>NC_135766.1:8194135-8246635 GCF_052425735.1 Oculina patagonica
CCCAGAGCTATTGTCTTTTCCACGTGACTGAGAGACCCCATGAAAGATCAGATCACGCCACGCACACGCGCGGGTTAAAAGATGTGTAAGTTTGGTCTCCATGAATGAAAGCGAATTTCATCGTGTTTTGTTTGAATCAAGTACGCATTTGTTTTCGGAATTCAGGATTGGAATTCTACTCAGGTGATCTGTCGAAAGAAAATTGACCAGTCTTTTTGAATTTTTGGTCTAACTGATGATGAGAAGAACGGTGCTAGCGAACCGACAGCGGACTCTCGATGTTCAGTAAACAAGCGCTAACAAAATCTTCAGAAAGAAAAAATAGTCTTGCTCGCGCGCGCTTCAAGCGATAGGCATCGGGGGTTGAAGCGGAATAATGAATATTGAATACTGGCTTAAAATTGTAAAGGAATATTGAATATTGGCTCAAAATTGTAAGGAATATTGAATATTCAGTTTTTTAATCAAGAATATTGAATACTAGCACTGAAGAGAAAATAAGTTCTCCTCACCCTCTCTGTCTCCAAATGAGAATCGCAGGTGTTCTATATTTTCGATATTTGGCAGGCGCTCTAGATCTGCCTCATGTTAAGCTTGCAAAATTTGCCACGCGGACTACTCCCCAAGGGAGATATTTTCTTGTGACGTCACTTTCAAAGCACATGTTTCAGTTGACCGCTTTAAATTTTGACGCTTTGGTTACGGTCTAAGAACTGTTCGGATTTGTAAAGATGGGAAAGTACAGGAAAGACAGGTAAGTAAAGCTTTTAAACTATTTTTAACTTGAACAGATTTCCAAAGCATAAGCTTACAACAACGACGACAACAACAATAAAAATCGAGAGTTCTTTTCTAATCGATTTCTAAGTGTAGTGTTTGAAATCCAAGTAGATCCATGCATCTTCGCCATTTGAGCGCTAATAAACTCATCCGAAACTCATGTTGACTTCAGTCTGCCAGCGAAACCAAATAACGCTGCAGACAAGAAGTCACAGTGAAAGGTGAAAAGGATAACATACTATTTTTCTGCAATTGAATGAACAATGATAGTTCACAAGCCTCAAAGTCGATCTCAAAGTAGACTTGAATCGAATTTGAAACTTTTTGGCCCTTCAACTCTGCCAACTAACGAATCTAAACATTTTTAACCGTTTGTTAGCTTACATTGAAGCTCACAGATTCCACGTTGGAAAACAGAACAACGCGAAAAAAATGTTTTAACCCGGTGTTTAAATTGGCCTTATCGCTTTTTTCTACGCCATCTTGACAGGTAGGCGACGCAGTTAGATATTATAGTGTGTATGGAAATCCGACGGCAATATTTTTTTCAAAAATTGAATTCTGGACAACTTATGAATTGTAAAGTTAAAATGCTAGGCAAAAGTTTTTATTCACCAAGTTTGAAAGATGTAGCTTGGCTAAAAAGCGTTTAGTTACGTTTTTAATTTTCCATCCAGTTAACGTTGTCTATATTTTCCCGTAAATTGACGCGGTTCGCGGGAAAAAAATTATAGCCAAAAGAGTAATCGAGAAATGCGAGGAATGTCTTAAAAAAGGAACAGAGGGCAGCTGCGTCTACAAGTGCGAACAATGTTTCCGAAACAAATGTTTATGCGAAGAATGTAAAACCAAAGGGCACAAGGAATGGAATCCTATTGCGAGACCTTGCGAAAAATGTCACTAAAACAATGAGGTTTGTTACCGCCTTCTTCCCTTTGGCTGGTCTTCAGACTGCGAGTCACGACAGAAGAAGAAGAAGGCATTCATGGAACGTCTTTAGGCCTACTCTGGGAGCCAAAGTCGTCATAACTTTGGGCGACTTAAGGCGACTTTAGGCGATCTTAGCTTATTTTGTCCAAAATTACGGGCGATTTAAGGCGATTTTGGGCGACTTTAGGCGATTTTGAGCGACTTTAGGCAATTTTAGGTGACCTTTTAGGCAATTTTAGGTGACCTTTTACGGGCAATTTTAGGTGACCGACTTTACAGTTGTGGTATACATGTACATGAGAATCATCATGGTACACCATAAAGCACTCTTACAGAAAATATCTATACTAAGAGCGACTTTGGGCGACTTTAGGCGACTTTGGGCGACTTTGGGCGATGTTGGGCGATTTTGGGGCCCAGAGTAGGCCTATCTTTCTGGAAGTTTTCCCGAGACATATCAGCTGCCTATTCCAGATCCTCCACATAATCTAAAATCTGTACGTTCTGCTGTTTTCTGGTACTGGCTCTATTTGGAGGAGTACTTAATAAATGTCCATATTCTTCTCGTTGTAAGAAGAGACCGCAATCAAAATGTCAGTTCGGCTATGAAGAAGTATGTGTCACTGAAAGCCTTGAAAAATAAATACCGAATGTCGATGGAGACGGCACTGGAGATTTTTCACCCGAAGGTACAACGTGCCATACCAGCACAAGATTTTATAATTACACTGGTTCCTGAAATTTACACATTTTGGCGCCAGAATAGGCCAGGAAACATCCTCTGTCCCTTAGACATCACCATTCACAAAGAGAGTGGCAGTATCTTCTTTAGCGACCACACAGCAAACCAGATAATGAAGTGTGATTTGCATAGCCCCTCCAATGTAATTTCGATCGCAGGAGGAAAGGAAACGGACAACAAAGATGGGCAAACTTGCTCTTTTAGAGGGCCCTCTGGCTTGTGCTCTTTTAAGACCATTTTGTTCGTCTGTGATTCTGGAAACGGAAGTATTAGAGCCGTGGACTTTGCGAGACTGGTTACCCGAAGTCGCACCCAGTGCCGTAGCAAGGGGAGGGGCCAGGGGGGCGTGCCCCCCCCCCCCCAGTTTTTTTCCCCAAAAAGTAAAAAGAGTCCTGTATAAAACGTTGAAAATAAATTTTATTTCCCGACAGTTTTGAAACAATAACATTTGTACTTCTTTTCATTTGTTTGTGGGGGACAACCAGCGGCGCAAGCCCCTGTTTGAGAAATTTTCAAAAAACGACCTGCCGATGAAGTCTACGTTTGCCTCTAAGGCAACTCAGACAGTTTAGTAACTACGAACTTACTATGATGACTCTAGCTGAAAGGTGAAGCGGAGTCTGAAAGGTGAAGCGTCTTCGGAGCTCGCGTGCCCCCCCCCCTCCCCCCCACTTATTTTACCCTTGCTACGGCACTGGTCGCAACCGAGTAACACTGGATGTTTCTTGTGATGAAGAACAGGAGAATGAGGACAATATTCCAATCGAAAGAAAGATTACGGACAACTGTCGTATTCAGATTGTCGAAATTCGCCGTATTCAGTTATTGACCGCGTCGAAGTTGTAGTCAATGATGTTAAGGAGATAAACGCGTTTTCGAACAAGTTTGTACAATGACCTACAAAAGAACTTGTTATAAACCTCGTGCAACACTTCATTGTTTTCTAGATTATATAGACTCATTGGTTGGACCGCATTATCGTCATTGTTTGTTAAATAAAGCTTTTCACTGAAACATGTTGCTTGGCTTATTTTTTGGGGGGTACTATTTTGCTAGTCAGCAAATAAAGAAGCCACATAGTCTTACACTTTAATCAAGGCCATTGGAGGTGTAACTAGAGGGCACCATTAAAAAAGCATGTAATAAGTGATGAACTAACACCTTCCAGAAGGATAGCATGACAATGCATATGTCCAGTGTCCTGTGTAAAGGTAAAGGTAAAGTCTGTGTTCGAGCCAAGTGGCCCATACAGCCGGAGCTTATCCCGGTTTCCGTAGCATTAAGCGACTGAGAGTATTGCTACCCCCCCCCCCCCCCTCCCCTGGATGGGATGCCAGTCCATCGCAGGGATTACCCCCCAGCAGTAAATTCGCTGGTACCCATTTATACACCTGGGTGGAGAGAGGCACTGTGAGAGTAAAGTGTCTTGCCCAAAAACACAACGCAGCGCCCCGGCCAGGACTCGAACCCGGGCCGTTCGACTCCGAGTCGAGCGCGCTAACCATTAGGCCATCGCGCCTCCCACCCAGTGTCCTGTGTACAACTTGTGAATTAGAATAGAATATTTGACCGCTCTCGTTTTGTGGGTCTGAAAATTGTATACCTGGGAACATCAACCTATTTAAAGGAATAATGAATATTGATCTCAAAATAGGCAAGGAATAATGAATACTTGTGAAAAATGGGCGGGGAATAATTAATATTTAAAGTGAAAGTATTCCGCTTCAACCCCCGAATAGGCACACACTCAGCGAGAGAGGAAAAGCTAATTAAAATTGTTATTCTTTGAATTCTTGTTCATCTTCTTTTGTATCATTGTCGTTTTAACGTGTCGGACCGGAATCTTTACGTCCCACCGGCAAAGTTTCTTCACGGTCAGGCATCGCTTTTGATAAATACTTGTGCTTATATGGTATACAACAAATCGACCTCATTTTTCCATGGTCTACACTCTTACAGACCATAGAAATGACGCCATAATATGTCCAAAACTTTGCAGCGAAACCAGTTTTGAACATTTTCTAACGTCATTTCTATGGTCTTTAAGAGTTTATTAAAAACTAGCAATGGTATATTGCAATTCCTGCGTTTGATTGGTTAACAGGCAATGGTATATGAGCTCATATACCATTGACTAGGTGCTTACCGATAGTGCTAGCACTTTTTTGGCATTATTTGGCTTCGCGAGCATTTTTTTACATTTTTTTCATTTTCGACTGATTATTTGTATGATTTTGCGTTAAAAAGCGCAATCTGACTTTGTCTATGGCGTCCAAAGATGCATTTGCCCTTATTTTAGTCAAAGGAGCCCAGGAGGCTGGGGTTTGATAGGTCAGCGGCTGCCTTCTAGAAACTCCGTCCATCACACTTGTTCCAAGACGTTGTCATCGAGGAACAATGGAAGTCAGCCAGCCAAGGCAGAGATAGCTGATGGTTACATGTTGTTTTAAGATAAAAAAAAGCGGAAAAAGTGAGCATTTTTATGTAACCCACGAGCACTTTTTTTAAAAAAAATAGCATTATTTTAGCACTTTTTTGGCAAAAAAAACAAGCACTGCTTTAAGCATTTTTAAATGTTTTTTTTTACGAGCACTATCGGTAAAAGCCTACCATTGACTACAAGCATAGTAACCAATACGCGTCAACGAAAACAGCCGGGGAGCTCAAATATTGCAATTCTTTGGGCGTTTTTAATAAAACAATTATTCGACTCGCGCTTGTTGGATATCTACCATCTCATATCCAACGCGCGCTCGTGAATATAGCCCGAAAGAATGATTTTTGACTGTTTTCTCCCCTTCAAAGATTACAATTTTCTCGTGCGCGTTTCTCGGAGGTGAATAGTTAACAATTATTCACCGAAGTGGAGGGGAAAGTGGTAGATATTTACCGAGTCGCGAATTGTTTTAGTATATACTACACAAGTCGAATAATTAGCGGACCAAAACATCACTTTCGGTAAACAAAGCGACGAACGAAGGAAGTTTGTTTCTCTTTAGCTGCTCGGAGGTGAATAGTACTTTGCTAATCACCTCCGAGTTAACCAATCAGCGCGCGCGAAAAGCACTTTTCACTTGTATGGTATAATATTTATACTAACAAAGGATATTCTGAGTTTGAGTAGCCAATCAGCGCGCGCCAAAAGCGCTATTAGTATATTACTAATCCTTGAGATTCCTAAAACCTTCGGTTTGAAAAATGGCTTTTTTGACATATTAAGTCAGGATAAATCCTCAACAGGATTAACTTTTCTAAATTTTTACTCTTATTTTGTTATACTTATGATAGGTTGGTAATAGGACTACGTGTCGTCCAATCCTGTCTGACTTATCATACTCGTGATTAAACAAATAAGACTCCCGCTACGCGGTCGTCCAATCAGGGTTAAACATTCGTGTGACTACAGAACAAATTGGATTCCACTCAGTCCAATTACCATTATAAACCGAGGAAGCATATGTGTCTAATCACCCTGCTGGCTATGGCAAGAGGAAAAGGGCAAAGATTTCGAACGTTTTTTTTTTAAAAAAAACTATCATATGCATGTTGCGGGTATGAGACTATGATTTATTTTCGCCTTTGGATAAAACCCTGAGGACTCAAGGGAACAATAATCAAGCGACAAAGCTGTGACAACGAGGGGCCTGGCCAAGCGGTAACGTAAGTGGACTGGGACGCAAGTAGTCGCAAGTTGAACTTGAGTATAGACTTGCTTGCGTCGGGTGGTCAAACGGACTCGCAAGCTAGTTTACCTGCAAGTGCACGCAAGTTGTAAAAAAAGCCATTTCAATGCTACTGCGCGCGCTTTAACTCAGTTCTTGAAGTAAACAGCAAGACTTGCGTTGGGTGACCAAACGGTGTAAAACTTGCGCTGACCTGCGTGCAAATTTGATCTCGACCAAAGCGAACACAAGTCATCGAAAGTCAACGCAGAGGCACGCAAGTCATGGCCAATCGGAACTTGAGTCTACTTGCGTCTCCGTTAGGCCATTAACGCTTCTTGAGTAAAATTCCCAGGCTTATTATTTTTTTTAAAAAAACATCACATTATCCAAGTGTAGTTTTCGAGGGCGGACTTAGGGACTGACCATTATTTTTTTGGAGGGGGGGGGGGCAACCTCGTTCCCAGGGCTTTTCCCTTGGTAATTTGGAACGCCCGTTCCAAATTACCAAGGGAAAAGCCCTGGGAACGAGGTTGGGGGGGATGAAAAATATTGAAAAAAATTGTTTGCAGGGTCTGGAAAGACAAAATAAATTGTTTGCAAACACGATATGTATAACAAAATATAGTAAGAATTTCGAAAAAAAATGTTTGCAGAGGTGCATAAACTAAAAAAAAAAGTTTGCAGAGGAAAATTTTTCATCCCCCCCCCCTCCAAGAAAATAATGGTCCGTCCCTTATGAGGCTAGGGGTCCTCATACAGATCAACCCGCTGTTTGTCGTGCAGAGTTAAGATCACTCTGCGACGATCGTTTATACACTGACATATCCCTTTCTATCCATAGACTCAACACTCAGTTGTATGACTAGTTATCTAAGATCAAGAATAAAAAGATGTCAGAACTTACTAACACGCGTCGTCGTGAAACTACTGTAGAACAAACTGTTGAAGCTGTTGTACCCAAATAAACGCGCAGGATATCAGTAAACTAGTAGCTACTATACCTGAGAATCTTAGACGATCATGAAATAGCTCTTCTTGCTAAGGGGCCAAATTTCATTCCCGTTACATCCCTAACGAACGAGTTTACGGCAAAGGAAGACAGCGAAATTTTTTTTAGACGTCTATGTCTTAAAGCTTATTTCACTGAGGCGGCCGTAGAAACACAAGAGACCTCTGATTCTGTTAATAACTCCCAACATGATTCATTTGCTGTGATTATACACCGATTTACCATCAATACAGAGAGCTTTGTTATTCCAAAGAATAGAACAGTCTGAGTGAAAACACTCTTTCCTTGCTGCAGAGCATTCTGCGAAGTTTTTTAGGCATTCCTCGTAAAAAAATGGTAGCTTGATGGGCAAAGCAATATTACGTATGCTTATCGTCAACCTCGTTCCCGTGCACTGAACCGGGGAGCACTGGGTGTCTTTCCTACAGAGCTGAGAACATGCGCTTTTGCAACTTATAGCATCGGCAAAGTGTGTTTGTTTTCTAGCTGTTGAACTGAGGTTCAGGGCCTGAGGCTAAATTGCAGAATACCCCGCAAATGAGATTCATCTTATTGAATAGCAATAGTTCCTATTGTTTCTTGCCTCGTTTTTGTCTTGTGACGTCATGACGTATTGTCTTGTGACCTCATGACGTAGTCATGACGACACAAGATAATACTACAGGGGACAAGGTGCATTCCATGCGTATTGCTTTCTGAGGCCGCGGAATTTTCCCGCCATGTCAATATTTTTCCCGCCATGTCAAAATTTTCTTTTTTTTTAGTAAATGCCGAAAAATGCGATCATCAGATTTAAACAAAACAGATGCAGACTTCTCAACCTCAAAGCACTGGAAATCTAGAGATTGAGGTAAAAAAATCTGGAGATTTCAGTAAAAACCGGGAGATTGATCAACTGACGGACAAAAATAACTAAAAGAGTCCTAAAACCAGGCGCTAATCAAATGACTTGTTACTCTGTTTTTTCGTGAGATTTCTGTTTCTCGTCGTGAGATTGAAGTGAAAACCGTGAGTCTCAGGACAAAATCGTGAGACTTGAGAGGTCTGCAGATGCTGTTTACACTGACAGTTGCGTTTATTTTTAAGCTTTTTGTTTGTTTTTCTTAGTGATAAAAGCAATCACACGAGATTCCCACCATTCTAGTCATATTAGTCAATCTGATAATAGCTAGCTATTATCAGATTGACTAATATGACTAGAATGGTGGGAATCTCGTGTGATTGCTTTTATATCCCACGGCACTTTGTCCTATTCCTCTCATGGATGTCCGCCATTACATCGCGTTGTACAACTACGTGTCAATTTACAACGCTCCGAATTGCGCTAAAACACTCCTGTGTCACATTTCTAAGAGCTACGTGACCTGTAGATTCTAAATATACTCATTGCGCATAGTTATCTTTCAACACCATGTACTACGCATTAGTTTTAGGTTGAACACATAAATCAGACCGATTGTGTAATAAGCCGCGTTAGGTATTAACCAGGAGTTAATACACCAGATCCGCCCTCAAGTTAATAACGCGCGGTCGCACAGCTAAGTTCCGATTATTGAGCTTTTGAAAGTGCCGTGCCTGGTTAATACCTAACGCGGCTTATTACCTGCCTCGTCCCCAGTCGCTCGCGATCGTTGGGAGAAACGTTTTTAGTTAAAACCCGCGAGGCCTTGGAAAAGCCTGTGGAGGAGGCAGGCTTATTACACAATCGGTCACGTAGCTCTTAGAAATGTGACACAGGAGTGTTTTAGCGCAATTCGGAGCGTTGTAAATTGACACGTAGTTGTACAACGCAATGTAATGGCGGACATCCATGAGAGGAATAGGACAAAGTTTAAAGCGTTCTTTTGAAACCTGTGAAGTTTTCATCACTATCTCACATCTTAATTTTGAATCATTAAACTATATAGAATTATGCCCCGTAAAGATTTTTGTAGTCCCAATTCTTGAAATCAAGATTTGAGTCAACTTAATATTACTACCAAATTCGATTTCTTTTGACAATGACTTCGCTTCACCGAAAAAACGTTGAAGACCTTTGTCGTGTATGCGGCAAAAGACTACAAAAATCGAAGGGAGCGGGGACTTCGAAGTTCCTGTATCAGAAAGGGAACGATTTCTTTGCCGATTATTTTTTTAATCTTCGTACAAAAGGAGGTTGTCGAAATTCACCGCGGTATTTTCATCACGGGTGTTACGCGCATCCCGACCGAACGGTTGTTCCAGCGTCAAGGGCGACACATTACGACGACAGTTGCACGGTTTGTTACCGTGTTATATGCTTCTGGCTAAAATTAAGAAAGTTGGAATAACCCAAGAAGGTAAGAAGGGGAAGAAAAACCGTTTTGGCCGACCCTTCAAGCAGCACACAGACTACTCCTGACCGACCACCAAGAGCCTATGTCGAAAGAGTTGTAACCGGTCGAAGCACCTCTTCATCCCTTGAAGTTTATGCGATCAAAAAAAGTTTGAGATTCTTCTGACTATAATCCTAATGATTCCACTCTAAATATAATTACAGCGAAGCGGTTAAAGACACAGTTATAGATGTGTTAGGTAAAAAGCGCGGCCCATTCACAATAAACTTTGATGCATGTGTCGGTTAAATCTTGTTTTTATTTCTCTTAAATTCTGAATTTGTTTACCTCATCAACCCAACGAGATATAAAGGAGTTTGTAAAGTTCAACAGGACGGCATTTTTAGATGCCTCCTCTCCTCCAAAATGCACATGCTGGAAGAATATGCGAAAATGCTTAAAGGCGCTTTCCATTGGACTTTTACGGCGAAAAATTATTCACCATGAATTCGCTCATCTTTCTTCAACATTTTCCCATTACCGGTAATAAGCCAGCAACATCTCGCCCGAAGAAGAGGTGGTGGACAAAACACTGACCCCCAGTCCATGGACTACCCCCATGGACTACCCAAATGGACTACCTAAAATGGACTACCCCTTAAAAATGGACTACCCCTTAAAGTACTATTCCGAGTGTGTACTACTTACTGAGCTGTTGTTATACGCACATAATTTGCACTTACTTCGGTTACTTTCGACAACTCTAGCCGCCATTTTGAATGAATTACACTATACATCTGCTGACCTCAAAAAGCGAAGACTCATGCCCTATTTTTTCCTCAGGATCTGTCTGCCTACCGGTTCTGTTCTCCTCGCTGCGCTGCCAAAGTTATTCATTCAAAAATTTTCTCTGGCCACCAAATGTTTAAGATTCGCCTCAAGCAACTATCTGATACTATTAAAAAAGTTTGGATCTTCTGTAGTGCAGTGCAGTGCCTGTTTTGTCTGTCTCTATGAGTCCAAAGATTGATTGCTTGATTTGAGTCTACACTTTCGTGATCAGCGGATGTTCATTTAGTATAATATATTCAAAATGGCGGCTAGAGGGATACGTACGGCTTGAAAATAAACAAGGTAAGACGTAAGTGCAAATTATGTGTGTATAACAACAGCCAGGTAAGTGGTACACACTCGGAATAGTACTTTAAGGGTAGTCCATTTTTTAGGGGTAGTCCATTTTAGGTAGTCCATTTGGGTAGTCCATGGGGGTAGTCCATGGACTGGGGGTCAGTGTTTTGTCCACCACCCGAAGAAGATGTTAGAAGATCATCACCTTGTTGTCCACCCCAAGAACAGGGGAATGATTCCTGAGAAAAGAAGCGAAACTTAAACTAAACGAGGAATTAACACGAGCAACAAATAATTAATAATTCAGAGGACAATTATAGGTAAAAAATCCAATAATTCATATAGGCTTAAAAATGTTGTTGACGCTTCATACATGTATTTAAAGCTCCCCCGCCCCGCATTTATACTCTTTGTCGTTGATGTGAATAGAGCTTTAAATAAACTATAATTAATTTGAGCTTCCACCAAATATATACACAACTTGTAAACAATAAGTCGACTAACAAATCATCTTCTCTTGAACGCTTCATTTCAGGGAGAATTTAGTTTAAACTTCTCATGGATTGAAGCGGTTGGTGAAACAAGAGGCGCAATGGCGGCGATAAGCGTTCAAATTGCCTCCCAAACAAATTATCATAGCGCGAAGAAATGAAATGGGACTAAGACACTTACTTGATATACGAAGCTTTTAACCTTCCAACTTCTGTTCTCAACTGCTCGTTTCATCGGTAAAACTTCTAGAAATCCACTATAAGCTTTCAAAATTTGCACCCTTAAGCATCGCGCAATACCACCAAAGTGATGTTTGGGAGCCGAATAACTCAAATTCGGGCGATGGAAATTGAACAACTTCGACGGCCATTATTACCTTGAACCTTCGATGATCGTCTCATGTTGTTTCCCGTTCACACATACGATTGGTTTAAAAACAAAGGCTCTACCCACACTTGAACAGTAAACAAACCCGTTGTTAGGTGTTGCTAGGTTGCATCTCATTATCACAGCGCATAGCGCTGCTCATGTTTCGCGGGCTCAAAAGAAACTTAAATTCCGTCCCGAAAGTGCCGTGAGAACAATGTGTTTTATGATTTTGGTACAGCAATAGGGGAAAAGCATGTCTTAAACAGGATTGCGCCTTACAGAACTGTTGGTATGTCGACCGACAATATGTCAGGAAAACTCCTTTTTTGCCGTTTCCATTTTTGATTAGATCCGATTACAAAGATGAAATAGACCGTAGTAGTCGAACCACGTGTGCCTTTACTTCAGTTGACTAGCTAGCTTAGGCAAGTTAGAATTTGTGCTGATTAAGGGCCTGATTACATGAGCCGGGCTGGCCCGGCTAGCCGGGCTGGCTCGGTTTGCCGAGATCTCGGCACGTCTGTTAAACGCAACAAAAATCAACTTTGCGATTACATGACAACCGGGCCAGCCCGGCTAGCCGAGATCCCGGTATCGCGATGCCGGGATCTCGGCTAGCCGGGATGAAAATTTTCCATGTAATCGCGTTCACCGGGCCAGCCCGGCTAAGCGGGCCAGCATTAAATTTCTCTTCTGAGCACAATATCCGACGAAAAAATCAATGCAACTCCTTCTAAATAGGATGTAGAGGTAAAGTAACCCATCCAGATGCATAAGTGCAAAAAATTAACCACCAAATATTTTTTTTATTGCCGTAAAAAGGTGATTAAGATCATTCGTGCTCTGATCATTTATGCTAAAACCGGGCTGAAAGTCATCTCGGCAAACCGGGCCAGCCCGGCTAACCGGGCTCATGTAATACCGGGCTGAAAGTCATCTCGGCAAACCGAGCCAGCCCGGCTAACCGGGCCAGCCCGGCTCATGTAATCAGGCCCTAAACTAGTTCAAAACAACTGATCCCGTGGATATTATTTTC
This sequence comes from Oculina patagonica, assembly GCF_052425735.1. Taxonomy (NCBI): domain Eukaryota; kingdom Metazoa; phylum Cnidaria; class Anthozoa; order Scleractinia; family Oculinidae; genus Oculina; species Oculina patagonica. Next base: position 8,206,581 of record NC_135766.1, read on the forward strand.
CTTGTGTGTCTTCAATTTGAGTATTACTCGAAGACACACGCGAAAGGTCAACCATGAAACTTTGCTTGGTAGTGTGCGTGAGTTTATTGAAACGTGAGGCTGAAAACGTTCTTATCAGTCACAGACACAGAACAACAAAGGAAAATCTGTGACTTTGTTGACCTTTTTAAGATATTTAAGAATTATCTGTGACAGATAAATGCTTATGAATCTGTGTGTCTGTATTCTTTTTGTGCTGTTATCGGAGTCCTATAACTGTTCAACGGCTACATGCTGGAGTGTACTTTGAAGGTCTTTGAATTTAAGTCAAGCCTACTTTCGGCTGCTTGGAAAAATCGCTTTTGTTAAGGTGTCGGAAACAAGTCGCGTGACAATAATAAGTACAAACATTATCCGCCTGACAGAAATAGCAACGATCAATTAGTATGAATCAAAATGGACGCTTAATTACCGTGATTGTGATCGGAATGGATACTATTAAGGCATCGATTTCAAAACTTTAAGCACGTAATCTTATACAATAATTAAAGATAGAAACTTCACGGACAGTTACTCAGAGTTTAACGCACGAAGCGATCATCAGACTGTGTCGTTAGATGCGGTGAAATACAATTTAAACTACGTTCATGGAGGACGGTTGGAACGATCCTGTCTCTGATTGGCCGTGTAGTACTTGTTTTCGTGCCTGCACTTGGTAACAAGCTCAGATCTTTTGTTCAAGAAGGTGTATCTGTCAGCTGATAGTATGCAGAGCTTCTCCGTCAGACACAAATTGCAGCGTGACGGGTTTCCCCTGTAAGCGCTTGCTCTCGTGACAATGGACCACTTGATCGAAAATTCGGTGTTGTTGTCTTTTAGGTCCCAAATCTTATATATGAGTTGGATTTTAAACCTTTCGCGTGAGAACCTTTTGTAGTTGGAATAAACCTTTGTTTTTATCTTTAGCTGTGAAATCGTGAAGTTCAGCGCAAGCATTCACGACAAAGGTTTCTGAATTGACAAGTGAATCAAGAGTTTCGTATATCGTGTTTTGAATGTCACAACTTTTATCGAGCGACAAAAGTAGCTTTAGTTTAAGTTTAAATTTTAGGGGTGAGGAGTCTAAATGTTTCTTTATGTTAGATGCACGCTTTTTAATTTTCGATATCTTTACAAGCAATAAATAGACGTGAAAAGCGGTCTATTTTCAAATAAATTAAACTCTGAAAAGAGTCACAAGACGCTAAGCCCAGAGGGCTTTTGATTCGAAGAGTTCCGACTCGGTGAATCTCATTTGCGGGGTATTCTGCAATTGCTCCGGGCCTGATATGAGTGTTGGACTTAACCAGGTATCGGATAGAATTGAGCTCGCTCACACGAGTCGTGTACGTATACATCAGTCTTGATGTGTTTGACGGTCATAACTTTTGAGCCCGTGCCAAAAGGCAAACCGATAACAGCTTCTTGAATAAATGGCACGCGATCATACAGAAGCGATGACGTTGACAAGGGGTCTTACATAATTTTGAGGAAAAAACTTAAAGTAAATAAAAGTAGCTGACACCTTGTGTGTGAAAAAGACTGTTATCCAAATGCAGCTTACATTTTTAAACATAAGAAGCTTGGGGATCTGATGGAATTCAAATAAATACAGATATTATGAATTCACAGACCAAGGATGCAAATAATACATTTTCTTAGTTTGCTTAATTGAACAACAGTAACATTTTATTTTATATTTTTATATTTTTTCAGATTTCCCTATGTTGTCTCGACAAAGATTGCGTTATACTGTATTGTGATATCACGGATAAACGACATAAATTTCTGTCTACTAAATCTAATAGATTCCATCATATATAATTAGTTTATTTCGTTTATACACTGTAGTGTTCCATTCTAACTGCACGGAAGTAGTTTGTTTTTGTGTTTTGCGCGGCAATTTCTTGTTAAGTTAACTTGATTTCTGTTTGATCGGGCCAAACAGACAAAAAGAACCGATCGTGCGATCGGATGGCATAAAGCGATGTCACGCCATCGCTTAAAAAAAGGTAGTAAAGTAATTGAAATCTTTGCTTTGCTTGAACGTTCACTGACAATGTTTATTTCAAAGCCGTTAAAAATATGTCAGACATTTGCTGATCTAAAACATTATGTCTGATAAGATGCATTAAACTGATTCTAGTGTGCGCTGTTGACTTGATTCACACTACTATTAAATTCGGTGACCTCAGTTTTTAAAATACACTCACGGAAATGTCACACAATCTTCTGTTTCGACTTGACAATAATCCTGGGCGTTCCTGTTGCTAAATGATAATGGCCATTAAATAAACGTATGAGTTTTTGATGTGATGTACTGGAAGGTTGTTTTGTGATTCCAGCAGATCTTTGAGTTTTTAAATAAAAATAAAAAAATATATATATTTTTTTATATCTTTGATAATTGTGAACGTCATCGCCACCGCATGCATGCATGCATGCGTGCCGTTTATTTCACGGATGTTTTAATTGGAATCACGGATCACGGTCCTCAAAACAAGCTGATCACGCGTCCGTACTAGATCACGGCCAGATCACGGCCAGCGCGCTGATTTTTGCACAAGTCACAAGTCAAACAGATCAAATAAAGTGCAAAAGTCAAAGGGCGCTTTCCATTCGACCAAAAATTCCGGAAATTTCGGAACAAGGACGAATGGTATAGAAATTTCCTGGGAAAGTTTCCAGAAAATCCGGAAAGTGTCGACCTTCCGAAATGCGAACCATTCAACCGAAAACCCCGGAAATTTCAGAAGCAAAACCAAATGGAACTGAAAGTTTCCGGCAATTGTTTTCGAAAATTTGGGTCTACCTTGCGAGGTTGTCCTCTTTTCCGGAAATTTTGGAAAAAGCTACCATTTCGCACTCAGCCTAAGTTCCATCGGCAGAAATTTTAGCGATTTGTGCAGCTGAAAGCAGCTACATGTGTTAAGGAAGCATTCTTGAAACTCCAAATAAAAAACTTAGGTGAACTCGGTTCCCGGGACTCGGTTGTTTTTCGTTGTTGTTTTGCAGGCGGCTGCAAAGAAATGTACAAATATTTATAACGCGCGTGCAGGCTACGCCATTGTTTTGCTCATTAAACTTTTTAGGTTGGCGACGTTTTCGTTGCTTGTAGTGTGCCCTTTGAAAGGTTCCTGTATTTGTGGCCACGGTGTCATTCATGGCGTTTATTTCAGTGCTCGGAATGCTTTTTATTTGCAACAATATCGAGTTATAAGTGTTGGAAACCGGCCACAGTGCATTATTTTAATGCACCGTAGAAATTTCCATATAAGACGCACTACCTGACCATATGCAAATTTTGTTTTGCCTTCCGTGCAGTCAACCGGAAAAGTTGGAAAATGCTGCTCCATTCGCCACTGGAATTTTCCGAAACTCAAACCAGAATTTTTGGTCGAATGGAAAGCGCCCAAAGTGTAATTCCTAAATAGAAACCCAAACCGCTCCCTACTCCACTGGATCCCCACCAGGTCCACCCGGACTCCAAATTCCAATGACGTCATTACTGTTCTTCACTGCTTCCTTGTTACGTCTTGTCGCCATTTTGTTTGTAATCATGGCGTATCGAGCCTCTTCTTTACGAGGTTTAGCCGTCGCACAGATGGTATTTGGTGCATTGATGATCGTGTTTGGAGTTGCTTCTGTTTTTGCCGTAGGTCATTGGAGTTCGTACGTTGGTTTTGGAATCTGGGTTGGCATTTGGGTAAGCATTGGCACAGTCTGATCCAGTCTGTTCGACCGGACTACATTTAGGTTGTGTTTTCACTGGGACAATTTTAGCTAGATAAACTTGGAAAAGTCCGGAAAGACAGTGAAAACACTTGTCTAGTGTTAAGCGAGTTAAAAATGCAAACTGTTTTCACAAGGAAAAACAGAGGGTTTTCTCGCCTTTTCTACAGGAAATTCATGCAGAGTTATACTACCTCGCAAGATGGTTTAACTTGTCCCGGCAAATACCGCAGCCAATTGCATTGCGTGCAGTGACATGCCTGCCAAATGATCTGCCAAATATTATTTGCCAGACGCTCTCCCCATGGTTCAGTTTGCAAAACAAAACTTTTTAAGCGGCAAATGAGCTCAAAAATTGTTCCCGTTTCTTTCGATTTACAATTCCACTAGCTCCGTTACATTTTCCAGTTCGTAGGTCAAGACCTTTCCTATTTCACGGCGCCGCGTCTTGCGCTTTCGGCGAGGATTGTTCAATGTTGTTTTGCTGCTGGATCAACAGCATATCGTCGCATACTTTGAGTCGTTTACTGCATCCTATAAAGGAGAGTCCTTCTCCTTTGCGTAAATATTGCACGAGAAGTCATTTAAAGCGCTTCGTCTCCCGTATTTTCTGACTGTTGCGCGCTTTTGTAATTTGAATCTTCTGAGTTAGCGGCTTAAATTTTCACAGTAAAAACAGTTGTCACGTTTAACTAGTTTTTTTAAAATGTCGGTCTGTAAGCAAACACCTAGAAAGAATGTTCAGCTAGTTAATCGGCCAAGTGAAAACACAACCTTAAGCTTGTACATCTTGATTCATGATATTCCTGATCGAAATCAGCAATGTGACTATCATCATTCGGCTTCAGCACAGACGTTCCAATGCCTATCGCTAGAAAATGAACAATATATCTGAAGTTGTATTGTTGATGTACGTCTGACAGAAACATCACATGACATTGTCAGTATTTGCATTGACGCAGTTGACTGTGCAAAAAACTGATGCCATCATCAAGCACCTACCGATATTACATATAGTTTACTAGTAATACGTGACTCGCAGGGCCTCGCGAAGCTCTGGGTTGGGGAGGGGGGGGGGGGTGTTATAAATAAGGAGTGGATTATTTGAAGTTGAACATTTATTGAATTGTACATATTCAATTTTCCACAGTAGGCAGAAAGATATATTTGTTAGAAATTTCAGCGGGCATGGCCGCGACACCCTCGTTCCCAGGGTCTACTCCGCTTTGAAGATGGTGGCTTTTTCTGGTTCGTAAAGAGGTATAAAGCGTTGGGAAGCGCAGGCTATTTTCAAAATCATCGACAAATTATTGGATAGTCGCATTTTGGACATTTATTTGATGGCATTAAAAAAAAAAAAAAAGAAGAAGAACGAACAGCAGGAGGATTCGAAGCCTCCGCCCGCGCGCCCCTGATGGCGATGAAAGATTTATAGCCTGAATAGGCGTTGAGGGAGTATTATGTGGAGATCAATGTTATTTTAATCCGAAAAGAAAAACGATAAAAATGAAAGGCTCAGAATTCGAACCCACAAAAAAAAAGAAGTTCGACGCCTTACCATTAGGCCACCAGCGCGCGGCGGCCGTGTGACGTCATTTCCACCACACACCAAGCTCACAAATATATATATATATATAGAAATATATATGACCGTAAACTCCACACGAGATTTCATCCCGCCTGATCCCTTTGAGGGACAAAATTATACACCCCGCTACGCTCGGCCTTCGGCCTCGCTTCGCGAGGAAAAAATAAAAATAAGAAGTTACTTAATTAGATTGATATTAATCTTACTGTACGTGTATAAGATCTTTCTACTGTAATATCTTACTACCTGACCGATACAAATTGAATGTATTTTTTTTTTCAAATACAGTTGAACCCCGGTAACTCGAACTCTGAAGGGAAACGAAAAACAGTTCGAGCTAGCGGGGTTTTCGAGTTAACCGAGTAAACATGACTGAAAAGTGGGTCCAAGGGAAATGGAAGTTAGTTCGAGTTAGCGGGGTTGTTCGAGTTTAATATTCGAGTTCGAGTTACCGGGGTTCTACTTTAGTTGTTACTAAATGGGGACTTTTCTGTAAATGCCTGTGAGGGTTTCTTTAGTCTTCCTCCCAAGTTATTATATTAGTACACATTCTATTGTACTTAAATCATTTCATAGGAAATAAACATTCATTCATTCGACATTTATTCATCAACGATTCGAGTTGTTCCCGTCTGACTTTTGTCCCTGTCCCATACATAGTCTGTTTTGCGGATGCGGCGGCCATGTTGATTCTTCCCAGGGCATCCTATAACGATATTTTAATAGAATGATTTATTTTTTGTGAATAAATCATTTTTGTTTAATATAAGCATTATAGGATACAAAGATTATCAAGATTATAGAATCTTGATAATTCAAATACTCAATACCATGAACCACCCGCATACTCAAACCTTTTTCAATTTTCTTTTAAAATGGTAATGTTCTTACTAATTTTACCCTCAATTTATAAGGTGAACCTTTTTATGCCTTCCCTGATGTGTTCAAGTTAACAGGAATCATGTACTTCAAGTTGGAGACTATTATCATATTTAATAACTCAACTTTAATGTAATATAATATTGTATTTTAATTACCATAGTTTCTTCTGTGTGATTTATATTTGATATCTTGTTTATTTCAGGTTCTTATCTCAGGAATCTTGGGATACATTGGTGCAAAAGATAACTTTACTCCAAACAAATGCCTGGTGAGTTTCAGTAAAAAAAACCTCTAAGTTCAAGTTATAAACTCTCATAGCTTGAAATTGCTTGCAATTGGAACAAACTGTATAAATTTATCCACATTTTCGACTTAAAGAACAGACTTATATGCTGCATAAATACGGGAAACATACATATATGACAGACAGGGTGTGCAAAACATTGCAAAATTAAAACTAAATATTAAACAATTGAATAAATCAAAATAAATAAATAAATATTAAATAAATAAATATTCTGCACTGTAAAATGAATAACTAAAAGTTAATTTATTTAATATATCTTTCAGATGCACTATAGCCTAGGGGGTAACCATTGATCGAATGGAGGCAAAAATCAGACCCCAAAAAAATCCATTGTGCTTCCACAAAACCAAAAAAAAATCCCTAAACCAAAATTTGCCGGATTTCTGTTGATATATCACAAAGAAAAGCATATTAAGAAATTGAATGCTAAGGTGTCATTTTAAGTTAATACCAGACAAATCCCTACTTAAATCAAGCCATCCAAAAAATATGTTCCAAATTTTCCTACCCAAAAAAATCCCAATCATTTTTACCAAATGTAATTCCAATCGCGTGGCCTTGATACTTACTTTGGCTTTTGTGCTTAAACATAATGGAGGCGCTGTTAGAGGGGGGGGGGGGGGGGGGGTCCTTATGTCCCCCATCTGAATTTCAATCTTTTCATGTCACAATTTCAAAAGGTTCGCATGTCGCTGTCGGAATTTCGAATTCATCGATAGTCACTGATAATATCGGAAATGTTTGAGTCTGTAGTGCGTCATGCGTTCTCATAATTCTGTCACTCAAATAATCCCTATTATTATCTGCTGGCACAAAGTGAGATTTTGACCGGGGGAGGGGTACTCTCATGTATGTGGGCTATATAGGTATGTGCCACAGGATAGGGTATGGTTTTTGCAGTTCGGACTCGGGCCTTATATTTAGGGTATCATTTCTGCTCCTTTTGGCTATGTGTTCCCGGTGTGATCCTTAGATACCGTATTTATTCGATTAAGCGCCCAACCTCGAATAAGCGCCCACCTCGAATAAGCGCCCACCCTGTAGGCAGGAAAAGTTAATAAGCGCCCAGCCTCGAATAAGCGCCCACCCCCACCCTCCTAAAAAGAGGGCACAAAAGGAATTTTGATTATTGTTGAAGTTGAGATTGAAATTGACTAAGTTCTTCGAAGAGACCACCCCGAAAACCGAGTTTTTTTTACTGAAACTTTCAATGAATATTTAAAATTCAGCTTTAGTACAGCTTTACGTTAAGTTATTATACATTATTTTCTTGCAAAATAAACGTACTACTTGCTAAAAATGGTAAAAATGTAATAAGCGCCCAGCCTCGAATAAGCGCCCACCTCGAATAAGCGCCCACCCTCAAGGTCAAAAAATTTAATAAGCGCCCAGGGCGCTTAATCGAATAAATACGGTAAGGTACCTAAATTCTATTAGCTAAAATAAACGCCCAGCTAAACGAAAAAAGGTATCTTAAAACTGAACTTTCTGTTCAGGTATTAGTAAAGAGATTTTATAAAGATTTGTGTTTTGCCGTGCGCAGTTAGCCGTGTCGCCCGTCGTGCGCTGTTAGCCATTATTTGAGGCATCACGGAAGGCTTCTCCTCCCCTTGAATAAGGTGTCATTTTTTGGTTTTGGGCCAAAAGGGTATCAATTTTCACCTTCTTTATCCTTAAATTGGGTCAGGGTTTAAGAACCTTTGTGGCACACCCCTATCCAAAATTTATGGGAGAACCCCGACCCCCTGGGATTTTGACCATAATTTTGGAGAGCGATGCAGTTTATTATGACACCGAAGGATATACCTTCCTAGGGGGGTTTGGGGGGCATGCTCCCCCAGAAAAGTTTGAAAAACTGAAGTACATGTAGCTAAGACATGTAGATAATTCGTTCAATGCATGAGAATGGTCTTTTAAAAGTGCAAGATGAGAACATACTGTAATCATATGTAAAAGGGTAAATTTGCAAAGGCTATTTTGCCTACAAGCCGCTTTAAAAAGCACCAATGTCGCTGTCGATTTTGCTTTTTTCTTTGCCGCTGTCAAAATTTCACGGGAGCATCTTGTCGTTTGTCATCATTTCAGTTCCTTCATGTCGCCGTTTCAGAGCCGTGTCAGAATTTACCCTAATAATAGGGCCTCAATAGTCATTATGATTGAAAAACGTTTAAATTTCCCATGATTTTAAGGTGTTTTAATATGCATGTTACATGTAAATAGTTACACACACCTGTAAGATATATTAATTAAGCAAAGTACCCTGTAATGAACATCGTAATGAGATGTGTGTGTGTATATATATATATACATGTATGTATTTGTGTGAGAATTAAGTACTGTATTATTTTGGTGAGAATGTAGGATTAGTCAAGATAAATTTATACAAATGACGAGTAAAGGTGTTCAATTAAGGAAAATAACTTATGTTGATAGCATTCTGTGTGCAAGCTTTTTTTGGTGCCTGTACATGTACGTTAACACTTTGTAAAAAAAAAAAGATAACAATAATTTAAAGAGTCCTAGCTAAGTTGTAGTTTTTTTGTGTTTTTATTGCTTGACTGTCCCCCAGGCTAGCTACCTTCTAATTTATCAGTAATAATGTGATGTTCAAGTACTAACTGTAATTATAGTTTTGTCTTGAAAAATTATCCCATTGAAACTGTTTCTATAATCATCTTTCCTTTCAACAGATTGGATGTTTTATGGGCTTCTCCATCACTGCTTGTGTCATAGCTGGAGTCATGTTCATCTGCTACTGCTTTGCTGTGGCTGATTTTGCAAGGATCCTGCGTTGCAGGTCAAAATACTATGACTATAATCAGCATCCAAGCTATGATTCATACTATAATTACAAATACTGTTACTCGTACAGCAAGAGAGAGATGGCTGCAAATGGAGCTGGCCTAGGTTCTTGTCTGCTAATCTTCTCCATGGTTGAGTTCTTTTTGGCCATTGCGTCGTCCATCTACTGCTGCGCAGCTGTCTGTTGCAGTACCCTGTCAGGTGCTGTGGGTACTGTAAGTACATTTCTACATGTTATCTTCATCGTATGCTTTATTTGTTCTGGCTTGAAGCAGTTGTTAGCTTTTACTATGTAGAACAATCTGGTGCTTTATGTAGTACTTTCGTTCTTCATATGGCATAATTTATTGTACACTTATCATAGCTTCTTAAGAATATTTATTCGTGTTCAGTTTAAATTTAATAAATTTTGAATGGTCGTACACTTGTATCATCATAAAAGTTAAACTATTGTGTACAACATAATATAAACATCAGGGATGCAAATGACAGTCGGTTATCGGACATTGGCTGACCAAAATTTTGTTCATGTCCGACGTACCGTAATCCCAAGTGTGGTCGGACATGATGTCCAGACAATTTTTTTACTATGACGGTAAATCATTTTATGGCAACAATGAATAAAATTAAACCTTTTGTTTTTAGTGATGTCCGACCAAAATTTTGTTTTGTCCGACCATGATGGTGTCTTAGTAGGACATATGTCCTTTCAAGTGAAAAAAGTTATTTGCAGCCCTGAAACATGCAGCGTGCTTTCTCTGCAAGAATGGTCACACACTATTATAGTTTCATCCAGAGTCACTAAGATGGCTGTTGAGAATCACATTAAACTGACTTATGGTTGACTCTGGAATTGAACTTAGCTTAATGACAACCTCACCCAGTCACAAATGGAAGGGATGAATTTTGCATTTGGTCGACACACTTGATTTAGCGATCAGTTCTGTGAATTTATTTTGGTTTTTATTTACAGGTAACTAGGAAACTCAGTAAAAAAAAACTGGTCTTCAAACTTTGGAATTTGTTGTTGACTTCATCTCGTAACTTGTATTTTGAATTTGTTGTTAGACTGTAACCAATCAACAAGTCATGTACGTTCAGCCCCAGCATATGTACCCAGGTGCACAGGGAGGCATGATTATTGTTCAGCCTAGTGGTGCAGTAACAACTATGCCACAGGGATACCCAGTAGCTGGCCAGCAACAAGTTTACATCCCTCAACAGGTAAGACTCAGTATAATATAATCCCAGAGCTTATTTTCAAAATAATGCTAGATGTAAACCATTGTTAATGTCATGCACTGAATATGTTATATTTTTTGTACCCTCACACAGCCTGTGCCAATGCAGCAGCCTGCCTACTGGGCGGTGCCGTCAGGATCCACCCCATCCGGTGTAGTGACTGTGCCCTATGCTGGTGCCGCTGCTACACAGATGCAGAATCAAGGACAAGTATGTAGAAATAAATGATTGTTTATAGGTTGTTAGTAATAAACTCACAAATTATAACACATCGGACTTTCCTGTAAACTAGGCTGGACTGATCAGTGAGTTGTGTTTATTCTTTGGTCAGTACAGTCAACTCTCGTCTTGCGGACACCCCGCTATTGAGGACACTCGCTATTACGGACAAAATCCAGATCCCCAGCGAAAGAGGTTTGACTAGAAATGACTCCTGCTATTACGGACTTTTTCTATAACGGACACTGAACGACGCCCCGAGCGTGTCCGCTATAACAAGAGTTGACTGTAATTTTATTAGAAATAAATGAAATTTGGCCAGCAGATAGTATAGGAATGTGGCAGTATCTAATATAGAAACAGTGACAATTTTGTGCTTTTCTGATGTCGCTGTTGACAAAGGCAATGAAACGAGTTATAATTTTTTACATTCCATGGATCGCTTGTTACTCTAAATTGACTAGAAGTATATTTCATTATAGTTGGGGTTATAAAATGTAAATAATTTACTACCTATCTGTTTGGATGTTGCTTTCAAATTTTGTACGTTAAGTAAAACCTGATTATCTTCACTACTAAAAACTTCTGTGTGGAGAATGAAGCCTTTGTCGAACTGTCCTAACATTAATTATATCAAAATAACACCAGGGCTAACATACTTCTTTTGACTCTTGTGTTTTAACCAAAGGATCACGAGAAGCCGCCACCTTATTCCTTCACGCAGACAGGAAATGCACCGCCTGCATTAGCTTCCTCTTCTGGTGGAACTCCTTCCGAGGCCCTCGCTGCTGATGTCTAAAAACAGCCCTCGCTCACTCATCCTCTTCGCTCCTCTAACTGGAGCATAAGGCTACAACAGTAGTGACATATAAATGAATGCTTCTTGTGTGGCTTGCTTTAGAAAGTTTGTTGTCGTAAAGTAGGACAACTAAAGTAGCACGCTACATTGTATGCAAGAAGTAAGACGTAATCCACTAAATAATGGCCTTGAAGTATAAGTAGACAAGGATTAGCTTGTGTTATAAATGCATGTATAACACAGTAAACACACAAAAGCCAGTGAAACACCTGCCCCCACCCCCACCTCCTCAGTGTTAAACAACAGAGAAACTGAAACCCAAAAACACCAAAGTCGACCTTCGATAGTTTGTCAAGACATGATTTACATACTGGAATAAAATAATAAGACGTAACTTTAACGTGGATGACGCACTTAGCTAGGGTTTTTGTTCATTTAGTGAGATGCACACGTTAATTGTGATATTAAAACAGAGTTCAAACCTCTGAAAGGACTTTTACAAAGTCTGCCATTCCTCATCTTCCCTGGTTCCATGTTACCTTTAAATACCTCAAAAAGCTTTGAATCACCTGAGTCCCCCGCCCTCCAATAGCCGAATGCTGGCTAGCCCGGGAGGTGTTCATTCACTCACTCTGTGTCTCCCTTAGAAAATAATGATTTACAAACAACTGTAAATAATATTGATTATAATAAAAATCAAAGATGATGAGATATTCTAAGAATAGTTTTAATATCATAAATTGGGCCTCAAAGGTCTTTGCTAGAAATGCATGTAAACCCAATAGAAAGTCAAAAGACATTATGGGTTTTTTTTAGAAGCTACTGAGTCGCGTGACATATATACGTTTTAGTATAACTGAGCTTATATCAACTCCTAGCCCTGTCGCTGTGCAGTTTATAGTTTGTATATTTGTCATGCAGTCGCATATTATGAAGTTGTAACCTTATAGGGTAAATGCATGTTTCTAGTTACTAATGTAAGGAATCGTAGCACACTTCTAAAGAGAGTAATAAAAGCATGAAAAAATTAAATGAGACTATCAGTTTACACTAATTATTGTTTAGTCGTTGTTCTTCATTTAAGCTTTCATTATTTGTGTATTACACTGTTGCCAGTTTAAACCTTTTCAGTACCAACTGCCTTACTTGGACATCTATACATTTCTTACATAGTAATCGGCCTGGCAAAAATATTCTTAAACGAACGAGTATTTTTTTTTTTTGGTCCACGCTAGTTTTGGCAATCGTTAAATGTTTCTTTTAATAATATCAATGAAAGCCTGAGTACCGTCAAACAAGATTGACATGAGCTTACGTGAATCACTTAATTGATGTGACGAGGATCAGCGTTACAAATACTATCTGTCTACACGAGAATACGTAAAAGGAGATAGTTTTCATTATGGGCAAAAGTTGCAGTCCCGGCGAAAAAGCCCTGAATTACCAGGGACGTAGCTAGACTTGAAGCATAGACGAGGCAAGCCCAGGGGGGTACTCCATATAACGGCCTATACGGGGAGGCTCCGCCCGAAGGGGTACCTTTTTCAGGCTTCAGAGGTATATAAAAGGGTAGCGATCAAATTAGGTAAAAGGGAGAAAATCCGTCATTTAGGTTTTTTAAAAGGCCTGTAATTAAAATATTTCAAACTGAACAGACCCATTTATGGCTGTATTATTTTAATTTATTAAGCGCTTCATAAAAAATGACAAGAAAACTTCCTGTTCTAAGGCAATATCACGTCTTTAAGGTACCTTTAAGGGGTACCTTTTTTCAGTAAAAGGTATACGAAAGGGGTACAATCTGTCAAAATAGTATATAAAAGGGTAGGGGTAAGAGCTGGGGCGGAGCCCCCCGTATAAAACTTGTTTGAGTCCCCCCCCCCCCCACCGGGGAGGCAAGATCTTGCTAGGGAGATCTGGGATCATGCCCCAGAAAATTTTGAAATCAAGAAGCTCTGAAGCGGCTTTTTCAACATTTTAATAAGGTATTTCTTCAAAAATATCAATCTTGTTCAACTGAGAATTATTTTCCCAACTAAACAGATTTATTTATTTTTTATTTTGGGTTAAAATCTAGACGAGGCAAGTGCCTCGTCTTGCCTCTTGCTAGTTACGACCCTGATTACTGAAAATAGAGAGACTTTAAAGCATGACGTTTATTTTCCCGCGAACGGCGAAAGTTCAACTTCTGTCTTTTGGCGTTCGTACGCGGAAATGAGTAGTTTTGTGTTTGTCAATTTTTGTGAATTTTAGAATGCGATAAAAATGTAACAAAATGAAATAAAGTCAAGCACAGGTTTGCCGTTTGCCGTATAACGTCATCTCCCTAATAACTCTCGCTGGTTACGGACACCAAATTGTGGTCCCGAAGTGTCCGTTATTTTGGGAGCTCGAGTTGACTGTACAGTCAACTCTCTCTTAACGGACACCTCTATAAGACGGATACCTCTTAAAGACGGACACCTGGTGTTGGTCCCGGCCCTTCCGTGCCATTTTTCAGTCATTTTTCTGTAACTAAACTCCCTATAAGTCGGACACCTCTCTAAAACGAACAGTTGGAGCCAGTCCCGACGGTGTCCGTTTTAGAGAGAGTTGACTGTATGTCGTTTACGAAGGGCGTAAGCGCATAAGGCACTATTTACACGGACGCGGTTTTATTTGTAACCGCATCGCTTTCGATGAGGTTACGCCTTTCGTTTACACGGCGCTGATCGAGACACAAAGGTTTACTTTGGGTCGTTTTGTAAATCCGCCATCACGTGGATTCATTCAAACATTCACTCCAGGTCCAGAAGAATCAAATAAAACCGTGCTAAATGAGCCACTGAAAATGACAATTTTGCATCTTTGTGTTGAAATACCAGCACGTAGATTAAAACTGATTTCACTCCAGTTTCTGCAAAACCGTTCAGCTTGAGACTTAAAATGTGCGGTTTGGGTCTTTTTGTAAAATAGCCATCACGTGGATTCATTGTAATGTTCACTCCAGGTCAAAAACAATCGTGAGAGGAAGTGCTACATGAGCCACTAAAAATGACGATTAAAGGCCGTTGTTTTGAAATACCACCACGTAGATTAAAGCTTAATTTCACTCCAGTTTTTGTCACAACGTTCAGCTTGAGACTTGAAATATACAGTTTGGGTGTTTTTGTAAATCCGCCATCACGTGGAATCATCCTTATTTTCAATCCAGGTTCAAAAGAATCGAATAAGAAAGTGCTACATGAGCCACTGAAAATGACGATTTTGGGTCTTTGTGTTGAAATACCACCAACTAGATTAAAGCTTACCGGTAATTTCACTTCAGATTTAGCTAACCGGCAAAAAGACTTGAAATGTCTACTTTGGGTCGTTTTGTAATTGCGCCATGACGTGAATTCATTCTAATTTTCATAACAAGTCCAACATGAGCCACTAAAAATGACGATTTTGAGCCCTTGTGTTGAAATACCACCATGTGGTTTATTTCACTCCAGTTTCTGCAAAATCGTTCAGCTTGAGACTTGAAATGTACAGCCAGTGGATGTTTTTGTAAATCCGCGATCACGTGGATTTATCCTAATTTTCACTCCAGGTCCAAAAGAATCGAATAAAAAAGTGTTACACGAGCCACTGAAAATGACCGTTTAAGGCCCTTGTGTTAAATACCACGTACCACGTAGATTAAATAGTATTTTTCACTTTTTCAAAACTTGCAAGTTTGAGACTTGAAATGTTCACTTTGGGTCGTTTTGTAAATCCGCCACCACGTGGATTCATCCTAATTTTCATTCCAGGTCCAAAAGAATCGAATAAGAAAGAGCTACATGAGCCACTGCAAATGACGATTTTTAAAAGGCCCTTGTGTTGAAATACTTAATTGCTGAAATACTAATTGCTTAATACATGTAGAAGAAAGTAATATATTAGGACAAAGTAATATAGTAGGATAGAGCAGTTATCAATTGAGTATGGTAAATCCAAAACCAAAGTAATCACTCTGGCCAATCACAAAGAACACAGACAATCCAGTAAAACAATCAAAACTGGAAGCAAATTCATGTAGCCGGCACGAAGCGCGGTAAAACGTGCGTGAGTGAGTCACGATTGGTTTTGGTTTTAGTTCTGATTGGCTGAAAAAGTGGCGCGAGCGTTTTAACCAGTCACTAAGCGTAGTAATGCAAATCAATGCAAACGCAAATTACTTTCGACACTCAAGTGAAAACCGCTCTATGGGTCACTTTGACAGAAACATCAGATCATCTTGATACAGCTTGGTGTATTTTATTGATTCTCAAAACAATTTGCGGTCGCAAGTTTTCGAGCCCGCGTCATTACTTTCTGAGGGTCTAGAGACTTTATGTATTTGCTGACAATTGTGAAATTAAATCTAATTCTAACAGTGTGATCATCACTTTATCGTCACCTTGGGATGGGGGTGAGGGGAGAATGCATATAGGGGGTTAATTTCGGAACATTACGGTCATCAGAAAGAAACAAGAAGAATAAATTAAGAATGACTTGTGTAATACCATGTTTGAGAAATGTTTATTGTCACTCTTACATTTGGCCATCACACCATACATTAAATAGTAACATGTATATTACATGTACATTGTGTGTCATCCACACTAAAAAAAAACTGCATTTGCGGTTTCACTCTAAAATAATAAAAATATATGGCAAAAAAGCCATTTATGGCTTCAACTAGGAAGCACGTCTATAAGGTCTAACGACACACTATTTTACAAGTATTTCTCGCAGGGCCTTTTTGTTTTTATGACACAATTTACCAACGAATTAAATTACATTTTATTCGTAGAATCTCGCATATACTATGATCACAGTTTGCCACAATGACAAACAAAACAATGTTTAAACAGGGCAATACCAGGCTAATATTAATGTTAAAGTGTGGTCTGTTATAAAAAGTAAATCGGATAGTAAATAGTTCTAAAATAAAACTTATTTTGTTCACAGTAATTTCTATTCAGACCTTGTCCTACAAAAAACTAGTCCAGTCCCTGAACTCTCCCTACCCCCGCCCTACATAGGGGTTGAACCCAGGCGGGAGAAGAGAGAGTCCAGGATACACCTTTACGCCGTAAGCCGGAAGTAACATGAAAGCGAGGCCTAAGGGCCACCAAATTTCCCGCGAACTTCGAAAGAGTAAACATGGAGGGCGAAAAAGATTCCAATATCAATTTAGAGTTGGAAAAATTAAAGCCACAAGATATCCCTGGCGCTCTTATAGAAAGTGAAAGTGAGATTGGAAAATGGACTGTCGATAAACTTAAGTTTTGGTTAAAATGCAGACGGCTAAACCAGCAAGGAAATAAAAAACAGCTAGTGGAAAAGTAAGTACTCGGCGAGATCGGCAACTGCCGGTGTGTGTGCGATAATTTTTATTGTTGCTTTTTAATGTACTCACTTTTGAAGTTACATTTTTATATATTCTTTTTTATGACAGAGTGGTGTCATTTAATGCCATTCCGAAATACCGTGATAATGTTTATGACCCAGACCCAGAAAAGAGCTACACTAAGGCAAAAGTTCAAAGGCGATTAGAAAACGATAAAGAAAACAAGACAGATAATTCGTCAATCTTGTTGTCAACCAAACATCCAGAGGTTTCGTTCCCGACAGATGAAATGGCAAATAAAGTCTTCAACACTAATTTTTCAGTGCTACCAAACTTCGTACCAATGGATGCGTTTCAGCATGTCAAGAACTCGGGAAAAAGTATTAAAAAGTACGACAATGTTGATGTCGTTGTAAACTCAAACGACAAAGGGCTACGGATGATGAGATTTGTCCATGACCTTCAGGTTTTCAAGGATCCCCAGAATACTTACGTCTTTGTGAGAGCGTGTTGCTGGGCTTCATACAAGAGAGATCGCAAATATAAAATTAAACTAATTGTCCACGGAGGCAGTGCGGATAAAATTAAATCGGCATCTTGTGATCGTCAGTGCCCGGCATCTAAAAGCGAATGTTGTTGTCACGTTATGGCAGTTATCTGGAAACTTGAAGACATGACAAGGAAAGGAGAATTAAAAGAGTCTGACACAAGAACCTGTACCTCAAAACCGCAACAATGGGGCAAGGGAGGGAAAAGAGATGTCAACTTTTTCCCGGTAATGAGCACGAGTGTTGTAAAGCCAAGGCATGCCTCTGATGGGGCAGGTAAAAGAAAAAGGGGAGTACATAGCCAATTTTTTGATCCAAGACCGGTGAAGGCAAGAAAGATTGACCCTGATGCTGTGATTAAATTAAAGAATAATCTCCTAGAGGTCAATCCACAAATTCCATTTGCTGTAATGCTACCAGAAGACAATAACATTCCCACTGTAAACACCTTGATTGGGCCAGTTGCAAGTGGATCAGTGCTCCACAAACAACTTCAAGGATTTCAGATGGCTAGAACTATAAATTCTGCCACCTCTTTTGAGCTCAGTTCTCACCAGTTAAATATGTCCCAGTCAACCAATCAATTATTGCAAGGTAGTGAAGTTGTTTGTGAACATGGTCCTATCCATGTGGCTGAAGGTCAGTTAGTCAACCATTCAGGAAAATCTACTGACAATCAACCAAGGCAGTTGAATGAAAATAATAAACTTGTTGAGCCACAGTGCCTCAACAACATTTCCCCTGGCCTACCTTTAACCACATTTCCACCACTACCCATTAAAAGCTCTGAGGAAACTGTAGACTTAAATTTATTTCACAATAATCCTGCAATCTTGAACAAGATTCAAGTATCTCTTCAAGCAGCACAGGAGCTTCATGCTAAGACAATTGGCCAAGCAAATAACAATCTATGGCACGAGGAGAGAAAATATCGCATCACAGCCTCAAATTTTGGTAAAATTATGAAAAGAAAGAGTGAACCAACACCTGAATTTATCAAAGCAATCTGTGACCCAATTGATATCAGCAACTTGTCTTTTGTTAAATATGGCAGAGAAAATGAGGGCAAAGTTGCAGATATGTATGTCAAAACAATGCACAAAGAAGGGAACACTGGACTGAGAGTGGCAGAAGTTGGCCTGTGTGTCAACCCATCCCTACCTCATTTGGGGGCATCTCTAGACCGTGTTGTTTTTGATCCCATGTCAAATGACAAGTTTGGAGGACTAGAGATAAAGACTAACCCAAAGGCAGGCTCCATGGGTCTATCAATAGCTGAAACTGTTGGCCACCCTTCTTTTGGAGCAAACCATTTTTTGGTTTTAAAAGATGGGCAAATTACACTCAACACTAAGCATGCACATTATTATCAACTTCAGGGTCAGTTGGGCCTATCTGTTCTCTCATGGATTGATTTTGTGGCACATTCAGGCATAGGAGACATATTCAAGCAACGGGTTTTTCCTGACAAGGAATTGTGGTCCAAAACTATGGTGCCCAAACTGAACTCGTTCTTTTTCAATCATGCTCTGAATTTTTTCTTGTTAAATAAGTCCACAACTTAGTGGCATTTTAGAATGAATTAACAGAAAGAAACCTGCAATACTGAAATCAGTGAGCAGACAGTACAGAATTCACTTATACTATACTTCACTTGTTCTGTACATTCACAAGTACAATGCATGCATGTGCCATATGCATGTCCTTGCACATTCCAATTACATGAACTTATCTCATATACATATTAAGTAACAAGTATTAGGCCACCTTTATGATAGATTCAATGTCCATATTACACTGTAAGAATTGGATTTTGAAAATTCACAATTAGTGATGCAACAGTCCATAACTGATTAATGCAGCCATGCATTGTCAGTGGTATTACTTGATCAAATATGTGCCATGCCTTCACCCGTTTGATTGATCTTTCGACATGGATCCGAACATTTGCAATGCTCATGGTCTCAAAGCATTCATCCTTTGTGAATTGATCCTGTACTGATTGTCTCTTGGGTGGAATATACAGACTTGCACCCTTCAAGGCCATGAGATCGTGTACATCAAACCCTTTGTCAGCAAGGTATTTGTCACCAGGTTCCACAAGACTACAAAAATCACTTTTTTCCACAATTTCTCTGTCACTTATACGACCAGGATACAGGTGGCTGACAAAAGTCACCCAACAATTGGGAGAGATACAAATAAAGCCTTTGTATGTGTCATGGGACTTGTAGTCTGAGTAAAACTCAGAGTGTGTCTGATAGTCCTTAGGCATGTCACATTTAATTTCTGTGCAGTCAAAAATCCCTCTGATATCTTCATACCGCCCTTTAAAAGCCTCTGGAAGATGCTGCTTGATCTTATCCTTGGGAACCCATACTGGCAGGCTTCCCAGCATGATGTATAAATAATTGACCCATGTAATTAAAATATCAGAAACTGTGGCTAGAGCAACACCATACCGGTGAGCCAAGTCCCGTTCAAATAACCCTAGTCTTATTCTTGTTAAAAACATCCAGAGTTGGTCAATTGGCTCAATGCTGCGCCCCCTTTCCCTTTCCCTTTCTACCTCATGTAGATATGGAAATGCAGTCATGTTCTCTTCGCTTTTGCCACGAGCGAAGTTCCAAGTAATTAAAGACTCTGCACAGGGTTTAACATACTCCCAGAATGCCATCAGAGTATTGTAATTTGGGAAACCCGTATAAAAGAAAATATCATCATCACTATGCTTAAACCTTTCCACACCAAACTTTGACAATGCCAACTGGCGTTTTAAATCTACAATAACCTTTGTCAAATCTTCACTTTGATGCTCGTTTTCTCTTTTTACTTCGCTGGTTTCCATTGGATGACCTTCATTCTTTGAACATGCAGCCGAACATGTGATGGTTGATTTCTCGCGCGTATGGCTTTCTAAAGCACTCTAAAGACAAAAAAGTGACACCAGGTAAGGTTTGAAGTTTTATTAAAGCTTTCAATGATAATAAGAGATATTTTTCTCAACTCTATTTCAAATCCATACAAGCTCTTATATAGTACATTCATACAAACTCTCACAGTACGCGTTGGTTACCTGTGATTCTCTTCTTTCGCATCGCATTGCCCTCTCTATCTCGAGACTTGATGTTTTGGTCCACTGAAACCGTGAAGGGATAGCAGATGGCAAAAGATCTTTCCTTTTCCCAGATAAACTGTGCTTGTAGTCCGTAGCAACAAAATGTTCTGAACAGCAAAACAAAGAAGTATTCGACTTAAACTTGCTGTCAGATCGTTTCATTTTCACTGCCCATTGCATTCTACGGTGATCATCTTTCGGAAATGCATGAAACGTGAGGCCTTTTCTGTTATCCGACCGATTATTACACAGTGCTGCGGCACAGCATTTATGGGATGTATTTCTTGCTGCAAGATTTGCACCCACTGTAGTTGGCAGAGCGTCCGCCATCTTTATTTTGGTGGCCCTTAGGCCTCGCTTTCATGTTACTTCCGGCTTACGGCGTAAAGGTGTATAACTTGCATGCGCCTGGGTTCAACCCCTATATAAAGGCGCGCGTAAGAGAGAGTTCAGGGACTGGACTAACAAAAAACATGTGTCACTAAAAACATTAGATTGCGCTACTTTAGGCGACTCCATCACATACAGACTGGTCTTAAAATTCATTTAAGCAATTATTACAAACAGTAGGGTTAAGGTCATTACGTAATGCCTAGTACTGCTTTGACCATCCATACTGGTAGCTTCTTCTAATCTTTATGACTGCACTTCGCCAGAGAGGTAAATTATCATTTTCTCATAAACGAGTGTGATACGGATGGTTGCCTATTACAGTATTAAATTCTTTTGTTTTGAACTGAGCAATAATTACTTAATTCTTTAATTTTATTTCAAATCTGAGTTTCTATAAGATAAACAACCAATAGGTAATTAAGTTGGCAACAATTTCAGTGCAGGTTATAATTAGAGCAATGACTTTAATCATAAAATTTAATATAAAAAGACAAGACTTGAACAGATAGACAACCAGAAGTGGGTCAGGTATTTATAAATAATAAATAAATAAATATTTTAAGATGACCTTCATTGCAACATAACATGATTAAGTATTCCAACTGACAGGAGGCAGGCCTGTTGGCTATTTTACAAAGCGTGACTGAGGAGTTGAACTTAGAACAATAATATTGAGAACAACACCAGCTAGTGGGTGAAGGACTTAAACAAGTTCTCTCACCACTTGGCCACACTGCCTCCTAAATTGTACATTTTAACATCTCCTGGGTGTCTGCTGTGCATTAACAATGCAGTTGCTTTAACATTATATCCTTACACAATCCGTTCCCTGCAGTCTCGATATTCTAGCTGTTCTGGGAGTTTGGTTGAGCTAATACAAAACAGCGGAAAATTGAGTCTATAAGTGTGCTGTGAAATTAAAAAAGTTTACCAATACTTATTTACAAGTTTTCATTGATAATGAGCTTAATAGCTTAATGGGCTCCTGTATCACCTGAGATGAGGAATCACGGGGGCGGCGGCACATTATCTGTCTGCATGTAGGCATAAGGTGGTGGCCTCTCAGCATCCTTTTGTGGTTGCTGTAAAAAAATAAAACAGTTCTAAGAATTAATACATATTTATTCAGCTAACCCTGATTTGATATCAAATTCTCCTAAGAAAGGCCTCATAAGTGCATCAGGGCAGGGTCCTCTCTCGACAGAGCTTTTACTGGTTTCTAAAGTATTGACCATCCAGGAATATCCCCCCCCCCCCCGCCACAACCAGGACGGGATGCTAGTCCATTATTAGGGATGATCTCCACCCCTCAGAATAAAAGTCGCCTGTACCCATTTTTACACCTGGTTGAGGAAGGGCACTGTTAGAGTAAAATCTTGCCAACGGACACAAAACAATAATCATGACCCCACCCTGGGCTTGCCTGCTGTGATCGAACCATTGCTTGATCTGGAATTCAGCAGGTTATAATGCTATCCAGGCTAATGCTCACGCCACCTTTGCATGTGTCCAGAGCATATCTGCTCTAGGTCTTGATCCTACAGCTGAGTGCTGCAAGCTGAGGTCCATACCAAAAAAAAAAATACAAATAGGGCTGATATTCACCCAGTTCAGTCAGAAGAGATTCCTTACACATTTTTGTGATTAATTAAAACAAAGAGCTGGAAAAGTTACATCCAGTAGTCTAATACTTTGATAGTATTTGACTGGCATTGATTTCAAGCATTCTGATTTGCTAATTGTTTGGCCTATTATATTGGACAGAGACCATGAACAAGTAAAAAAGAGAGAAATATATAGAGCTTGTAGAATACCAACTGGTGATGACTCTACATACCTGAACTTGTCCAGGATTCTGCACCTGACTAGCAGCAGCACCAGCATAGGGCACAGTCACTACACCAGCTGGGTTGGATCCTGACGGCACAGCCCAGTAGGCAGGCTGCTGCATTGGCACAGGCTGTGTAAGGGTAAAAATGCTCATTATACCCAAGTGCATGCCAATTCATTATATCCACCTTTACTTATAGAGATGCAAGAACCTTTCATACACTTTTTGATACTGTATAGACATGACAAAATTGTCATCACTTTTTTTCTACCTGTGTTTTATAATAATCATATGAGGTCAGTGTTTTATAATGGTCATATGAGCATGAAGATTATTTTCGAAAATTTCACAGCAATTGAAGAGCGGCGGGAATAAACGGCCCCTGGACTTTCTGACTAAATCGAACATTATCGAAACAGCTCCAAATTGCGCATGCA
This sequence comes from Oculina patagonica, assembly GCF_052425735.1. Lineage (NCBI taxonomy): Eukaryota > Metazoa > Cnidaria > Anthozoa > Scleractinia > Oculinidae > Oculina > Oculina patagonica. Next base: position 8,229,838 of record NC_135766.1, read on the forward strand.
GGTTTGTTTACGTGTGCTAAACACTGTCCTGTGTTGCATTCGGCTGGTCTTTTCTTCGTTTTTCAGAAATTATGTATGCAAAAAAAAAAGGCATTTTGCAAGCTTACGTGCTCCCAGTCAGCTAGCAGTCTGAGTTTTCCAACGCATCGCGTGTACATCTTTCCCTGTAGGGTTTTCTAAGCGTCTACGGAAGACGAGAAACCATTTAACAAGCATTTCTTCGACTCGCTGCGCATGTCTTTTGTTGATTTGAGTAGCGTAGGACTGGATACTGCATTGTGACGTAAGGTCACATGTTAGAGGCGGAAGAGTTTGAATTAAGCGAAATGGCGTGTCTGTGAAAGTAAAACGGAAAAGTTTATAGTTTAAGCTCGATTGCGGCTGCCAGGTGGTTGAAGGACATCATTAAGTCTGAATACCCGTAAGTTTACAGCATCGCTCGAAGAACTGAGTGATGTTTCTGCCTTTGTTTTGTACAACAGCGCTGTTTAGCGCTTCGGAAAAAACGTTGCAAACAAGGTAGTTTGAGCCTGGCCGCATAGAAGGCCTAAAACAGGAGGTTTCTTGCCGGGAACTTCGTCAACGCGAGTTTTACAGGGTCCGCTTGGGTTCTGCCGCGACAAAGTTGCCGAGAAGTGACCTGGTTTTAGACTTTAAAAAATTCTTTATAGGTTTGGGGGGGACCTCCCCTTGCAAAATTATTTTCTGTGCCTCATTAAATATTCATCAATCAATAAATCAATCAATCAATCGATTCGTGCCTTAGTTTATCTTGTTTTCGCGGGATTTTGTAGATGTGTGATGATGTAAGGAGTGGAGATAGAAGTGAGAGCAAGCCGGCGGCACTTAACTGAAAGCAAAACTAGCATAATGTGACAACACGAGCAAACGTATTCAATCAACAATCAGTCTTTATTTCACTTTCACCTCAAAATTACAGCTAACGGTAACAGATTACAATAGTCTTGCCCGAAACAACAAAAAGAAGCTAACCGCAAGCAGACTGCAGTGAAAGCTAGCCGCTTGAAACGCTAACGCTAACCCTAACCCTTAAACTTGGGTTTAGCTTTTTAACCCTAAATTTGAAATGAAACCCTAGCGTCAGACCCTAACCCTAACCCTTGGGGTTTAGGGTTAAGCTTTTTTCGCTAGGGTTAAGCTAAGGGGTTGGGGCTAGGCCTGTAATCCCAAAACTTTAGCTGACTTCATCGTTTTGAGAAACAAAAGGTTTCCTTTGTTTATCGTTTGTAAAAGAAAAGACAAAAGAAGCCGCGCGAGCAAAAACCTTGTCTTTTTGCATGTGTAATTTTTCAAAAACGAAACAAAGACCAGTGAAATGAAAGACAGGACATTGTTAAGCACACGTAAACAAACCTGCATGCGCAATTTGGAGCTGTTTCGATAATGTTCGATTTAGTCAGAAAGTCCAGAGGCCGTTTATTCCCGCCGCTCTTCAGATCTCGGCTCAATAATTGGATTAGCTAATTATTGAGCCGAAATCTAATTATTGGGCCGAGATCTGAAGAGCGGCGGGAATAAACGGCCCCTGGACTTTCTGACTAAATCGAACATTATCGAAACAGCTCCAAATTGCGCATGCAGGTTTGTTTACGTGTGCTAAACACTGTCCTGTGTTGCATTCGGCTGGTCTTTTCTTCGTTTTTCAGAAATTATGTATGCAAAAAAAAAAGGCATTTTGCAAGCTTACGTGCTCCCAGTCAGCTAGCAGTCTGAGTTTTCCAACGCATCGCGTGTACATCTTTCCCTGTAGGGTTTTCTAAGCGTCTACGGAAGACGAGAAACCATTTAACAAGCATTTCTTCGACTCGCTGCGCATGTCTTTTGTTGATTTGAGTAGCGTAGGACTGGATACTGCATTGTGACGTAAGGTCACATGTTAGAGGCGGAAGAGTTTGAATTAAGCGAAATGGCGTGTCTGTGAAAGTAAAACGGAAAAGTTTATAGTTTAAGCTCGATTGCGGCTGCCAGGTGGTTGAAGGACATCATTAAGTCTGAATACCTGTAAGTTTACAGCATCGCTCGAAGAACTGAGTGATGTTTCTGCCTTTGTTTTGTACAACAGCGCTGTTTAGCGCTTCGGAAAAAACGTTGCAAACAAGGTAGTTTGAGCCTGGCCGCATAGAAGGCCTAAAACAAGAGGTTTCTTGCCGGGAACTTCGTCAACGCGAGTTTTACAGGGTCCGCTTGGGTTCTGCCGCGACAAAGTTGCCGAGAAGTGACCTGGTTTTAGACTTTAAAAAATTCTTTATAGGTTTGGGGGGGGACCTCCCCTTGCAAAATTATTTTCTGTGCCTCATTAAATATTCATCAATCAATAAATCAATCAATCAATCGATTCGTGCCTTAGTTTATCTTGTTTTCGCGGGATTTTGTAGATGTGTGATGATGTAAGGAGTGGAGATAGAAGTGAGAGCAAGCCGGCGGCACTTAACTGAAAGCAAAACTAGCATAATGTGACAACACGAGCAAACGTATTCAATCAACAATCAGTCTTTATTTCACTTTCACCTCAAAATTACAGCTAACGGTAACAGATTACAATAGTCTTGCCCGAAACAACAAAAAGAAGCTAACCGCAAGCAGACTGCAGTGAAAGCTAGCCGCTTGAAACGCTAACGCTAACCCTAACCCTTAAACTTGGGTTTAGCTTTTTAACCCTAAATTTGAAATGAAACCCTAGCGTCAGACCCTAACCCTAACCCTTGGGGTTTAGGGTTAAGCTTTTTTCGCTAGGGTTAAGCTAAGGGGTTGGGGCTAGGCCTGTAATCCCAAAACTTTAGCTGACTTCATCGTTTTGAGAAACAAAAGGTTTCCTTTGTTTATCGTTTGTAAAAGAAAAGACAAAAGAAGCCGCGCGAGCAAAAACCTTGTCTTTTTGCATGTGTAATTTTTCAAAAACGAAACAAAGACCAGTGAAATGAAAGACAGGACATTGTTAAGCACACGTAAACAAACCTGCATGCGCAATTTGGAGCTGTTTCGATAATGTTCGATTTAGTCAGAAAGTCCAGGGGCCGTTTATTCCCGCCGCTCTTCAGATCTTGGCTCAATAATTGGATTAGCTAATTATTGAGCCGAAATCTAATTATTGGGCCGAGATCTGAAGAGCGGCGGGAATAAACGGCCCCTGGACTTTCTGACTAAATCGAACATTATCGAAACAGCTCCAAATTGCGCATGCAGGTTTGTTTACGTGTGCTAAACACTGTCCTGTGTTGCATTCGGCTGGTCTTTTCTTCGTTTTTCAGAAATTATGTATGCAAAAAAAAAAGGCATTTTGCAAGCTTACGTGCTCCCAGTCAGCTAGCAGTCTGAGTTTTCCAACGCATCGCGTGTACATCTTTCCCTGTAGGGTTTTCTAAGCGTCTACGGAAGACGAGAAACCATTTAACAAGCATTTCTTCGACTCGCTGCGCATGTCTTTTGTTGATTTGAGTAGCGTAGGACTGGATACTGCATTGTGACGTAAGGTCACATGTTAGAGGCGGAAGAGTTTGAATTAAGCGAAATGGCGTGTCTGTGAAAGTAAAACGGAAAAGTTTATAGTTTAAGCTCGATTGCGGCTGCCAGGTGGTTGAAGGACATCATTAAGTCTGAATACCTGTAAGTTTACAGCATCGCTCGAAGAACTGAGTGATGTTTCTGCCTTTGTTTTGTACAACAGCGCTGTTTAGCGCTTCGGAAAAAACGTTGCAAACAAGGTAGTTTGAGCCTGGCCGCATAGAAGGCCTAAAACAAGAGGTTTCTTGCCGGGAACTTCGTCAACGCGAGTTTTACAGGGTCCGCTTGGGTTCTGCCGCGACAAAGTTGCCGAGAAGTGACCTGGTTTTAGACTTTAAAAAATTCTTTATAGGTTTGGGGGGGGACCTCCCCTTGCAAAATTATTTTCTGTGCCTCATTAAATATTCATAAATCAATAAATCAATCAATCAATCGATTTGTGCCTTAGTTTATCTTGTTTTCGCGGGATTTTGTAGATGTGTGATGATGTAAGGAGTGGAGATAGAAGTGAGAGCAAGCCGGCGGCACTTAATTGAAAGCAAAACTAGTATAATGTGACAACACGAGCAAACGTACTCAATCAACAATCAGTCTTTATTTCACTTTCACCTCAAAATTACAGCTAACGGTAACAGATTACAATAGCCTTGCCCGAAACAACAAAAAGAAGCTAACCGCAAGCAGACTGCAGTGAAAGCTAGCCGCTTGAAACGCTAACGCTAACCCTAACCCTTAAACTTGGGTTTAGCTTTTTAACCCTAAATTTGAAATGAAACCCTAGCGTCAGACCCTAATCCTAACCCTTGGGGTTTAGGGTTAAGCTTTTTTCGCTAGGGTTAAGCTAAGGGGTTGGGGCTAGGCCTGTAATCCCAAAACTTTAGCTGACTTCATCGTTTTGAGAAACAAAAGGTTTCCTTTGTTTATCGTTTGTAAAAGAAAAGACAAAAGAAGCCGCGCGAGCAAAAACCTTGTCTTTTTGCATGTGTAATTTTTCAAAAACGAAACAAAGACCAGTGAAATGAAAGACAGGACATTGTTAAGCACACGTAAACAAACCTGCATGCGCAATTTGGAGCTGTTTCGATAATGTTCGATTTAGTCAGAAAGTCCAGGGGCCGTTTATTCCCGCCGCTCTTCAATTAACCATTTTAAAATTTCAGAGTCAGAAATCTGCACATTTTTGTGACATGTTTATTAATAAAAAAGAAAAAGATAAATAAAATAAAAACTGGAAAGTAACCGTTTACTAAATTAAAGCAGAACCTACAAGAAGTTCACTGTCTGCTCTTGTGTGCACATCTTTAATTTCTCTGAGTTGTAAGCTTCAGCAGAATCTGCAGGATCCTTCTCATAAGCAGCGTCATTATTGGTTATATAATCAAACTTCTTCCAGTATGGGACTATTAATTAAAAATTAATTATAATTACACCTGTGATAAGCTCACCTGTTGTGCATAGTACATAGGTTGCTGTCCCACCACTGGGTAGCCATGTGTAGTTGTCACTGCACCGCTTGGCTGAATAATAACCACTCCACCCTGTCCTCCTGCAAACGTGTGTTGGGGTTGCTGTATGTACGTGACTTGTTGAGTGCTTACAGTCTGGCAATGAACAATCAAAACTTAATTAATGAGTCAGAATAAGATTTAGACAAATCACAGAAAGAAAAGTTTTCCACTAAGTTTCAACTATTTCATATACTTTACGTCATTCTATCAATTTCACGGGAAAATATGAACGCACAATTGACCTCGCTCCCAATGTGTAGCTTCAATACATGTAGCTCAGTTGGTAGAGCATCGCCTGGGAACACCAAAATCCAAGTTTGTATCCTGTTGAAGCCAGAATTTTTCTGGTTTCTTTCGTTGCAATTTCTTTAATTGCAATTCATTGCATCATTTCTTCACTTTTCATTTCATCCGAATTATTAAATTAATTACTTCAGATACTTTATGCCACAATTTAAAATACATGTATGTCAGAAACGTTACAAATAATTTTAGCGGTTCTTTAATTTGGGTAGAGGATAATACATGGTTGCACGGAGATATGAAATTTATCTTTGAGTTGAGTGTTCAAAATCGAACAAAGCGATTTGAACACGAGAGGTTAATTTCATATCTCCAAGCAACCATGTATTATTCTGTTTATTATATAAACCTACTAATTACAATGTTTTTGACAATTTTCCGAAGATTTTCTGACCATTTTCTGAAGATTTCCGAAAATTTTGAAAATGTTGTCCGAAGGTTGTACGAATGTTTCCAAACATTTTTCGAAAATTTCCGAAGATTTCCGAAGATTACGGTAACCGAAGATTGCAGAGGAAGATCCGAAGATGTTTTGACTTAATATCGATAAACTGTGGCTCATTGAGCATTGACACATGGCAAACTCTGTGAGCTGATTTATCAAAAATGATATCACACATGTACACGTGGATATCATTTTTATCCACACAGTCATGTGTGATACCATTTTTATCGATTTGCTACCACTCGCTAGCAGTTTACATAAAAAAATATATGTATTGGGAAAATCCTGAAAATTAAGTCTCACGAAAATAAGTAACAATAACTTATTTAAGGTATAGTTATACTTAAGAAACAAACATCTTGACCAGACTTACAGTGCCCACAACAGCTTGGGTGTTGCAACAGACGGCATTACAGCAGTAGATGGACGATGCAAGGGCCAAAAAGAACTCAACTATGGTGAAGATTAACATACAGGAGCCTATACCAGCTCCAACTGCCGCCCAGTGTCTTTCTCTGCTTGAGTAACAGAATGTGTTGGTATAATAACCTGAATGCTCCCAGTAGTCCCAGCCAGTGCGTCTGCATTTCAGGATCTCATTGAACTGTGCCAAAGAAACGCAGTAGCAGATGAACATTATGCCGGTGACGACACATATGGGGATGGAGAAGCCCATAAAACATCCAATCTGTTGACAGACAAAAAGAGAAGAATATAGTGTGACAGATTAGTGTGGCATAATACTACAGAACTGTTACTGAACAATTAATTATTACTTTTATCAACAACTTCAGGTCATTTTGTCTCTAATTTTACCCGAATAACTCTAACTCCCAATAACTTAATGAGCCTTTTTCATTTCCCTTGAAGGTTGGGGATCCAACTCTTAGAAATTTATGGGGTGCTTCTTGAAAGAACGATGCTTAGCAGAATCATTATGGGTATGTACCAACAAGACATGACAGCTGATTATAACCATACATCAGAACTGAATCCAGATTTTTCAAACACTCATTACAATAATTTCTCAAACTCCCCAATAACTTGTTCAAACCAAAAGTTGTTTCAATCATTGCAATTATTTTAACCCTGTTTTTGTTAATTCCCCAATTTCTCAAAGCAATTTTCATTTTCCTTGTCATTAGGTTTGAGAAATCGGGATTTCTCTGATTGAACATGTAGCTTGATATACTATATATGACTGTATGAAGTACAGCTATTCCAGTTCAACAGACCAAGCTACACTTTACATGGAAAATTTGTAGATTGGGTCAGTGAACTTACCAGACATTTGTTTGGGTTGACGTCATCTTTTGCACCAATGTATCCCAAAATCCCTGTAATGAGAACCTACAATAGAGGATGAATAATTAGAAATAAAATCAATATTCAATCAAAACCGCTAGAGCAGTACTACAATCTTGGACAAAACTGTTGAAACATTTAGCAAATTTCCTCTTATTTAGCCAACGGAGTTCAGTTTTGCAACCCCCATTCCCCCCATTTTAATGTTGGTAATGCTTTTCATAGTGTTTTTAAAACAAAGCCTGTCAAGCCGCAAACCACAAGAAACAATATTGAGTAGGGGGGAGGGGGATAAGATATTTTAACCCGCTTGCAAGTCGAGTCATTTGCGAAAAATGGGTGAAATGCGTATGTGTCAACTAGTTTTGTCCAAGATTGTAGTAAAAAAGGCCATTAATATTAGAAATTTGAATTAGAGACAGCTCTTGAAAAATGAATTATAATAATATACGAGAAAACCACAAACTTCGACAAATAAAGTTTTGCCAAGAACAAATCCTGCAAAACAACCCTGATGATGACTTTTACATGTAAGTTGAAAACGTTTGGTTTTTGATTCATCTTTTTAAAATTTGTACATAAAGCCTTAATTTTTTTTAGTATTACCCTTACCAAAAAACAAATGCTAACTGCAAGCAAACTGGAGTGAAAATAAACAGTTACACTCAGGTGCCATTCCTTTATTTCCTCATTCAACTGAATAGGGGTCTAACCAGGTACAGTGGAACCCCGATATAACGATATGCCAAGGAAGCAGTAAAATAATATCGTTATATCCGAGAATCATTATATCGAAACTCCCGATATAACGATATGGCTGTAAAATAACCGAAAATATTGTTATATCGGGGTGAAGCTAACAAGTTCTTTTTACTGCATATTAGAGGAGGATAAAGAGAATAATTTTGATAAGAAGGCTTAGAACACAGTTTCATTTTCATATATCATTGTACAAAGCTGTTTTTAGAAACGTTAGAGATGACTCGATTACCGTAATGTTATTGCTTTACATTCGATGTTTTGCAAATAAAATGTGACGATGTAATGATAATATTGTTATATCGGTAGGATTTTACGTTTGTTCCGCTAAATTCTCATCGTTATATTGGGAATATCGTTATATCGAAGATCGTTATATCGGGATTCCGTCCCATACATTTTACTGTAACTTTTGCCGGGACATAGAGTATTCATCGTTATATCGGGAATATCGTTATATCGAGGATCGTTATATCGGGGTTCCACTGTAGTGGGGACATTTGCAATAACATGTCCCCTAATTTTAAAAAGAATCAGCACACACCGGAATACTGGATACCTGTAATGCCCGATTCCCTCTATGGTGCGCGCCTGCAGGGAATCATGGTAGTTGTATTCATCAAAACATGCAGACTAGCAACGCTGAAGGTAACTACCATGGTTCCCTGCAGGCGCATGCCATAGAGGGAATCGGGCATTGGACACCCATGTGATTGGCACTCCAATTACATATAACAGACAAGCATGCAAGGAGCCAATCAGAAACAAGAATTCCATAATTGGTATGATTAACTGTAAAAAGTGTCTGGCAAACTCTAATAAGCTTATAATAATAAAATTAATCAGAATTATCACATAAAATTAATATATAAATCAGATATCATAATTTGGGCTTTCCTTACTTTTAAGGGACTCGCGCTATATAGGTAAAACAACTGTCTTTTAATGCTCGCGCAAAATGGCGTCAACAAATGGCAAATTTATTAAGAAGGGAGTCACGTATTATTAACGGTAAGTGAATTTACTTTTAATAATTTTACAAATTAAGAACGAGTCAAAGAAGGCAATCTTTTTTCAAATTAACAAATTTAGAACGAGTAAAAGAAGGCAATATTTCGCACTAACAAATCAAAAGTGTTATCGTAGCGACCTCTGTACATACAAATTTCTTCGTTCTTTACGGAAATTGCGTAGTCAATTCGTCATTTACAGATTTTGCGCGAGCATTTAGACAGTTGTTTTCCCTATATAGCGCGAGTCCCTTAAAAGTAAGGAAAGCCATAATTTGTTGCCTTGTTTTCTGGTTTGTGGTGTTGGGTATAGTAGATCACATTAAAATTATGTTGCTTTATATTAGCCTAAACTCAAGTACGTAAACAAACAAACAAACGCAATATCATTAACAGATGTCAAAACGGTGTCATGTTTCACTACATAACTATTTGCTTATATGTTGACCGGTTACGTACAAATTAACCATACCTTTGCTCATGAAGGCTTCGATAATTGAATTATTGAAGTTTTCCAACCATTTTATAGCTAACGGTAACGAGAAGTCGAAGACATGATAATCAAAGTCTAACAGCTGCATGCAAAATTATAATTTGGAAAAAATCAAAGCGAAGTCATTACCGGCCGCCGCGCCGCGAGCAAGTCTCTCTGTACATCGCTGAAAACTTCACCAGAGCAATAGAAGTTTTGCTGTTATTTATTTTGCTAAGCACAGAAGATCTGATCTCAACCAGGCATTAAACCTCGTCTAAATAACTTTCAAAGCTAGCGTGCATTACTATTTTGGCGAAGTATTCACGATTGAATACGGTGGCCTGTAGAGGACATGCGATGCAAAAACAAATAAATAACTAGCACTGTCAGTTATAAGTGGCAGTGCTAGATATAAGTAGCAGTGATGCTACTTATATCTAGCACTGCCACTTATAACTGACAGTGCCACTTATAATTAGCACTGTCACTTATAACTAGCACTTTCACTTATAACTAGCACTGCCACTTATAACTAGCACTGTCACTTATAACTAGCACTGCCACCGCTAAAAACCACTGCAGGCTCAAAATCATCCACGTGCCGGCTTTTCGCGAGGCTTTTCGCTCGCTTTTCGCACTATGGCGGAAGGGAAAGGGTCTGAATGCTGAGATATTCTACTTTACCTTGTTAAAACAAAGTATTTTATCGTGGAAGAACAAAGTATTTTCTCGTGTTAGTACAAAGTACTTTGCCGTGTTAGAACAAAGTACTTTGCCGTGTTAGAACAAAATACTTTGCCGTGTTAGAACAAAGTACTTTACCGTATATATGACTTAAGGTAACTGTTAAAGCTATAAAAAGGTGGCTGACAACAGTTTTCAGCACTTTATATTATAATAAACGTCGACTATACGTTGATGGGTCGATACTGCCACTGTTTATCAGCCCTCTCCATATAGTTTACAACTAGATTCTTTGGTCAAATACTTTTTAAATGACTACAACATGACCACTGGTCTTCAAAAACGCTTGCCCTGCTCATAGGAGCATCTTCGATCGGACTAGAAAAAAGCATGCGTACGCCATTGACCTGAGAAGTCTCTTCTTTGCCTGTAAAATTTAAATAAACAATATTTTTGAGGCGTAAATTATTTTTTCAAAAACAAGTCGAAGAGTTTTAAATAGTTATGGCTCCTTCGCTCACCGAAATATCGCAATTCCTCAAACTTCACAAATGTCCCGACTTTCAAGCGGGTTAAAATATCTTATTCCCATCCCCCCTACTCAATGTTGTTTCTTGAGGTTAACGGTTCGACAGGTTTTGTTTTAAAAACACTAAAGCATAAACAACATTGAAATGGGGGGAGGGGGGTTGTAAAACTGAACTCCGTTGGCTCCGCTCCATTGTTTCAACAGTTTTGTCCAAGATTGTAGTTATAAGTGGCAGTGCTATTTATAAGTGACAGTGCTAGTTATAAGTGACAGTGCTAGTTATAAATGGCAGTGCTAGTTATAAGTGACAGTGCTAGTTATAAGTGGCAGTGCTAGTTATAAGTGACAGTGCTAATTATAAGTGGCACTGTCAGTTATAACTAGCAGTGCTAGATATAAGTAGCATCACTGCTACTTATATCTAGCACTGCCACTTATAACTGACAGTGCTAGTTATTTATTTGTTTCTGCATCGCATGTCCCCTACAGGCCACCGTAATTGAATGCACATCAAGCGTGGAATTTTCTTACCCAAATGCCAACCCAGATTCCAAAACCAACGTATGAACTCCAATGATGTACAGCAGCAACAGAAGCGATTCCAAATATGATCATTAAAGCACCAAATATCATCTGTGCGACGGCTAAACCTCGCAGAGAAGAGGCTCGATACACCATGACTGCAAACAAAATGGCGTTCAAGAATACTGCAGTGCCAGCGAAAAGAAAATTGTGTGGGAAATTGACGTCATGACAACCTCTGGTGTTATCTAGTGGAGGGGGGAGGGGAGGGTACGGTAAGGTTCCATTTCATTTAGATGTCGCTACTTTCTTTTTGTTTTCAGTATTTATAATAATTGATTTTTTAAACAAACATTACAATTTTATGAATATCAAACTACGTTTCCCTTTTTGTTCTTCACATAACCAGGATAACAGATGACATAACAGATGAAGAATCAAAAGCCCTCTGGGCTTAGTGTCTCGTGACTCTTTTCAGAGTTTAATTTATTTGAAATTTATTTTATCTAGTTTTGAAGCTGTGCTCCGTCGGCGAATCGAAGGTCTATATTGGCATGACGGAGCACAGCTTTAAAACTAGATATAACAACCACAATCTCTCTTTCAAGCATCGTAAGCATTCCCACGACACTGTCCTATCAAAGTACATCTGGGACCAAAGAGACAAAAACACCGATTTCTCAATCAAGTGGTCAATTGTCACGCGAGCAAGCTCTTACAGGGGAAACCAGTCTCGCTGCAATTTGTGTCTGACAGAGAAGCCTCTGCATTCTATCCGCTGACAGATCTACTCTCCTCAATAAGAGATCTGAATTAATCACCAAGTGCAGGCACGAAAACAAGTTTTATGCAGCCAGTCAAAAGCAGGATCGCTCAAACCGCTCTCCATGAGTGTAGTTTAAATTTTCTTTCAACTGCTATTAACAGCACAGTCTGATGATCGCCTCGTGCGTGAAACTTTAAGTAACTGTCCGTGCAGTCTCAATCTTTTAATTATAGTATCCCGCTCTGCATGTATTTGCATCGAGCACTCGTACGATTGTGTGAAACCATTTACATTTTTCTTTGTTTATATATAAGATTACATGCTTAAAAACAAAGTTTTGAAATCGATGCCTTAATGGTATCCATTCCGATCACTATCACGGTAATTAAGCGTCCATCTTGATTCATACTATAACTAAATTGATCTTTGCTATTTCTGTCAGGCGGATAATGTTTGTACTTATAATTGTCACGCGACTTGTTTCCGATACCTTATCAAAAGCGATTTTTCCAAGCAGCCGAAAGTAGGCTTGACTTAAATTCAAAGTACATTCCAGCATGTAGCCGTTGAACAGTTATAGGACTCCGATAACAGCAGCAGAAATGCTTGAGAAATTGCTCTGATAAGGTTTCTGAATTGATTGTCGCAAAATATTATCTGCTCAAGTAACGCAACCCGTGACATGTAATCTATATATAGCGTGCACGTAAATTTAATTAACCAAAACATATGTAGAACCGGGTGAGACATTGATTGTTATCAAAAGCAAATGGACTCGACAATTTAGAGATAAGGCCTTTTAGCAAGCCGAAAGGATCTCTAAATAGAGCGTTATCTCTCTCTCCAGAGAGAGAGTCGTGACGTTCACTTTGCAATTTGGGTGTTAAGTTTTGTCTTTCTGACAGCGACGAGTTGACCTTTGGCGTGCGTCTTCGTGACTGTTGAATTCCCACACGTTTTAGGGTAATACTCGAATTGAAGACACGCAAGGAAAATAATCTCCACGGGATCTACCAGTTTTTTTTTTTGAAGTAGTACTACAGCAATAAACGTAAAAAAAAGAAATAAATTTTAAGAACAGTAAAGCGTGCCTGTATTTTTACACAATAAGCCCTTTACAATAAATACTCCTAACATACAGTTTGCTAAACCAGCGCGTTAGTTGCGATCTGTTCTTTGATATGAAATTCCGGCGGCCTCAGATCACAAAGCAAATGTTGACATGGCGGGAAAATTCCGCGGCCTCACAAAGCATATGTTGACATGGCGGGAAAAATGTTGACATGGCGGGAAAATTCGGCGGCCTCAGAAAGCAAACACGCATGGAATGCACCTCTCCCCCTGTAGATATATCTCGTGTCGTCATGACAACGTCATGACGTCACGAGACAAAAATTGCAAGGCTGATTCAACGGTTTGGTAGTAATTTAATCTCGTACCCAGATGTCTACCTACCACTTTCTCCTCTCTTTTCTCTGTAGACCCCTGGCTGAAGGAAGGCCGTGCCTTCCGAAATATTGGAATTCAAATAATTACTACTAATCTCGTACCCAGATTTTCTCAACCCTCGGAGAGAACATCTGGTAAAGTCGGATTTTGCTCGCGTCAAATGTGTCAGAAATGTGACACACGACGCGACTACGCATGCTCGGCCATTTACTGGATGAAAAACTTAATAGCGATACTTTAGTTAGTATTCGTATTTGTCTTAGTGTTATTTTTGTTATGATTATTTCTTAGGTAACGTAAACACAACTACATCAGCTATGCTGTAAATTTATCGTGTCTAAATAAAAGATATTGTTATTATTAGTACTTGCTGACGTACGGTGCGCGCTAGACTTGCCCCAAGTCGCTCGTTTTTTCTTTGCATCTATAGTTAATTAATAAAATCGCTTTGAAATCAAGCGAGAAAGACCACTTGAGTAAAATCACCTTTGTAATCGCGCGGAATTTATTTCTGTGAACGCCCTCCGTTTCCGTATCCAGCGGTCTCCTGCGAATCTAACGAGCGACTTGAAACAAGTCTAGGTGCGCGCGAGCAAAACAAAGTTTGCATCATCCGCGCGCAAATGCTGAAGCTGTTCATCAACCAATCAGATTTGCGAACGGAACGCACTTGACCAGATGTGTACTACCGTGGTAAGAAGACATCTGGGTACGAGGTTAAACAAAGAATATTCCGAGTTTGAGCAGCCAATCAGCGCGTGCCAAAAGCAAAAAGCGCTTTCCACTGTTTTAGTCTAAACTAAAACTTATTATTAAATTCTCGCGCCTCGCTTCGCGCCTCGTTGGCTATTTTAATACCATCTCGTATCCAACGCGGGCTCATAGAATAATTGTTAACTATTCACCGCCGAACAACGCGCGCGAGAAAATTGTAATCCTTGAAGAAGAAGAACTAGTCAAAAGCAGGAGCCATAATCGATTATGGCTCCTGTCAAAAGTCATTCTTTCTGGCTATTTTATCTACTGTTTTAGTATATACTAAAACAACTATTCACCTCACTGTCGGTGGCTAGTGGTGGATATTTTTACCGAGCCGCGCAGAGCCACCTCCACTTCGGTGAATAGTTGGTAAATAGCTGTTTAGATCCTCAACAGTGAGAGGATCCGGTACTTCTATTCTGTCACGGCGGTTGTTGCAAATTCACATTAGTTTTCGTAAGCCGTAACAGGCATATTTTCGAAAAACCAGATTTCATCTTCAAAAGTCTTCAGAAGGATAGTGTGCGACTGAGCGTCCACTGTGCGTCAGAGATTCTTCGCTTTTAGCAGATGCAGTTTAGCACAGATTCTGTCTGCTCCAGGCGCCTTACCATTTTTTTTTTTATCTCGGTGATGGCCATCTTGATTTCTTGAATTAACGTGTCTCAGTGTTTATGTCAACGACTTGAGGGGCTTGGAGGTGCGGGGGGGGGGGGGGTGTTGTCGGTGGATTTGAAAATGTGTCTTCAGGGTCTGGTCGACTGAGGATACTGGGGAAATGCTCCTGCCATCCCTAGAGGTCATCTCTGAATTCTGCTCGATCGAGATCAAACTCTCATTCTTAACAGGCATGTTTCCACTGGCTGTATCTACTCCTGAGGGTCGTCGAGATGGTATACAGCGTCTTCAGGTCTTGCTGTGCTGCAGCTTCTTCTGCTTCTTCAGCCAGATTCTCAACATAGTCCTTCTTGTCCCTCTTGGCCATCCTCTTCACCTCTTTATTCAGTTTTTGGTATTTCTTTCTGTAGCGGTCTTTCACCCTCTCTGATCTTGTCATTTTGTCCCTTGTTTCATTCCCCCATTTATCGTTCTTCCTTCTTCCGAGTCCTAGGATCTTTAGCTCCTGCTTCTCTCATTGTCCGGTGGAAACTGCTGAGGTCATGTTGTACCGATTCTTCCTTAAGGGCTTAAAAGTGGTTTATGAGTTCCAGCTGAAATGCTGCCTGGCTCTGGCACTTTAAATTTGGCGGCATCGATCCTCTTTGGTCTTTCTTCACCTCTCTTGGTTTAACGCAGCTTGATGGCTAATGTTTCCATCAGCAGCTGGTCGTCACGTCTAAGAAGGAGTTCTTCCACTTGCTGTTAACGATGACGTGATCAATCTGTGTGTGCGTCTTGCCGAGTGGGGATGTCCATGTCTGGGATGATTTCTTTGTGCGGAAATACTGCGTTACTCAAATGGCCAAGTTGTTTTCCACGCGCACAGGTCGCAGAGTCTGCGTCCGTTGTCGTTGATGTTACCACAGCCGTTCTTTCTTATGATCTTGTCACGGCCTTCATTATTGCTCCCAACGCGAGCGTTAAAATCTCCAATCACACACAGCACATCATGTGCATGATGGTACCTCTTGAATGACACCCTAGCTGGTCATAGAAAAAACATCTTTCCTCTCTTTCTCTGCATCAGTTCTATTGCTGTGTAGCAGGTGATGACAGTGAGAGGTGTACCTGAAGTTAAACCTGGCCATGATGAGTATTTCCCCCAGTGGCTTCCATTCCGTGAATACATTTGCTGCTTCGCCTGCAATGATGATTGCTAGTATAGACCTTTTGTCTGTTGATTGTCTCCTCGTCCAGAGTAAATCTTCTTTTATCATTCCTGATCCTGTACTTCTTGCTTCACTTATCCTGATGAAATCCATTCTGTATCTGTCCATCTCCTTCGCAGCTTGGGTGAGCTTGCCGGTCTGACACATTGTTGTACGTACATTCCAGCAGCCAACTCTGCGGCTACCTCACCACGTTGCTGTATATATGGGTACCATTCATGTAAGACCAAATAAAGCCATCTGGCATAAAATTGACACTTTCCAGAACCATCGCCTACCCCACATCATGAACACCTTCTGGTCCGGGGAGGGGGGGGGGGCACTCCCATAAATTTCGGATAGGGGTGTGCCGCGAAGGTTCTTAAACCCTGACCCTATTTTAGAGGGTCTCAATGGGGTGGTGGCTTTTACGGTTAACGGTTAATAATTTGGCCTTTTTACGACTAACGGTTAATTTCTTTCCGTCACGGTTAGAAGTGACGGTTAGAAGTGTTAAAAGTTAATTTCAATTGTTTTAACAATTGTTGTAAAAAGTTAAAAGTTAATTTTCATTGTTGTAAAACGTGTTTTAAGGTCCTAGGACCATTCTGGGATGAAAAGGGAATCTAGCTTGTTTTATTTTAAACTATTTTGCGCTAATTTCCACTAGGCGGTAAAGTTTCTGGTCAAATGACCCCTTTCCAAACTTCTTGGCTTGGTCGTTACGGTTAACGGTTAAAATTTTTCAATTTTTACACCTAACGGCTAAAAGTTTGGCCATATTATGGCTAACGGTAAACCCCATTGAGACCCTCTATTTTAGGAGAAGCGAGATACCCTTTTTAAGGCCCAAAACCGAAAAATGACACCCTATTCAAGGGGAGGAGAAGCGTTTCGTGACGACCCAAATAACGGCAACCGCGCACGGCAAAACACGAATCTTTATATAATCGC
>NC_135766.1:8249135-8569135 GCF_052425735.1 Oculina patagonica
TGATGGCACAATAGTGTAGCACTTTTATTAGTTTATGTCTGGAGTTTTTTACAGTCCGACTAATGACAGATCGATGACATGCAGACCAGAGGAATATTAACAATTCAAGAAAAATTTCAGAATAAATCCCGGCATAGTCAATCGAACGTTCGAAAATCGAACACAATCGAACTCAATCGAACTCAATCCGTGGATTGAGTTCGATTGAGTTCGGCAATCGAACGAAATCGAACACCAGACTTTCAGTGAGTTCGAACTCAATTCACAGCGCATCTGAAGCCATTTCTGCGGTATTTCTTTGTTTACAAAAAACACGTGCGCTTCACTCCGGGCTGAAGAAACTCGAGCTTCCAAGTTCTGGTTATGTATTTTCACAAATCACGAGTTCGAAAATCGAACGTTCGATTGGGTTCGATTAATTTTTTTTCTTTTCGATGTGTTCGATTTCGTTCGATTGCCGAACTCAATCCATGAATTGAGTTCGATTGAGTTCGATTACATGTTATATTTATAAGCTCTTCAAATAATTTATAAATAAGCACTGCTTTTATGTACCTTATTACATGAAATTTTCGCGACACTTTAATTTCGCGAATCTAAAAAAAAATCGCGAAATTAAAGTGACGCGAACAATAAGTGTCGCAAACATAACATGATGCGAATATTAAGTGACTCGCATATGTCAGTAATCAATGTAAATGGATGTTGTCGTCAATTGACTCACTTGTAGACATTCTGAGAACTGCTCTATTGAGAATTAAGTCCCCTCTTGCGTTTTTATTAATTTTGACGTTATTGTTCCTTCGATGAAGTCGTTTTATATAATTCAAAGGCATGTCAAAGAAATTAAAGTGATTCAAAATACAAAATTTTCGCAAAATCGCGAAATTTAAGTGTCGCGAAATATATATGTGCACCTCAAAATCGCGAAATTAACGTGTCCCGAAAATTTCATGTAATAAGGTAGTCAAGCTCACACTGCATTGTTGTTCAGGGGTGTGGCACTTATTTGAGGGTGGTGCTTACAAACATCTTTAATTTGTGTCATGTTTGGCCTCATTGATCAAAGTACACTTTGTTACATGTTGTTAAATACAGTTACTAAAATGTATTGAATGTGCATAAATGTACAATGTACACATGCATTATTGACATTACTTTGCACTTGTGTCTGTCTGTGATACCCTAAAATTGACAGTCATTTCTTATTCTTCATATTGTAGGTTTTTATCAATGGAATTTTGGGATACGTTGGTGCAAGAGATGACTCAAAACCAAACAACTGTCTGGTAAGATTTAAATCCCATCTTTAGTTATTTATGAAGGGATTACATAATGTGTCCAGAGTTTATAATGTGGAGAAGGTGAACTACAAGTGTGCGTGTATTTCTCAAACACAACTAAGAGCCTGCATACATTTACCATGAAAGCTGACCAATGCAGCCTTATATTACTTTTATTGTTAAAATTAACTGCTAAAAACATATACTTGATATACATGTATATGTACATGTACAAGTTTTTATGAACTGGCTTACCAGGGCCAAAAAGATGTCTTCATGGAATTTAGTAGATTGCTGTGCAAGGGAAAACGGGAAGACAGACACTTAAAGGGTGTGCGGGGGTCATTTCAGACAATGGCAAATGGCAACCCAACAAAAAGGTAAAGGAAGCTTAAAACCGAGTAGTAAATGTATAACTGCTTTTTGCTAAAAGAAAATTAACATTTTAACTACTTTCTCACTCAAACAAGGCTTTCTATACATGTCACAGGGCCAACTTCTCTCTAATATCAGTTTCCAGGTCATTGCATCCCTCCTAAATTGTATCTATTTATAACAAAATGATTGATTGGTTCTGCACATGACTATTTGTCATGTAATTGGCGTGCGATCATGTGGGCCGGTGTCCAATCATAGCTGTCCAATTACAACTTTTTGTAATTAGAAACCTGTAATTGGACACCTAGGCCATTTGCACATCAATCAGTCACGCCCTTAAATGGGTTCTTTCATGATGTTTTCCTACTGTTTGTACAACTAATTGAACATACCTTTCACTTTTTTACACAAAAGAGGTTCTCAAAGACTTCCTACAATCATGCATTGACAAAACCTTGGTGCAAACGCACTGCACAAGAAGTTTGACCACATTGCACTATCCAGCATTGAAACGGGGGATGGGGGTGGGTGTGCCAACAAATTTGTCAATGATTGTAACCTCAAAATTTGTTATTAATATCATTAATTAGTAATTAGACCTTGTGTCATATGTTTCAGAGATTAATCATGTTCATAAATATTTTCAAATCACCCTCGCACTATGCGCTCAGCCAATTTTGAAATTATTTGCTCCAGTCCTTTGAGAATGCGGTGGCTGCCTGATGGGGGCATGGTTGATTCTTCTGGGAAAAAAATGAAAGCACTGGTATTTTACATGTATGACCTGGCTGCTGCCTGGTTAATTGCGTTCGACGAAGGAGGGCGCAAGCCTAATTCTGTTTTGCGTCCTGTGTCTTTTGAGTTGGAAGGCCTGTGCACTGTTATGCGGAATGAATTGAGCCGTAATGCGCGCGCAGGTGAATGGACTCCAAATTGGCCGCCCGATTGATTTTTGCAGGGGCAAGTCTCGGCCGGGAAACTGGTGCGACGATATTTTAGTCTCGTTTTCGCATTGAATCGTCCCTTTTGTCGTCTTTGGTCGCTGTTCTGCACACGTGCTTCACGAATTCGCTAGAACATTTCGTTTGGTCGCTAGATTGTGTACTTAGTAAAACTGTTTACTTTCATTCTCGTACAAGATCGCCTCTTATGTCGTCTTTGGTCGCTGAACTTTACATGTGCTTTGCTTCAACATTCCATTTGGTCGCTGGACTGTACACGTGCTTTCTTAAAATATTCCGTTTGGTGGCTCCATTGTGGTGCTTCGTGAAACTATTGGTCGTTTTGTGTGGTGGAATTTCAATGTTCTTTAAGTTTATTGATAGCCCTTTTAAGTATAATGTTATTGAAACGCTTCGTAGGTTGCATTTATCGAAGTCTGATGGAACTGTGTACGACTCCGCAGTTCGCCGTGTTGTTAGTGTCGCGCTGGACGAGAAACACTCCCACCTTTGCTGTCTGCAGGAATGTAAGAAAACTCAAACATTTTACGCAGCCAATAAAGTATAGCCAAAAAAAACTGTAACTCTTCGAGGTGTGCGGCGCTGCGACCAAAACTGACCGTTGCTTGTGGTCAAATAGCAAATGTTCTGAGTTGTATAGCTCAGCGGCCATTGTGCCACTTGATCATGGCTTGTGATCAAATAACAAACTTTCCGAGTTATGTAGCTCGGCGGCTGTTGAGCCACTTGATCATTACTTGTGATCAGAACACGGCGTTATCGAGTGATGAGGCTCGCATTTGCGTTAAACATTTGCACGGTGTAGACGACATCAGAGCAGATGAAGCGATCGAATACAACCGAACCATTGTTCAGTCAGATGAAGCGATCGAATACAACCGAACCATTGTTCAGTCGAGTAAATGCGGCACCGGAAGCATTCTTTTGTATAACGTGACCAAATCACGTCGTGCACAGAGTTCTGTCCAGACTTCGATAAATGATACACACAATAATTATGATAGTAAGCTTATAAAGAGATATGAAAGAGATGTCCGTGTTGTAGCTGGAAAGAATGGCGATAGGAGTTGTTCTGTTGCTATGATCTCTACAAATGCTGAGAAATCTCAGGCTGTGAAAAAAGCAAAAAGCAACAGGAAACGAGACAGAGAACCATCTCGAATTTCTGTTCGTAGAGTTACTAAATTGCTTAGAAGAAAGAAATACAGAAGTAGACTGAAACTACTGAAACATAATTTCCCAAGCTCCACACTTATTAGAAATTTTTGTTGCAATTACAAGAAATGGTTTATTTTGTGTTTTTTTTTTTTTCATAAACAAACAGAAAGAGAAAAAAAGATACAAGTATTGCACTGGTAAACAGAAAGAGTTATCAATTGACATGCTTCAAACAAAGTCTGACTTCAGTCACAATAGCGCTTTTGGTCATATTTTCCAAAGTTCAAATTTAAAAGGAGGTATGCTTCCTGCAAATGACAGTTGTAATTTGCCTTGGGTATCTCTTAATGAGAGACAGTCTTTCATTAATAAGTTTAATGCCTTCTTATAAAGTTACGGATGTAAATGAATAATTACTTAAATCATTTACCAGAGAAGCAAATTTGTACTTGTAAAATTTTCCACACATGCTGTTTTCACACCAGACACCTGCGGTCAACAAAGTCATGGGTGTTTTTACTTTATATTCCTCAATTACACAATGTTGTTGTTCCAAAAAACCTTGATTAAGAACTATAATTATATTTTTTTCATTCATATTTTTAAACTAATATTTTTTGATCTCATAAGTTATGTACTTTATTGTACCATACATTTGTAAGTATTTTTAGTTGAAAGCAAATTCTGCAATATTAATTCATACTTCAATATATTGCTGTTTCAAGTTAAAAGTGCTTTCTATGGAATTCACATGTTGCTGTTTCAAATATAAAATAATGTTGTCTGTAACCTTAAAGGAACAGTGCCACAGCTGAGTTTAAGTTTGAACTTTGAACTGTGTCGTTACTTTCATACTTGTGTGTTACACAAAACACACATTCACAGACAAGCAATTGTCATTCATTCTTGGAATTAATAAAGTTATTGTTCACAGTTTATTCGCAATCAATGGTGTTAAATTATTCTTACAAACATTTCACCTTCCTCTTTTGTCCCATCACCAACAAATTGTACAAGAAAAAGGGGAAATCTCAGTCAACACCAAAAACTACCCCTCCTTTCAAGCCTTACTCGAACGCATTCCCCTAATCGCTGATTACTACTAGTACATGTATGTAAACTGAATCTTAGATCATTAGCCATGTGACCTGCAGTCAGACTCAAAAAGAAAAAACGTTTTTGGACTTCATTCATTTCTTCAGCTAGAGGAATCTGGAAGTTTATATGTAATTGACTACTATGTCTATGTATAATAGAGCGGTTTTCACTTGAGTGTCGATAGTAATTCGCGTTTACATTGGTTTTGCATTACTATGCTCAGTGATTGGATTAAAACCCTCGCACCACTTTCTCAGCCAATCAGAAGTAAAACCAAAACCAATCGTGGCTCGCTTGTGCACGTTTTCCAGCATTTTGTGCCGGCGATGGTAATTGCTCGGAGTTTTCATTGATTCACTGGATTGCCTGTGTTCTTTGTGACTGGCTAGAGTGATTACTTTGGTTTTGGTTTTGCGACACTCAATTGAAAACTGCTCTATGAATTCTGAACTTTAAGAATTAACGGTAAAGTTCTCATAAAAGTACATTGTATGTGTTATTTATTGAGCTTAATCATAATTATGTTGTTAACCAAAGTGTTAACCAAATTTATGTTCTTGTATCTGTTAACAGATTGGATGTTACATGGGCTTCTCCATCTTTGCTTGTGTCATAGCTGGAGTCATGTTCATCTGCTATTGTGTGACTCTTGCTGATTATTCCAAACTCAAACATTGCCAGGCAAAATATTTTTACAATGATAACTGGCCATACCGGAGTTATGACTACTGTCACGACAAGTATCATATGAAGAGGGACACAGCAGCCAATGTAGCTGGCCTAGGTTCTTGTCTGCTTATCTTCTCCATTGTTGAGTTCTTTTTGGCCATTGCAGCATCCATCTACTGCTGCGCAGCTGTCTGTTGCGGTACTTCGTCAGGTGCTGGGACATCTGTAAGTTGTGATTTCAACAGTGCAGTTGTTAATGACCACTTCATTTAGTAGTTACATATTGTAGAATACACAAAGTTAGAACACTAAGGGGAGGGCTGGAGCACTGCAGCGAAGTGTTGTTGTTGTTGTTTTTTATTCCAGTAATCCTTGGTACCTATTCAGTTATACATGTACTTCTGGGCCGGGTTGTTAGAAAGGTGACTAACACTTATAACCAAGGATTAAAAGTTGATCTACATTTTTATTTCTCTTGCATTTTATTAATTGTGTTTTATTGCTTATTTTTGTGGAGTTTCGGTTTGGTTCATGTCAAAACTGGACAACAGGAAATATTTAAACAGAAAACCTCACTGAAAAGTTGTAAACCAAGTTATAAAGACAAATTCCATGGTTATATCCACAATTAACTTAATCATGCTATGAGCAGCTGTTGTAGGCCTAAGGTGGAAAGAGACACTTTCAAAGTATTAATTAAAAGCATCTTGCCCAAGCACGCAACATTGACCCTGTCTACTGAGAGACAATGCACAAACCACTGGGCTACTGATACATGCAAGGGCTATGATTTTTTATTCAAGCTATATGCTTTCTATGCACCTTAAGTGACATTATTGGCCATGCGATTTGTTTGCATTTAGGATACTCTGAAGAATACTGTTCGTTATAATAATTGCTACAGTAAAACTGTTGTTGACTTCATTTACTTTTTACTTTCATTGGTCGTTAGACTGCAACCAATCAACAAGTCATGTACGTTCAGCCCCAGTACATGTACCCAGGAGCACAGGGAGGTATGGTGCTCATTCAGCCAAGTGGTGCTGTTTCAGCTATGCCACAGGGATACCCAGTAGCAGGCCAGCAAGCTATTTACATTCCAACCTCACAGGTAACTGTTCAGTAGAAGGGATTCTTCTCGACTCTGTGATGCCAAGTTAATATACACTGTAAAATGCATTACAGCACAGCACAAGTAATCTGTTTGCCCTCGACGCTGAAACCCCTGATACTCCATGAAATTTTAGCCAATTCTCTTACATGTGTACACTGTATCTGAGCTTCGTGGAAGTTATTTTTGACTTTTACTTAGCAGGGAAGGGGACCATGTAAAATTACTTCCGGCTGCCTCAATGACTTGATCGCTTGTGCCAGCACGCGTTAAAATAAACCTGTTTAGAGATAGTTAGAGATACTGTAGTTAAAGGTTACAATGTGAAAGTATGTAATTTATTGTTATTAATTAACTTTTTCCATGTCCCAGGGTGGGGTACCAATGCAGCAGCCTGTCTTCATGGCTGTGCCGCCAGGATCTAACCCAGCTGGTGCAGTGCCTGTGTCTGGTGCTGCTGGTGCTCAGGTACAGAATCAATTTTGCAGAACTGCATAATTAATAATGGAGCTCCCAGCGATCAAAGGGCCGCAGAGCAGAGCCCCATACCCATAGAAAATTGCATGGCGGCTTTACTCCAGAAATAGGTTGGTTAGTCTTTGATATTGGATATCCATGTTATAGTCGATTGGCAGCTGTGAAAGCAAGGTATCTGTTGACCATTATCACATGACCAAATCGTGGGCTCAGATAAAGAACTCATCGAGGTCGAATGTTGCATGTTTTGAAGTGTACTGCTGATCAAGTAATGGTTTGCATTGCATCGTGGGCTTACGGTCAGTAAATTCGGATTTGCAAAAAGGGCAAAGTAAGTAACCAGGGAGCTTGGCTTTTACGCTTGGCTAAATCTATTTAATACTATTTTTACAATAGAATCTGTTAAGCTACACTGTAGGTAATGTTTGTACAGTGAATCAGTGCATGTAGGCTGCATGTTGATGTAAATATCAGTGTACATTGTATATCCTACTACTATACGTGACCCTTAGTTATCTACTCCCTGGTAATTAACCTCTCAGTTATCAGCCTGTTTAAGTAATCAGCCTCCTTGAATATCGAATTTACTGAATCATGCTTGAATGTATGGTTAATAGGTAGCTACTCTTGTCACTCAGCCATTATGAATGTCTGTTAAAATAAAACTGCATCTTTTGAATGCACTGTTTTAAACCGACAAAATTATTTATGAATTTGAAATTGATAAAGAATAATGATACAGTAAGTTAACTGCCATAGCAAATGTGGAAGGTTAAAGTTGCAAACGATATGATCTGAAAAAAAAAAAATACCGCGCATGTTTTATTGTTCACCAAGCAAGATAAAATGTTATAATGAAACAACTTTGGTGGATATTTGAATCATATCTTCTGCATATTTATGTCATAATATAAATCCATTTTTTTCCATTTTTAACTCGGAAAAGAGTTGTAGTGGGCGAAGTGAATTCACTCCTTCACTCCTTCACTCCATCACTCCTTCACTCGTTTCCTGTTAGACATATGCACGCAATGCGTGCAAGTGTTTTAAGGCCTCTAGAGAATGAGACCTTTTCTCTGATACCTACATGTCTTGTTAAATTACATAAAATTAACATGCTTAGTCACCAACCGAAATATTGTATTAATGTCAGTTTTCTTGAAATAATATTATGATATTTATTCAGCTATAAGCCGAGACGGTAAACCTTTGGTTTTTTAGAACCAGTTAGAAAAAAACTAACCCAAAACACTCAGGTAAAGATGAATTTATTTCAGTACGATTTGGTGAAAAAAAATCGCTCGACTTATAGCCAATGATATTATTATTATTATTATTATTTTTCGTTACCTTCAAATAACAAAAAGGAAAAATAAAAAGAAAGAAATCAATTTGCAACAGATGGGAACTCTATCTCTTGGCCTTTCGGTCTGCTCTCGATCAGTATTTGATGACAATCAAAGTGAAGTAAACAGAAGTTTGGAAAGTATAACATCATTTGTATTAGCAAACCTTTATTTGTCAGTTTGTTGTTTTCGATTCTTGTTTCATAATAACTTTTCCGAGTTTAGTGGCTTATAGCCACTTTTAGTTATTTTGTTATGAATTAATACTCAAGAAAACAACCACTCTACCATTATTTTTGCGAAAAGATGGAAATTAATTAAGAACAAATAGATGGTTGAAGACTATTATTTACATGCATGTGTTAATGAATATTTTTCCATGTCCTAGGGTGGGGTACCAATGCAGCAGCCTGTCTTCATGGCTGTGCCGTCAGGGTCCAACCCAGCTGGTACAGTGACTGTGTCGTATGCTGGAGCCGCTGGTGCTCAGGTGCAGGTATGTAGAGCTGAATGATAATTTTAGGTGGCTTACTACAGTTATGAGGGGGTTAAAGAGCTCAACTTTTAACTGTATTGTTAAATGTTCAGAGTGGGAGGCATGGTCGCCTAATGGTTAGTGCGCTGGACTCCGGATCAAGGGGTCTGGGTTCAAGCCCTGGCCGGGGTCACTGTGTTGTCTTCTTGGGCCGACACTAGTGCCTCACTCCACCCAGGTTTAAAAATGGGTACCAGCAACGTAAATGGTGGGGGATGACCCTGTCATGGACTGGCATCCCATCCAACGGAAGTAGAAATACTCCTAGTTGCTTCATGATACAGAAACTGGGATAAGCTCCGGCCTGATGGGCCACTAGGGTTGTATGCAGACTTAAACTACCTTTACCTAAATGTTCAGAGGTAATTTTTCTTTCTCTAACCATACGAGATGCAAGTGAATACAAACGTTGTTAAACAGCCAAAATGATTTATCAGAGTAAAGGAGTGTTTGTTTTTCATGATGTTCTGTTTAATTCTTTTTCACAACAGCTACCAAAGGAATATGAGAGGCCTCCACCTTATTCATACGCACAGACAGACAATGCTCCACCGTCGGCTCCCGCACATGGTACTCCTTCCGTTGATGTGTAAAAACAGCCGTAATGCGAGCGCTTAATGTAGCGGGGCGTGCTTTATACTAGTATTTGTAAACAGCTTTTTAATAATGCACTTGGAATTACCCTTGCTGGAGTATCCTGCATTGTGTCACAGCAGTTTCTTTGACTGACAATCCAAGAAATTCAGTGTCAAGTTCTTATCTTCGGTACCTCGTTAGAAAGACCACATCTATTTTCCTATGTCCTTCGCGCAAGTTGCGCGGTGTTACGATACTATTAGAAGCGAAGGATTATTGGGTTTTCACGTTATAGCCAGACAAATTAGACCAATAAACAAAACCCGTCTTCGAGGAGTCATCGGTGGCAAATCACTTCTTTATTAAGTGTGAGAGCGGTAGGGTTACAGTTTTAGACGAATACCTTCACCTAAAGTTATGAATTGTGTAAGTAAATATACCACAGATTTTATGACACGGGCTATCAGTCTAAAATTTACATTGTCCCACTTTCATGTGTAGGAGGTGTCTCAACCTTTGAGGTATATCGCTTTGGCCCAATTTTTCATCTCTAGTGTGAAAGTGTTCAGTTAAAAATGGTCAAATGTAACTTCTGTGAGCGCCTGCAACTTGCTCCAGCAATCTAAGCAATGTTTCTGTTTTTGAGCTACAACGCAAAACCATTACCAACCACGTGACTTCTATCATGCTTGTTACCCGGTTGCATGGTTTTACTTTGAGTTTATATTTCTTATTTTATTGTAAAAATAAGGTATTTATGGTTGCCTTGATTGGCTCTGTAACTGCCCTGAGCTATTTTATAATACCTGTGCATAAAAATATGGGAGGCACGGTGACCTAATGGTTAGTGCGCCGGACTCCGGATCGAGCGGTCCAAGTTCGAGACCTGGCCGGGGTCACTTGTGTTGTGTTCTTGGGCAAAACACTTTACTCTCATAGTGCCTCTCTCTACTCAGGTGTATAAATGGGTACCTGCGACATAATGCTGGGGGGGGGGGGACCCTGTAGTGACTAGCATCCCATCCATGGGGGAGTAGAAGAAATATTCCTAGCCGCTTAACGCTAAGGAAACCGGGATAAGCTCCGGCAGTGCAGTGTGGGCCGCTTGGCTCGTGGCTTCTTCTTTTGTGCATAAAAAGAGAACTAAATATAGCTTGTAGGCATATAACCAGCTAGAAATATTTGGTACAATTTGGCCTCTCAATAAGAGGACACCTCGGGTGTCACATACACTTCAGGTGATTTGACCCAATGAAAGGATAAAAAGAAAAAAGAGGTTCATTAAAAGTGCTCTCTTTACCACATCTGTGGTTATGTAGTAATTTAAAAAGGCTCCTTACTGTGTATCCACACACGATGCATTTACGTACGTACTAGTTACTATTCAAAATATTATTTTTGGTAATTTTAGATACTTTTTATTACAACAAAGTTGTAGTCATGAAATAAAGACGTGTAGAAGCAAGTAGAAGTAGAATCATTTAATAGTTTGTAGCAGAAAAGATTCCAAGAATTTTTTCTCGCAAAAGTCAATAGTATTGAAAATCACGGAAGCCCGTGTAAGGATAGTTCATTGTGAAATGCACCGTACCTTTTACCACTCAACGACAGAATAACTTTTTAAATTGACTTTTGACAGCCGGGCTATTGTTTCTGTGATCATGTTTGAACTCTTCCGTGAGTGTCATAGAACGAATTTTTTCGTGGTTCTGTGTTTGCCAGCTTTAGCCTGGAAATATCACCGCCTGTTACCTTTACTACGAAACGTGTTAAGAGTTGATTAGCGGCTAAATTTGCAGCTTTACTGTACGACGGTTTAGAATTCCATTTCTGATAATTATATAATTATGTAAAGTATATTATTTACCATTGTCATTTTAGAAAACGAAACAAAATCCAAGTGCAAAGCCATTTCAGCTTATAGTTTGTACATTATTTTGTAGGGCAGGCCCCATCGTTGTATTCATAACGTAAGGTGCAAGAGCACATATTTAAAGTAATAATTAAATGTATGTCAAACATGCTCAAACACGACTCAGTAATATCCATGCGCATGCGTCCCTCTACCCGATAATGTAATCTTCCGGAAGGGAAAATGACCTTATTCCCCGGCGGGGATTATGACGTAACGAGCGTGCATGCGCCCTGTCTCTCGCCTCCCTGTTCCTATTATTTATATATTCCACCCCAGTTCACACATGCCGTGTTTTTTCGCACACATGAGCTGTGTCCTCCGATATTGTGCGTTGAATAAAGATTTTAAACAAGCAAGTCAGTCAGTAAACTGTGGGTAAACTGTCAGAGAGCTGTGAGTTGTACTGTATGCAAAATGATTTTTAACCGTGTTTAAGGTGGCTCCATAGGGTTTTTTGACGCGCGCGCTGATGATGCAAGCATTCAGAATCTGCGCGCGCGAGCTGATGCGAGCTCAGGCAAAAATGATCAACCACGGATTTATGTTAAACATTTCAAAGGATAACTTTATCCGCACTAGATTTCCGAGGCCGGACAATGATGTTTAATCTTCCAAAGATTATGAGTTTGTAGATTTTCTTCATGAAATTGCATCAAACGCTCAGTTAACACTAATCGAACGCCTAATGGTTTCAGCGTTGACGCATGCTCAAATAGCGATCTTGGCGAATTTCTATTCTGCTGACGTTTTTGTTGCAAATGTCTAGGGCGAAAATGGCAACTTTCGTCTAGTTGTTCTTGAGTTTCCTTCTGTGAATTTTCGTAAAAGTTGGCAGAGGGGTTACAATCATTTTGCTTTACGTGGCGCTCGTTTTTTAGGAAAATCTATAAGACGTTTTTTCGCAGAGGCAAAAGACAAATTTGCAGATAAAAAAGAATCTGCCTTAACAACCCCTACTTTTTTCTTGTTTAAAAAATTTTTCCAGGTGGTATCCATGTACTGTAAAAATTTCAAAAGATTTCACCGAAGGAAATTGTAGAAAATCGCACTTAAAGCCAACTAAACACTAAAAGATGCATTTGTTTGGGTAGTCTTAATTCGCTACTTGAACCCATCATTTCAACAGAGATGGTCGTAGAACACTTTTTCATCATTGCTGATTGCATGTGATATAAAGTTTTAGCGAACTAGGACTAAAGACGAATGCAAAATCACATTTCAAAGTAGGACACTAGCGCGCGCTACATCATAAGTTAATACCATATGGAGCCACCTTAAATGAAGATATTTGAACTGATCTGAGTCTGTCAGTCAATCAGCCAGTAAGTAACACAACACATGTCACGCTAAAAGGAGCTATGTCACGCATGGCGTATCCTCGACAATTCTTTTTGACGAGATTGTAAACTTTTCAACTTGTCATAACAATAATTTCCAAAAATTTTTTCTTTACTACGTTCACACGTACGGGCAAGTAAAAGGTCATTATTTGCTATTAAAAAAGCACCGTGGTCATCAAATTTTACTACTTTTTGTTTTGTTTTAAACTGACAGAAGGCACGTTCCTTCATTTAATAGATGCTAAGCGGTCGGTAAAGTACACGAGCGGAATCGAAGCAGGAAAAATAGCTATGATGTCATTTTATTTCCAAAAGCTCTTCCTTGTTGAGTGTCACCAGTTTGTTTTTGATCATGGCGTATCGACCTAAAAGGCTACGAGGTTTAGCCATCGCACAGATGGTATTTGGTCCTATAATGATCGCGTTTGGAGTAGCATGTATATATTGTGCATATCACTGGAGTTCACGCGTTGGTTTTGGAGTCTGGTTCGGCTCTTGGGTAAGCATGCAACGTATTTGCGTGTTGTTCATAATTTTTGTTCGTAACGTTTTTCAATATCAGTCAGGTAGTTGTTGATCCGATGAAGGGAGCTTTTACCGTCAGATAACAACAAAATTAACAATTTTTTTTCACTTTTGGAAATGATGGTACAATCGCTTTTATTACCTTATTCTCCTTTATTTTCGCGGGACTTTAATTTTGCGAAAATTTTCTTGGCTTATTTTGCGAGTCTTTAATTTCGCGATAGGGGAGACAAAATTGTGTTTGCAGGGAATTTAATTTCGCGAAATTGACGATTCAATGCCTTTTTTTTTCTTTTTTACAAAAATTGTACGGGACTGAGGATGGTCAATTTAACGACTGTACAAAGAATACATGTACTAGGATGTCGAAGAAAAACTTGAAGGCGAATATTGACACTGTTAAAAACATCTAAAGTTATTAGATAATATTACTGAAAATACCGGAACCAGTAGTGCGATCGGTAGAAGACTTTTAAAGAAGATTTTTTAAGCCGATCTGTTTTTCTTTTCTAAATTTTCGGTGATGAAGGTGAACAGATGTCACCGAAAATTTAGAAAAGAAAAACAGATCGGCTTAAAAAATTAATCTTCTTTAAATTATTAGATTATATCTCCTTAAAGTTCCGCGAAAAATAACGACTGCGAACTTTAATGTTGCGAAATTTAATGGACATAGAAAAAATAATGCAACTCTGTTTCAAGGGTCTAAACAATTTTTAACACA
The DNA here is from genome assembly GCF_052425735.1 of Oculina patagonica. Classification (NCBI taxonomy): domain Eukaryota; kingdom Metazoa; phylum Cnidaria; class Anthozoa; order Scleractinia; family Oculinidae; genus Oculina; species Oculina patagonica. The sequence continues at coordinate 8,263,233 of NC_135766.1, forward strand.
AAACATTTTAAAATCGCGAAAACTGCGAATTTTAGGACCCCCGAAAATGTCTGGTGCTTCGACCAATGACTTGCTACCCGTCGTTTAGCCTGAAAACCAAGTCGAGTTGGATCACCCGGACTAAAAACCAAAAGTCGGTTCACCCATACTAAATTTCGATTCGCCCGGACTATTATAGAAGTCGGTTCGCTCGGACTAAAAATCGGTTCGCCCGGACTAAAGGTCGGTTCGCTAGGACTAAACTGGATTCGCCCGGACTAAAGGTCGGTTCGCTAGGACTAAAGTCCATAGGCGTACGGGCACCTTCGGTCCTGGGGGGGCGGAGACTCTTTTGCCCGAAAAAAAGTGTCGAAAAATGGCATGGGTTGAAAGCCGAATAAAGGGGCATATAAAATGGAAAAACGTGCATTGATATATTTGTGTACAAATTTCGCCTGCTTGCTTAAGTTCTTTAATCAATTTTGTGGCGTTGTCGGAAGGTGTCAATGCACTAAATTCTTTTTCGAAAATATTTTATTTATTCACTCTAATTCAGCAAAAATTAAATTAATTTTGGGGAGCCAATTTAAATTTTTTCCCCCATTGGAAAGTAAAACAAAAGCGTCAAAAACATTTACGGAAGAATGGGATTTGAAACATTTCGTTGAAAGTTTTAAGCTAGCCCTGAGAACTAAATGTTTGAGTCGAATGCATTAGCTTCATCACATTTATAACAGCTTTGTTTCAAGGTCTTCTACTAAATCCACCGTGCGCGCCCAAGCTTTGGAAAAGCTGATTGCAACTGAATCAAACTGAGGGGTCACGCAGAATTTGCGAGAAAAGTCGAACATTATTATAGCAATTTGCGAGAGGAAACGAACGCAGATGAATTAGAAATTTGGACTTTTGAACCTCAAAGTTCGGTATATTTCCAATACTTTTCTTGTTGATGTAATTCGTTTTTTATGTAATGTTGACTAGACTTTTCGGCTTATTTTCTATTTTTTTTTAGGCTTGTTGCCCGAATTCTTAGCATTTTGCCCGAAACATTTTGGCACTGGGGGGGCTGCAGCCCCCCTCGCCCCCCCCCGCCTCGTACGCCTATGCTAAAGTCGGTTCGCCCGGACTAAAAGTCGGTTCGCCCGGACTAAAGGTCGGTTCGCTAGGACTAAAGTCGGTTCGCTCGGACTAAAAGTCGGTTCGCCCGGACTAATGGTCGGTTCGCCCGGACTAAAAGTCGGTTCGCCCGGACTAAAAGTCGGTTCGCCCGGACTAAAGGTCGGTTCGCTAGGACTAAAGTCGGTTCGCTCGGACTAAAAGTCGGTTTGTCCAAAGTAAAAATTGGTACGCCCTGGAAAAGGTGTGTTGGCCCAGATTTTTAAGCTTAAACAAACACACAGTGAGTTGATCGTTTCTTTTTTAATTCAGTTATCAAGCAATTCTTATAATACACGGAAAATATTCAGCGCTGCCTATTGAAAGATCAGTTGTTCTTTACACTCTTTTTTTTTATTCTCTTTTTTGAGAATATTTAAGGAAAAAACTCGAGGCTGAGATTTTGGAAAGAATGTAATTTCGCGTGTTGCATATTTGTTAAAACAAAACAATTATATGTTTTTAACTTAACCGTATAAAATTCTTTCTTTCTTTAAACACCAAAACAAGCCAATAAAACGACAAAAACCCGCACTTGCCAAATGTTCGACTCTATAAACAGTGACAGTTCGATGAACGGTACAATATCATGATATGCATGGCATGAAGAATCAACGGAAATGTTATACGCTACAATCTAAAATATTTTAAAGAATATTTTCAGCGTAGTCTAACATAGACAAAAAAATAAGAATATTTAGCCTGGGCTGGAAAAAATACACTTTTAATAAGAACCTTTTTTATAAGAACGTCGAGGCGGAAAAAAATTCAAAATTTAGGATTTAAGAACGTGCCCAAGGCTGAAATTTGCTTAAGAACTGAAATTTTACTTTTTCCCCGTTGTTGTGAGTGACAAATATATAATGTACTACTGAATACATTTTTATTCAAATCCTAAATAACATCACTCATTGATGACGTAAACATATACGTATCGGTAAGGAAATGAATTTACCACAACGTCACTTTGTTTTTAACATTTTTTATAAAGAACGTTTTAAGGAAACTTTTTCGTTTAGCTTAGGCCGAAAATTAGACGTTCCTATATAAACAGAGAGTAATCAGTTTATTATGAAAAAAGTGTATATTCGCTTCTGTTGGTTACGAAAAGAATATTCCATGACATATATAAATATGAATCGTCAAGGGCTATGTAAATCGGAATTTTTCGCCTCTTAGCGTTTTACGTATTGCCTTACGCTGAGTGAAAGTACGTACTATTGAAGCATGAAAGAAAACACGTCAACAGAGTGTTCGCGCTGACCTGTCATCACCTTCCCCAAGGGGGAACCCTGGGCTGAGGTGGGGAGTTTGCTCGCTGCACATCTTAATCTTCCCACCCTTGGGGGACTTCTGAAATGTAGAAGGACATAACTCGAATACAATAAGTGGCTAAATTTCAGAATATCCAGCCACTGAAATCCGCGTGTTGGATGTAGTGTATTGCGCTTAGGCACGGACCATTAGTTTTTGGAGAGGGGGTGGGCGGATCAAAAATCCTGAAAAAAATTGTTTGCAAAAGCAAAAAAAGTCCAAATAAATTGTTTGCAGACATCAACAAAACATTGTGTGCAGGACGATGCAGCCGGAAAAATTGTTTGCACAGACGACGACACTGAAAAAAGTTGTTTCTCCTCACAAAATTTTTCATCCCCCTCTTCCCCCCCCAAAAAAAACAAATATTGTGAGGTTATTCCAGGAAGGAGGGGGTACTTAATCAAGTAAATATCAAGCTACTGAATTATGTCATTACAGTTTATACTCGTGCATAGCCCGTGCATAAATCCTCCAAAATTGATAAGTTCTTATTCCTGTATTGTAGGTTTTTATCGCAGGAATTTTGGGATACATAGGTGCAAGAGACGACACAACACCAAACAAATGCATGGTGAGTTTACACTTCCCATTTAAAACGTGTCCAGAGTAAAATGTAATTAAAAGACTTGGTCTCTGCAGCCATTTGGTGGAGAAGCTGACCTGCAACTGCACAATTTTCAAACACAACTGAGAGCCATACCAAGCTGTACCACACAGCAGTGCTAAAACCTGGCTAATAACGAACAAATCACAATTTTCACATAAAATTTGTCACGTATATTTGTCTCTGGAACTGATTTACGATTAAGTTTTCTGAAAATAAACAAAGCCCGATTTTAAAGACATGTTTATTTCCAGGCATGTTAACATGGCAACGACACACAAGACAACTAAATTATCACAAAATAGAGGTCTATTTTTTAACTAAAAATTTGTAAAAAAAGGAATTAAAAAGTTGACACTGGCTAAAAATATGGTTTTCGTACATTTCGGCCACTACTGTTGCCTTCTTCAGCAAGATAAAAATGCAAATGTTCAACGGCGTCCTGTGACAAATGTGTGATAAAAACTAAATTAACTTTCCGAGTTTAACAATAGTCTCTAGAGCATAAGAATGCTGATTGACACTGCAGTAAGTTTTCAACGAAATTTCTATGTAAAAATGTACAACATTTTACTTTGGCGCATGCTGAACCGTTCCGATTTTTTTCCTTGCTCCTTTCCTTTTCGTTTTTCTCTGCTTTCTTATTTTCTCTATCTTTTACTCTATGCACCCCTTCTACTGGCCTGAAAAGTTTTGATCTTAATCAATGGAAAACCCTGGAAATGAGACCATGAACAAAGTACGGGTATATTGGCTTGTTTTAGTACCAATTTTACGCCAAAAACTGATCGATCACGTTTTTTTCGATTAGCTCTGTCGGAATGCAGTCAATATTCAAGATGAACACTGTGGAAAGATGTATCCAAACTCTATAAGTTGCACATCACAAAAATCTGCTGACGTGTAAATTGGTGACGTCATAAGTGGTTGAATGGCCATTCCTCCAAATCCCGGAATAATCCGGACTTGGCATGTTAAAGGTTAAAATATGACGCTTGTTTAGCCATCTTAAACTAATGAAGTTCTGATAATAGTACATCGTATGTATTGGGCCCTAATATTCATATTCAAGTATAATTAAAAATCCATTTATGTTCTTGTATTTGTCAACAGGTTAAATGGTTTCTGGGCTTCTCCATCTTTGCTTGTGTCATAGCTGGAGTCATGTTCATCTGCTATTGTGTGACTATTTTTCAATATGTCGAACTCAAAGATTGCCAGGCAGAATATTCTGGTCCCGGACAAGTCCATAAATTCTGGTTCAAGGACTGGGGTGGTGATTGTTACGACAGGTATGGCATGAAGAGGGACACAGCAGCCAATGTAGCTGTCCTAGGCTCTTGTCTGCTTGTCTTCTCCTTTGTTGAGTTTTATTTGGCCCTTCTAGCATCCATCTACTGCTGCGCAGTCTGGTATTCTGGTCTGCAGTTGCAGGACATGGATTATGGTCGCAGTACTTCGTCGACATTTGCTGTGACATCTGTAAGTTGTGCTTCTCAACAGTGCAGTTGTTAATGCTCTCTTTATTTAGAAGCTAGAATGCACACAGTGAGCACTAAGGGGAGGGCAGGGAAACTGCTCCGAAAAGAATCCTTTATCTCAAAACAAAATAACCCTTAGGCGTCGCGATCAACTTTGTAGTCAGTGAGCGATGTTTGGATGTCACACTAATCACGTTAGGACTATTATCAAGAACCAATCAAATTACAGTTTCTAAAGTCGCATTGTATGTATGAACTCTAAAAAGATTTTCTTTCGATTTGGAGGTGTCATTTGAAAACGGCCATCTTTGTTCTTCTGTGAAACAGGAGAATGTGTTTATCTATTGGCTTTATGTTTGCCATTTCTGAAGGTACATTTTATGTAGTTAACACCGATGACATTGTATGTGGGTTTAGAACCGAAACGCGTTTGGAATTCATCATATCGGCGTACGTTGTACGATCGTTGTTTTTGGCATTACCCATTAGATGACCTGTGGTGTTTTAGCCACTTTGGTGTCTAAGACGGAAACGATTATTTCTTTAATGATACAGTCGAAGCTCTCGTATGTGCGTGTAAGTAGTGTTTCGAAATGTAACTGGACATGGATGACGACAAAACAAACATGAAATATGTATTAATTACTGTAAAATCATTGCGACGAACGGCGATGTGAAGTTGATTGATAAAAATAAGATAAAAAGGTTGTTAATAGGATTTTCTCTGGGGTGTCCGCTACGGGAACTTATAAACAAAGAAAAAGTCTATGTCGTAATCTCTGAAAGTGTCCGCGGCCGCTTACGGGAATGTCCGCTACGAGAATGTAAAAATACAGAGTTTGTATGGAAGTTAAAACGGGGTTTCAAACAAGGCGGCCGTAAGTAGAGCTGTCCGCTTACGAGAGTGTCCGTTAAGAGAGCTTCGACTGTATATCTTTTTCCTCCGCAGAGGCTCCTTCAGTGGGGAAGACAAAAATCACACAAAAATGGAAAAATAGGGAGCGCGGGAGATGACGACGGGAAATTGTCCCCTGCGCGCTTCCCAGTGTCCCCCGCGTGCTTTCGTTTTGATTCTCTCCAGGCTCCGCGTGCTTACTTTTCACCTCTCCCCATTCCCCGGAACCAGCACGTTCGCCGGGCCCGTTCGAAACACGAAAGAGGCCCCTGCGGAGGGAGAGATGATGCATGGCTACTTGTAACAAAGCTCTCGAGTTTACTGTACTGACATTATTAACAATGGTTTTTATTCATTTGTTTGTAGTGATGACAAGTGGAAAGTGACAATGTAGTCTGTTATATGATTAAAGCTTGCTCACTCTCCATTTTCCAAAACTGTTCTTTAAGATGATTTCTGAAATTATCGTGGATTTATTTATCTTTTACTTTCGTTGGTCATTAGACTGCAACCAATCAACAAGTCGTGTTTGTACAGCAACCCCAGTACAGGAGTCCCTGGGGTAGACAGCAGACCTTGATGCCGAGGCGAATAGAAGAACAGCGTGAAATGGTTATCATTCATCAGCCAAGTGTTGCTGTAACAACTACGACACAGGGGCACCAAGTAGCAGGCCAACAAGCCACCTCACAGGTAACTGTTCAGTATAATATAGCTTTTAATGCTGACGACTAAATTTTTAGTTTTAGGTGAAAACACAATATTTACCTTGTCCTTGTCTATTCTTGATAACCATGTTAAAAGCTAGAAAACTGAACCTAATAATTATGTTTTGTTATGCTGTTACGAACCTTAAGAAATGTTTGGACTCTTACGAATAATTGATTTCTTTTTTCATAATTTTTTGTTTTAACTTTTTTCACAACAGCTACCAGAGGGATATGGGAGGCCTCCACCTTTTTAATATTCTCAGTCAGACAATGCTCCGCCATTGGCCGCCTCTGGAGGTACTCTTCTGTCTATGTGTGAAAACAGCGGTACTGCTTTATAATGTAGGGGGGCGTGCTTTAAACAAGTACTTGTAGACAGCTTTTTAACAATGCACTTGGAATAACCCTTGCTGGAGTGTCCTGCAGTGTGTCACAGAAGTTTATTTGACTGACTATATATCCAAGAATCCTGTGTCAAGTTCTTATCTTCGGTGCCTCGTTCCTATATCCTTCGCGCAAGTTGTGCGGTGTTACGATACTATCAGAATGAAAGTATTATTGGCCGTTTTCTTACTAGAGACAGACAAATTAGACGAACTTTTCAGTGGTTCAAGACAGATAGCTTGTCTCATACAAGTGGTCGCATTTACACCAAAAACAAAACCCGTCTTCGAGGAGTTATCGGTGGCAAATCACTTGTTTATCAAGTGTGACAGCGGGAGGGTTACAGTTTTAAAAGTTATCAATTCAGTTACCCATGTGAGTAACTATACCATAGAATGACACGGGCAAGCAGTCTAAAGTTTTAATCGTCCACTTGACACTGATTGGGGCGATCGCGAGTTATCAACCTTTGACAGAAAACGCTTTTTCCAAGTTTTCCGCCTCTGGTGTGAAAGCGTTAAAGAGCTACGTCACGGGGATTTCGCAGATTTTTGGTCTTAACTGTTCTGACAGTAGTGGTAGGCAACTGAACTATGAAAGAACATTATCTTTGAACATCAAAAGGAAGATATAACCTTAATTTGCACAAAAAATCAAACCACGACTATAAATATCGATTTTTTGAAGATGCGTAGAAACAACTTAAAAGTTTAGCCTCAATTTTTGCAAGTTGTAATCCATTTCCATCCTAGCCAGCTGCAGCCAAAGACGCTTGTTGACAGTTTAAAAGATCTACCATAACAATTGTTAATGAAAATGGACCATTATTTTTAGGTTTTCTACGACACAAATGTATACTTTGGCTGTTCAAAAATCTGTTAAAATCCGTGACAAAGCCACTTTAACCCATTTTCCTTATTCAACAAGTTCGATTGAAACGGTCAAATGTAACTTTTGGGGGCCCCTGCAACTTGCTCCAGCAATCAAAGTAATGTTTCTGTTTTTGAGCTACAACGCAAAACCATTACCCACCACGTGACTTCTTTCATGCCTGTTAGCCGGTTTTGCTTTATAGGTTTGCTTCGAGTTCATATTGCTTATTTTATTGTAAAGTAAAGTATTTTTTTTATAAACGGTTGCATGGATACAGCAACTTTGAAGTCATTGTTTAGATTGCTTAAGAGTATAACCAACTGGAAATACCTCGATACAGTAGTAAAAATAAGGGGACACCTCGGGTGTCATATTCATCAGGTAATTTGACTCAAGGATAAAAAGAAAAGAAAAAAAGTGAAGGTCAATAAAGGTTTTTTAAATGCTGGATTTACCACATGTCTGGTTATGTAATAATTAAAAAAGGTCACCCTTGACACTGTGTATCGAGCGATGCATCTGACGTACGTATTTGCTGCTATACATAGTATTAACTTGAGATGCTTTTCGTTGCAGCAAAGTCTTAGTCATGAAGAAAAAGAAAGAGAAATACATATAGCAGCGGTTAGAAGTGGAATCGTTTAAAATTTATTTTACAATTGTTAAAGCAGAAAAGATTCCAATTTTTTTTTGCACAAAAAGTCAATAGAAATGAATTTCGCGAAAACCCGTGTAAATGTTACTTCACTGTGAAATGCGCCGTACTTGTGTCACTGAACGACAGCTTCGTTTAATTTTTAAATGGACTTTCGACGTCCTTGTTGTTTTACTCTTGCTGGCGACAGTTAGAGAGAAGGAGACATCAAATCAGCGACGTGCTGAGAAATTGTACCAGCAATTCTTAATTTCTGTGATTGGCTGAGTGGCAACGATACGGCGTATTTCCTATGCAGTGATGATTTTTTGAGAATAGTCCATTTTACAGTTGCATGTCAAGTGACCTGGCCTTTGAATGGTAGTGAGGCTGAGGGTGACCTGCTTTATCATCAGTAAATGCAAACTAGTTAGCGTCAAAACAACATGATTTACACAACAAAAGAAGTGAGGTCTGTATCTCCAGCCTCACTTTCATTCAAAGGCCAGGTCACTAAGCAGACAACTGTAAAATGGTCTATTCGGTTGTGTTTATCAGTTTAAGCCTGAATAACCGACTGTCACCTTGACTAAGAAACGCGTTGAGCGATGAGTAGCGGCTAAATTGGAAAGTAAACGACGATTTTGAATTTAAAACTTCATTTGATTTGTAGTAATTATATAATTATATATTATATTTATAACATTATCATTTCGAAAAATGAAATAAAATCCAAGTGCAAAGCCATTTCAGCTTATATTTTGTGAATTATCTTGTAGGGCAGGCCCCATCATTGTATTCATAAAAAGGTGCAGGAGCACATATTTAAACTGAATAAAGTTTGTCAAACATGCTCAAACGTGACTAAGTAAATTGTTCTATCCAAGAATTCGTCTCAGATGAAAGAATTTTGCAATTGGTACGTGAGGAAGGTAAACTTTGTGAACTGAATTGCAAACACAAAAGCAGAAGAAAGAAATATTAAACGTTTGAACTGAATATATCAAACAAGAGAGACAGTGTTTTATCGTATCTAAAAAACCTGATGGAAACGGAGAATTTTCTACGAAATTAGAGGTGCTTGGAAATGTGTAGACCTGCTCCAAGTCGCTCGTTAGATTCACAGGAGACCGCTGGATACGGAAACAGAGGGCGCGCGCGGGCATGAGAAACAAAATGGCTGTGGATCGCAAGGGGCTATCCGCGTGGTAACCCCCGACGAATGTTTGTCGGGGGCACCACGCGGACAGTCTGGGGACGAGGTTGGATCGCAAGTGTCATTTGTTTTCCTTCGCGCGCGCGTTCACAGAAATGAATCCCGCGCGATCTCTCGCGCGCGATTTGAAAAGCGATTTTACTCAAGTGGTTTTTCGCGCTTGATTTAAAAGCGTAACTATAGATGCAAAGAAAAAACGAGCGACTTGGGGCAAGTCTAGGAAATGTGATCAAACACTCTATCGAGTGTTTGATATATTCTTTCACTCAAACCTAAAAATTGGACTTAAATGCGTACCGTTCACAAAATAGTTTACATTTCCTGGAAATATCGCCTCAAGGTGGGGGGGGGGGGGGGGATAGAACAGGGGGCCAAAGGGAGGCGGGAGAAGCGAAGGCGAGAAATGGGATACCTAAGTTGGGAGAAATTGGGAAAACATCAGGGGCACCCAACGAACAATTTATGGTAAAATGCATTATTTCACCCAAATGAAGGAAGATAAATGATATAAAAGCATTTCCAGGGGTTTTTTTATTGCTGCTGGAAAAAATTTATCTGTTCCTTTTTCCCAGCGTGAGGCACATAAGGAAGTTCGGGGGTGGATAAACGTTTATCCACCCCCGAAAATTAAATATTTTAAATATCTTATCACCTGTATGGTCTTTACGAATTTCCCGATACACCTCGCCCTTCCGGGAATTTTACGCGAGATAATTGTGTCTATCTCGCTTTAGTGGTTTTTATATAAATAGAAGCCTAACTTGCAAAGATCCGTAGTTGTAGCATATCCTTGACGAAGTTTGTAGTATCAAACGAAACGCGTAGGATCAATAAATCAACTCAAGCTGTCCTAGTCTTGTGCTGCTCACTGGATATTCATAAAAAATTAATAAAAAATATTGCAACACTGCGTAATATTTTGAAATAGAAATAGCTCAAAGAGGCGGGAACCACGAAGAAAAGAGCGGGAACCTCCCCTGATCACCCCCACCACCGGCCCCCTAACCCTTACTGAGTACCTACGATAAGGAGTACACGTGTCAGACTCGTCTCAGTAACTATCGAACTGCAAATCTATAACCCACAAGCAGTCCTATCAACAATTATGGGAGGCGCGGTGGCCCAATGGTTAGTCCGCCAGACTCCGGGTCGAGCGGTCCGGGTTTGAGCCCTGGCCGGGGTCATTGTGTTGTGTTCTTGGGCAAGACAGTATGGGCCGCATGGCTCGAGGCTTCCCCCTTTCTGTTCCTAACTACAGTTACGTAGTTCACTCGAAGAGTAGATAAGAGCTTGAGCGCGAAAAGTCTCGATGTAAATTACGGCGATTTTTCGTATTTCTTTTATTTGTTTAAGTGTTTATAGTTTGACCTTTGTAGCTGCTATGTACCTAGCTGTACTAAGAGACTGAGTGCAGAGAGAAGTGAGGTAAACAACAGTTTGGAATCCATGTTTCTTAGCTCGTATAAAAGCACTTTCAAGCCTAAAATACAATCATTTGTGGTGTTGTTCGGCTTTCACTGAGAGCTTTGTTTTTCCCGTGGATAATTGTCAACTCTACTATTGAAGCTGACAACAGTTCTTTATGAAAAAAGTAAATTTACAAATGAAGCTGGAGGGCAAGAATTAAATACTGGACAAACGAATATTGTATTTTACAGCTATTTTGACGTAACACAGTCCCTTTAATGCAATTTACAACTTAAATTATGTCTGCGATAATACCATTCAGCCGTGACACCTTAATGTCCCGTCAGTGGGCAGCATCACTTTGTGGTAAAATGGCGTCGCCATAGAATTATCGAGAATTAATAAAAGATACTAAAAGAGAATATTGTGAGGGCACGAGGATTTGACTGATTTCTAAAACTTGAACCCGACATTTTCATAGTAATATAAAATTTAACATTTCCAGGTAAATTGGATATCCAAAATTATCAACCTAACATTTCCAGGTAATTTAAATATTAAAAACTATCAAATTAAACGTCAACAGGAGCATCGATGACAGAAAATTGTGATATATTGAAAATACAATGACAGAAATTGTGATATATTGATGAATTGACATTTACAGGTCAAATACGTGTATTGTTGTATTTATTTATACAACCAGAAAAAAACACTTTTTTTGTTTATTTATTTTATTTTATTTTTTATTTTTTTTATTTTTGCCACACAAAAAAAAAAATAGATTTATGAAAAAAATAAATAATACAAATCAATATACAAGATAATAATGAATATACAAAACTACAATGTAATGTTTTTAAAGACAGAAAAAAAAAATGGTGAGGATACCTAATAAAAAACCACGGGGCTTCAAAGCGTAGTTGTTTTGGCTTTTCTATTTGCCTTTAAATCAAGCTTCACTGTAAACGGTGTATATGATTGCAAAAAGCAAGCATTACATGTGTTTGGTATTGTTTTCGTTCTCTGCCGGAGCGCATGAAAAGACTAATGAAAATAACATGCAAGTGACTTGCAGTGAAATTTAATGAACTAGATTATTTGCATATGAATTATAGTAGTTTGTGGTGATTCCTTTAAAAGGCTCAAAACAAAAATAAAGCTCAGTTTGAAATCAACTAATGTGATGGAGGGTATAAAGCTTGTTTTCTCAGTTATTCTGTTTCTAGGGTCAGCAAGTATCGTCGTTATGGCCGCCAGAGAGATTCAGAATTCTTCAATTTCTCACTCGGTATTCTTCACGACCCGGATAAATAAGCGCTTTAAAGGCCACGTCGTCAAACAGTTTTATTCCCCCAGTTTAATGTCTTGCAGTCATTCATGCTTGAGAAACGCCTGGTGTACGAGCACAAATTTTAAGTCGCCATCTCAGCAGAACGGAAAAGGAATATGTGAACTGTTTCGTCATGAGGTCTCTCTCATAAGTGAGAACGAGGACCAGCTTCAAGACCAGCAAGGGGTTATTTTTTCCATGCTTCTTAAGGTAAAGTGTTATAATAGTTGATTTTTTAAGGATAAGGCCCAGGTTTCGTCGTTTGAAATGTCACTGTTAAGAGCAGAAAATATTTTGAAGCATAATAATACTTTTATTAAAACAGGTGCACTAAGAAAGTATAGAATAGAAACTTTATCAACGTGTCAATACCACATAGCTTGGGAAAATCAGATTCTAATTTGGACACAAAATTAAAAAAAATTAAAAAATACAACTAAAATATTCAAAACTGTGTAAAATAAAAAGAATGATAAATAATAATGTAAAAACTGGGCTCGTATTAATCATGAAAAAGCTGGAAGAAATATCAATTGATATGTTGGTGTGGTGCTGTAACCATTGTATGTTTAAAAATCTCGTTATGGAAACCTCATTATAACAAACCGTTCACCGTTTTCAAAAGAAACAAAATCCATATTAACTCAACCTCTGAAAGGGGAGAATTAGACGGTACGATTTTGCCTACGATCATCGCATGCGACGCGCTTACGTCACGACGTCAACACGAATCACGTCGTTTCAATCAAACTATTACATCTTACGACCGACGCGCGGGATTGAATAATAATAATAATAATAATAATAATAATAATAATAATAATAATAATAATAATATAAAAAAAAAAAAAAATTTTTTTTTTTTTTTTTTTCTACTACATACTAATACATACATACATACATACATACATACATACATACATTTAATTGCGCTCCCTGAAAAGGGCTTTTCAGCAGCAATGTTAAAAAGAATACAATTAAAATACAAGTAAACGAAAGTTAATTACAAACTATTTACAATAAAAATTCATAATTAGAAAATTAAAAAATAAAAATATATACAATAGTTCTAAGTTAATTTTAATAATCTTAACCGAAGGCCCTTTAACACGGGCGATTTTTTGTCGCGCAACTCAATGCAATTTTTTTCACGCCGAAGTTGCATGAAGTCTCCTGTGATATCGCCATGAAATCGCCGCGAGTTTGCACGCGTGTAACCTAGCGGCAAAAAAATCACCGCGATATTGCAGGAGTTTCGATGGTGCAAAAAAAAAATGCATTGAGTTGCGATAATCTCCTGTATAATGTCGTAGGCCTTTCAATTGCATCTGTCATTTAAAAACATGAGAGGATTAATTTCATTCAGCTTCCGTAACACTCGGCTGGAAATCATATGTTTCCGTCCGCACCGGCCAAATATTTTTCGGAAACTAAGAAACACCTTCAAAGGTGGTCCAACCGGTCAGACCGGATTATTGCCCTACATACCTTCCGCATTCATAGATGGGCACAGCTGGGTAAAATGGTAAATAGATATTCCGGCTGAATGGATAACTATCCTTTCATTTTACACCAGTTGGTCGGACTGCTCGATCTGATTAAATGGAAGCAACCCATACGTTTTTCTCAAGGAAACAGGTGAACTGAGAAACACTAAAGAAGCAAGAAAAATATAATGTGAAATGGCACTGTCTGTTTGAGATTAGTGTTATAATAAAATTGTTTTTTTGATATGTCTATTTCATTTTATTTCTTCCATTTTAAGTTGCATCAAAAAAAGAACAGCTACTACGTATACCCCACTAGTAACAAGATTTATAAATATGTACATTCTTAACAAGCTTATCACTGATCGAGAAGCCCTAGAATTAGCAATCTTTTCGATGTCCGGCTGAGTTTTTCTCGTTTCTATTTAGGGTTGTCTCATGACCGGCTGCCTTAATGGTGGATCTTGTGCACCTGACGAAAATAAACAGACATTTTCATGTTCGTGCAAAGCACCGTGGACTGGAGATAGATGTGAAACTAAAATCGGTAAGAAATAGATCAACTCACCGCGAAAGGAAATCGCCACACGAAATACAAACTTTAAGGGAGATTGTGCGAGGAATATTTTGAAGAGAATTCTGTCTCGCTTGCTTTCCTCGCGTTTCTATCAATTACACATTGAACACCACGCAAAAAATTTGTTCCGCCTTTTCGTGCCATCACTTCAGTAAGATCAAACTGTAACACCGAAATCATCCAGTGGATTTGTAATTTAATAAAATTTAATTAGCTAATTGCTCGTTTTAGAGTTACCCAGAATACGACCGGCGATGGATACAACAGCTACAGTTATGCGGCTGACAATAACTAGACTATACTGAAAACATAAATGTGCAAACAGTGCATATTCAATAAACAGACAAAAATTGCTTGGTTTTTAGACGCTCGATCATGCGAAGAGGTGCGGATGATGACAAAGCAAAAATCAAAGGATGAAGAATACTTACTAAGAAATGGAGAAGTTCTTTTTCAGGTAGGAAGCATTCTTTAGAAGTCCAGGGTTCTTCCTTAAGTAGTACATAAGTATTGAAGTCTGGTACAGACACAGGTGACCCAAGCACTTTATGAGTTTGAAAATTCAATAAAAGTTGACAAAAAATAAATAAACTGAAAATAAAGTTTTATTTTTTTATTGTGTTTGTGTTCCGTCACTGCCTTTATACTTTAGAAGGGGTTTTGAGCGATTTGGAGTGATTTTGAGCGAATGTTTGATATGCCGGTACATCATTATGTATATATTGTGACAAGGTTGGAATAAGGTTAGCTCCCCCCCTTCCCCTGCCTCTTATAAACCCCAGTCTGTAAGTTATATTTTTTAATAAGCCCCCTTTTCCTGGATTGCAAATCTTACAATTTACTGAACAAGGATACAAGGTAACTTTACGTTTTTAAAGTTATTCATGGACAACATTTACTAAGATAGGGAGTAAGTTATCGTTTATTGTTTAATCCTTGGGGTATTGTCTGCATTTCATTTTTATCGTTCTAAAAAAATGTTATACAAACTTTCTCCTTTTTTATCCGTTTGCTGTCAATCAGGCATTCTGTCACATGACTGATGACGACAAAGGATGGACTCTTATTGCTCGATTTGCAAACGGCGACGACAAAAATTGGATGCGCGATGACGGCCTCTGGTGGTATGACCAGCAGGTTGCCATAGGAACAGCAACAAAAGCCTCCATCAACGCTGACATGATTTCACCGGCCTTTTGGTTGGTCAGCGGCACAGAGATAAAGATCACGCGCAGTGATGACCCCAGTCACACTCCACTGTTACAGACCACAGGTAACTGTTTGGTTGGGCAAACATTCCGATCTAAAATCGCAAGTTATGGCGACTTTAGAAATGGTAACGTTTGGGCCAGCAACAAATGCCTGGGAAGCTGTACGGTTCAATATGGCGGTCAGTACAAGTCAACAGACGGGTTTGGGCAGGCTGAGTGCAGTGGAAGCATACAAAGCGCCAACAAGATCGGCTTCTGGTGTGACTGGGATGACAAGGGTGATGGATCCGTGATGATGATTGGTGGAGGAGGAACTGGTTGTTCACGTGCTGATCACGGGATTGCGATAACAGAATCTAACGAGGCTTCCTTTGTTCTTCACAATGGAGAAGAACATGACTTTGGTTATGATGCTACTGCAGGAAACGTTCCATCCCAGTCCTACGCACTAAATGTGTGGATCAAATGATTTACCTTTCAAAAGAAGTCACATTTAATAGGATAGAATAGTGGACAGCTGGAATATGTTACCCAATTATGTACATGACTGTGCTCATTTAATTAGTTTTCTTTCAAAATATTTTTGAGGCTTTTAGAATAGCATTCATATTTATTTACCAGAATAATTTTAGTGATTGCAGTGGTTCGTCCAGTATGGGGTCTTCAACTCTTTGCGGGTCTTCAATGCCTAATTTTGTTTTATGTATATATGTTTTTAAGTTCGTCCCATTTATGTTTCATTTTTTTGAGTATATTTTTTTAAATGCCATGAATTGTAATAAATTTCAGATTATCATCTAGCTCTAAGTGTGTTTATTAAACTCGACACACGACTCGCAAGCCCTTTGATCACATCAGCCTGTAATTTCCTTGTATCATTTAATCAAGCAGACAACTTATATGAATGCTATAAATAAAATAATCATCTGAATCATAACGTCTTCGGGATTGTTTTTAAATAAGGTAGAAAATCGCCATTAAACCCACGAATGGTTGACCAAGATGCGGGTTTTTGAAATTAACATACACTTTTTCACACTACGTCTGTCCCCGCCGTGTCTCCTACACCGAGCAAACCACAAACACACTGAGAGACATTGCGACCAGCAGAGCAGGACGCGTGCACAACAACCAGAGGCCCAGACACCACGAGCCCGAGCCAGGGAGAGCGCCCAACCGGCGTGAGGCCATGGGCGACCCGTCGGGGACCAGCGTCCCACGCTCGTGGTGAAATCTCTTCACACTTAAAACATGTTTGGATGCAAGTGTACGTGGTATTGGTAGAATAGAATTGGGTAGATTTAATGGGCAATATATCGAATAGTGAAACTAGTGTTCTACAGGACCAGGGCATATAATCTCCAGCGAGATGTTGGCCATTGAATCCTACATATTTCATTTTTGTAGCGCTAAAACGAGAGATCAGTTTTTTAACATTTGAACGATTAATTTGTAATTTAATACTTTATACATGTATCAATACGTAATAATTTATAAATGTATAAATACTTAATACTAAAAATACCATTAAAGTTCATTTCTTTTAATAATTACAGCAGCTCCCACGAGGCACCAAATATTAGCAGTTTATGAATACGTTCCCGGCAGGCTATTTCTCTGTAAGACCTTTTAGTGAAAACAGAATATTTTACATCCTCTCTCGACGGACACGGGCTGCGAGGGCGAGTGCGTGAACAGAGGCGAGCCGACCGGGTGCACAAGTGGAAAGAGGACGGACGGGAACTGGAACACAGAGGAGAGAGATGCAGGGGTGGAATTTGGATCAGGCGGACCGCAGAACACACAGGCCGTCTGCGGTTCAGTGTCGTGTCGCAGTGAGGTGTCCGTCAGAGAGCACAGAGACAGGGGGACCAACCAGGTGGTCATGGAGGTGTCCGTCTATAGAGGTGTCGTAAGAGAGAGTGACGTATTCCAAATCACCAATCAGCTGATTATTCGACTTTTTAAAGTGTACCTACATCTAAAATAATCGTTGTTCTGTTTAGAAATTGTATTTGGCAGCCACCTTTGTGATGACAAGGGATCTTATTAAAGAGGTGTAGGAAAAAGGTCCGCATGTATGTTTAAGCTTTACACAGGCACTTTGTAGTGCTGGGAAATGGGGACCGGGACGGTTTGGGAGTTGGATGATTTTTTCGTTAGCTAGGGAAGAAGAATCACTTGATTTTGTAGGGTATGCAAAGGCCACATATAATACTTTTCTTAACTTTTGGCGTTTTTTTTTCGAATCAGCAAGTCTTATATCAACAATAACAGAAGATGTTCTTTGAATTGTCTACAGCCTGCTATAAGCTCTTCCAGTGCTTTTATGTTTGCAATTTCACAAATAGTCAGGTCGGTTAGCGTAATAATCGTTACCTGCGTGATAAAAGAACCAATTTTTGCATGCGGACTCCTTTCTATACTTTATTTAAGTTTATCCGTGGCTCCATCCCAATTATTTTATTTTTTCTTGAAATTTAAACCAGAACGATTTTAGCTCATTTGCATATATTTATAAAAGTTGTTCCGCAATGGCCCTTCGTAAGCGATCGATTAGATTTTGTGATAAAAGCCCCATTTTTTGCATGCAGCCATTTTTTGATACTCAGTTGTTTTAAGTTTATTCGTGGCTCCATCCGAATTTTTTTATTTTTCTTGACTTTACACAAGAACGTTTTTATCTAATTTGCGTAATTCATAAACGCTGTTCTTCAATGTTCCCTTTGTACAGGCATTTATCAGAGTACTTGATATTGATAACTCATAAGGTAAATTGAAGAAAAAACCACGCGATTTTCAGGTTCCCTAACCCTAGCGTTCCACGCAGTCGTTTTTAATGACAAAAGTAAAAAATGCGGTGGCTTAAGGCTTGAAAAAATTAACTGTAATATCCTAGACAGGAGTGGATCTAGTGGCGTTGGATTGGGTGGCTAGCCACCCCCTTGATCCAAAAATAAACATAAAAACATGAAAATATAAGGAGAGTGAAACTCGATAAGGTGTAGAAATCGTACAATGTTCGGTTAAAATAAAGTCTGGTGAAGGGATATTTTGCTGAGCCTTATTAAAGTGAGTTAAAGCAAAGAATTTTCCGTCGGTAGCATCTTCTCCATGAACGTTCTTAAGACAGAAAAGTTAAATCCTAGTTTGGTTAAGGGACAAGGACGAACTCTCTCTGTAATAAACAATGATAACCAGCCGTTCAATTTTACGGAAGTGCTCACAGTCGGCATCAAGGGATTCAAATGGATGAGAGAGGCTAAAAAGGCAATTGTTTCTGTTTCTTCTTTAAATGCCTGCCAAGCTGCCCTTTTCCCTAAAACTCCATGGATGTAGTATTTCCAACCAGATATAGCGTGGAACAATGGCAGAGAGCTTTCTAGGTACAGATGGAGGAATCATGGCTGTTGGTATACGTTTACCCGGTTGGTTCTTAGTTGGAAACTGGAGGAGACTGATGCCGGTACCAAAAAAGAGCTTTTTGAAGGTTGTCTAAGGCACCAACAGTGAACAGACCTTTCGCAGGCAGGCATGAGGGGATTCAACTCCATCTTCGTCAAAGTGCTTGCACATGGCTTCTTCTGTCCACTCTTCAAGCTGTGTGACCCTAACCTGCGATCAGGCTTTTTTTTTTTTTGCGGCGGGAGGAGAAAGATCGCCGGTTAGTGTGACCCTGGCATAGGAAATAGAAATTTCCAGCTGGTGTAAATGCTGGATGATCCGCTTGCTTCTCGATCTATGTATGTTCAAGTCAATGTAGACAGGCAGAGGCGGTTCACGATTTTGGTTTTTTTTTTATCTTGCTTTTTCAAACCGTCTCCATTGAAAATTAAGAATATTATGATTTAGAGGTAAGATGGTAACGATGCTTCTTGACTATTTTATGGAAACAATCGACCATTAAATTTATATGCCTCGTGGCTGAAAATGTATTTTCTTATTATTGAAGCTGCCTTGGTCAAGATTTGTGCGTCCTCTGTGTAATCTCGTTTCTTCAAGGCTTCTTTAAGCATGTTCCGCATCCCTCGGCGGCCACAAACTACAAGCGCATAAATACAGTAGAACCCCGGTAACTCGACCCCAGGGGGGGTACTCCGACTTGTAAATGACGGGGATGATCGAATGAAGGCAAAACTTAGGACCCAAAAAAATCCCCAAGTCCTCTGACATTACCCAAAAAAATCCCTGGACCAAAAATACCCCCCCCCCCCCCCAAAAAAAAAAAATCTCTTGCCTAATTACCCCTAAATTCTCAGGAGGGGCAATCATGCTCGAGTTTGGTTATTCATCATACCATAAATACGACAAGGCACTTAATTTTGTTTTCAATACCAAAAAAAATCCCCTATTTGAATCAAGTCACCCAAAAAAATACTTGCCAAATCTTCCAACCCAAAAAAATCCTTCGATCATCCCCGTCATTTACCCCCCCTGGGAACTCGACCTCTAAAGGGGAACGAAAAACAGTTCCAGTTAGCAGTTCCGGTTAGCGGGGTTTCGAGTTATCGAGTCGATTAAATGTTTAATTTGCCAAGTTAATAATTGATAGTTTGCTGATTTTTTAGCACTTCAGTATACAGTACAGTGCAAATTAAACTTATCTCGTCAGAAACTCTATCACGATCATAAATTCTTATGATAAGAATGGAAAAAGGCTGTCAAATACGTGATCCGTTCGTTGCTCTAATCAATGGGAATTCGTGGCGAGTTGCAAGAACCGAAATTCGAGTTATCGGGGTAAATTTGACCCAAATTTTGATCGAGGGAAACGAAATTCAGTTCGACTTAGCAGGGTTTTCGAGTTACCGGGTTCTACTGTAATTACCATAATAAACATTTTAGAATACTGCATCTAAAAATTACAATTTTAGCAAAAAACTTCAACAATGTCTTCAATTTATATATATTTTTGCAACATTTAACAGGGTCGTAACGATTTAAGCATAAAACTGCAAATTACTTACGGAGTAGAGAAATATTTCCTGCTGTCCCACTTTAATTTAATCAATTCAAAATGACGTGGTAGCGGTGCTTGAGAGATTGTGCGTGGTCAAAATGTTTAGCAAATTTTGCAAATTGCAAGAAAAAATTCAGGTGGAGCCACGGATAAAATTATTTAATAGTCTTTAAAGAATCATTCTGCAAAGTTTGGTGCTTTTATCAACCGTGTCACGATTTCTTCAAAAATTTGCCCTAAGCGACCTGACTAAAAGACAAGGCAGGTTAAACAAAATGAAAAAACAAGCAACAAAGCCGGGAAATCCAGTACTTCATTTAAAATATAAAAGTAAACAATCACGATGCATGGTTTTAACCACGTGGATTGACTTGTAGTAAAAAAAAAATTGTCTCTGACGTTGCATCTACTGCGTGTTGGCAGTGCGTGGTTGTATCAACAAATCGCCAGAAAATTGCTTGTGGTTCACTTGTAAAAATTGTAGGACTTCCGCTAGTGTCACAGACTACAAGAAAAAGGTTCTTACTGGAAATTAAAGGCATGCTGTACTTTAACAACCTATAAATTGGATAGACTAAAACAGTACAGTTCATATGAGCACTGAGCATTTGTGCTTAATAAAAACAAAACCTTAAAATCCCGATAAAATCATCGTTCACTTTCAGTGGATAGTTTCGATCACTAGGTATCACGTTTTACATAGTTCTCATAAATGCAATTATTATATATTCAAAATATTTCTCCGTTTTTGATTGGCTTTCATTCCCCGGTTTATTCCAGCTAACCGGCAAGCGCCGACCAGATTTGGAAAAAGGTCCTATTACAGGACGATTGACGGAATAATTACCTTTTCGACGGATTGACGTCAATCGTCGTATAATAGTTTTAGTTTTTTTCTTGGACGATTGACGTCACGCTAACGCTAACTAAAAAAATAAAATCATAAAATCTGATAAAAACATCGTTCACTTTTAGTGGAATAGTTTTGATTGTTAGGTACTAGGCTATACATAGTTTTCTCTCAAATCGACTTATAACTCCAACTACAGCTTGGATTTGTTGCTGTTCATTAATGGCCGCAGGTATTTGTAGTAGCCTGGCTGAACCTGAAATGAAATAACAGCTGCATCATTATCAACACCAGGCAAAGTTGTTAGCGCTGAGCTCATTCAACTTTATAAGAGGCTTTAGAATGGGAGGGGTATAAGTGGTAAATGGTTAAGTCCATTCTTTAGCACGGAGCGACTTAGATAGAGCACTGCGCCTTCCCCTGAGTGAAATGCTGGCGCTAACTATACGAGCACCGCGGCTTTCTCACCTATCCCTATAGTGGTACTATGGGACCACGCGCTTTTTTTAATAAACATCTTTATTGATACAAAACAAACAAAAAACAAAAGGAAAAAAACACTCAAAGCATCTTTCGGTGTTTGACCAGCGTGTACAACGAAACATTTGACTCATTGCATGAGCGTAAGGTTCCTTTGAACAGTTTGAACTTAAGTTACAATTAAGGCAGTAGACATCGTTCCTTTTACGTTGTATGTTTTAGTCATTGTATTAATAATAAATATGTCTGTGACGTTCATTCTCCACAATCCCGCTTAATACGGATACCCGTGGTGTTCGTATTCAACTGGGTCCTATGTAACCATTTCAAGTTTTTCCGTGGACACAAATTTAGTACAGCCTAAGTTATTTAAATTATTTTCAGATTGAATTCAAAGATTGGATTGTTAATTTGTTTTTTCATATAAATACATTATAAAATATACTAGCCAGCACTACCTGCTCCTTATTTAAGACTGATCTCTGAGCCCATCTAAAAAGGTCTTCATATACGTTGCCATCGTAGCGTCCCAGCGCTGAATTGAGCACATAGTCTGAATAATCAAAGGCGTCTACCAGAGACACTGCTTCAGGCCTGTACGTTCAAAACAACAATAGCATAAACCGTTGCGTAATAAACTAAAATACAAGACGACACATCTAGGGATAGTTGCACTGCATACTTGGAAACATGGTTATTGCAGTTTAGCCGGGGCCTAAGGTGGCTTACTACAGTTTTTACGTGGCTCAAGTGCACACTGAATGGTTTTGCAAGGTGGGCCGGAGAAGAAAGGGATTTTATAATAAAAAACATCGTCCAACTTGAAGCTTTTTACGTTATAAGAACTACAAACCTGATTTTTTCCATCAAGACATACACTTGCTGTCGTATGGTTTGAATCTGGGCGCAATCCAGAACTCCAGCCTACGAGGAGAAAGAAAGAAAGAGCATAGAATCCTCCATAAAAGAGCACCTTGTTAAACGTAAGGAATCTTTCAGTTTGAATTCTCCTCACTCAGTATTGCTTGTATTTATAGCAGCGATCATAGGTTCTAGCACTGAGTGGTATATCAACACTACTTTGTCGATTAATTTAATTAGAGCTGTTGTTGTTTTAGATCTGCAAGATGCCGCTTTCGTATTAAAATAGCAAAGATACATATTTTCCTTACCTCAAGAAAACCGCCTGAATTCTCAGAAATACCATACAGGACAAATAAATCTGCCAGAGATTTGAGTACCCTGCGTAAATTGGTGCTCACACCAGATAGCTTCTCCATTGATTCCAATAGATATAACACCATAACGCAGTTACTGTAGCCCTGAAAATAAATGGATAAAAGTTCTTTGTTATGGGAGTGTTGTAACGCTCCATTTTCTGACCAACAACCCAATAAGACAAAACTATAAAATCGACTAAAGGGGCTCCACCTTAGAGCTGGCTTCTTGGAAAAAAATCTAAATTTTGTGTGCTTGTGGTTTGTACTATAAAACCATAACTGTTTGCAGCAGAGCCTTGACTGTTAAGTTGGCGTTATTTTTATGCCGCCTCATCAAATTTAATTAATGATATTTGTCCGGTTTACCTTAGCACAGCGTATCAAGTCTACAGACACTTCATTCCAAGCATCGGCAGAATCCATTCCAGATAATATTCTGCTTTGCAATCTTCCGGCAACAGTCATCACCTCGCTGCAGATTGGAAAGAAGATAAACAGTCACTCAAACTGTTGCTCTGTTTTAGGTCCGTCCGTTTTGGTACGTCGTGAATAAGCCGTTTGTGAGGTGCCGGTAGTTCAGTTGTTGCAATCTGTTGAGAGGCGTTTGTTCTAAGATTGTGTACCAGCTTTCTAGAGTCCGTCGTTACCCATTTACTGTTGACAAACTTTACAAGAGTCTTACAGCCAATAATATCACGGCAAAACTGACCAATCAGCTTCAACGGACCACACTTATGACATTGTCTACTGACGACAACTTTTCGCTTGACTCTGAAGGTGACTTTCTCTCGAGTTGTCGAAACATCAATCACCAATAACAGTTCTTTTGAGAGCTACTTTCGCCTGGGCGATAAAACTATACGAACTACTGAACGTAAAATTTTCTAACTAATTTAAATAATCCACACTCAGTTGAACATACCAACGTCTGGGTGTCCTATATCTCACTCTCACTTACTGCCCATTGTGCCCACTGGTACGCAGGGTTGTCCTATATAACACAATATTAATACATTGTGACTCGGGTGAGGACAAAATAACATTATTATTTTCTGACCTTGAAGTTCTATCTTGGTAAAGCTTCCTCTGCACTCGAGGATCCAAGAATTTTTCGCCTCTTGTTATAGGGCACAGCTCTGGTTTTCGTGACAAAAATGGAAGTAGCGAGGGAGGCGCCTTGCCCTCTTGCACTTGAGAAGCACTTTTCATCAGATACCTGTTGACCAAACAAATCATAACGCACGCACAGGTATTCAGTTGTATAGCAATAGTCCTGCTATTCTAACAAAAAATGCTGTTCTTACAAACTACGCGTGACGTACCAACACGAAGGAGAATTTGGAAAAGTAAAAAACTTATTGTGCGCATGCCAGTCTTTTCAATTCTCCCATACTGAGCAAACAAAAAACATTGACAGTTTCTTTGTTTTACCCATGCCGTTCAGTGCCGTTACAATTACCGTTCCGTGCCGTTACAGTTACCGTTCAGTGACGTTACAGTTATCGTTCAGTGCCGTTACAGTTACCGTTCAGTGCCATTACAGTCACCGTTCAGTGCCGTTACAGTTACCGTTCAGTGCCGTTACAGTTACCGTTCAGTGCCGTTACAGTTACCGTTTAGTGCCGTTACAGTCACCGTTCAGTGCCGTTACAGTTACCGTTCAGTGCCGTTACAGTTACCGTTCAGTGCCGTTTCAGTTATCGTTCAGTGCCGTTACAGTTACCGTTCAGTGCCGTTACAGTCACCGTTCAGTGCCGTTACAGTTACCGTTCAGTGCCGTTACAGTTACCGTTCAGTGCCGTTATAGTTAACGTTCAGTGCCGTTATGGTTATTGTTTAGTGTCGTTACAAATACGGTTATCGTTCAGTGCCGTTACAGTTACCGTTCAGTGCCGTTACAAATACCGTTCAGTGCCGTTACAGTTACCGTTCAGTGCCGTTACAGTTACCGTTCAGTGCCGCTATAGTTAACGTTCAGTGCCGTTATGGTTATCGTTTAGTGTCGTTACAATTACCGTTCAGTACCGTTACAGTTATCGTTCAGTACCGTCACAGTAACCGTTCAGTGCCGTTACAGTTACCGTTCAGTGCCGTTACAGTCACCGTTCAGTGCCGTTACAGTTACCGTTCAGTGCCGTTACAGTCACCGTTCAGTGCCGTTACAGTTACCATTCAGTGCCGTTACAGTTACCGTTCAGTGCCGTTACAGTTACCGTTCAGTGCCGTTACAGTTATCGTTCAGTGCCGTTACAGTTACCGTTCAGTGCCGTTACAGTCACCGTTCAGTGCCGTTACAGTTACCGTTCAGTGCCGTTACAGTTACCGTTCAGTGCCGTTACAGTTACCGTTCAGTGCCGTTATAGTTAACGTTCAGTGCCGTTATGGTTATCGTTTAGTGTCGTTACAATTACCGTTCAGTACCGTTATGGTTATCGTTCAGTGCCGTTACAGTTACCGTTCAGTACCGTCACAGTTACCGTTCAGTGCCGTTATAGTTAACGTTCAGTGCCGTTATGGTTATCGTTCAGTGCCGTTACAGTTACCGTTCAGTGCCGTTACAGTTATCGTTCAGTGCCGTTACAGTTATCGTTCAGTACCGTCACAGTTACCGTTCAGTGCCGTTACAGTTACCGTTCAGTGCCGTTACAGTCACCGTTCAGTGCCGTTACAGTTACCGTTCAGTGCCGTTACAGTTACCGTTCAGTGCCGTTACAGTTACCGTTCAGTGCCGTTATAGTTAACGTTCAGTGCCGTTATGGTTATCGTTTAGTGTCGTTACAATTACCGTTCAGTACCGTTATGGTTATCGTTCAGTGCCGTTACAGTTACCGTTCAGTACCGTCACAGTTACCGTTCAGTGCCGTTATAGTTAACGTTCAGTGCCGTTATGGTTATCGTTCAGTGCCGTTACAGTTACCGTTCAGTGCCGTTACAGTTATCGTTCAGTGCCGTTACAGTTATCGTTCAGTACCGTCACAGTTACCGTTCAGTGCCGTTACAGTTACCGTTCTGCAGTGCCGTTACAGTTACCGTTCAGTGCCGTTACAGTTACCGTTCAGTGCCGTTATGGTTACCGTTCAGTGCCGTTACAGTTACCGTTCAGTGCCGTTACAGTTACCGTTCAGTGCCGTTACAGTTACCGTTCAGTGCCGTTATAGTTAACGTTCAGTGCCGTTATGGTTATCGTTTAGTGTCGTTACAATTACCGTTCAGTACCGTTATGGTTATCGTTCAGTGCCGTTACAGTTACCGTTCAGTACCGTCACAGTTACCGTTCAGTGCCGTTATAGTTAACGTTCAGTGCCGTTATGGTTACCGTTCAGTGCCGTTACAGTTACCGTTCAGTGCCGTTACAGTTATCGTTCAGTGCCGTTACAGTTATCGTTCAGTACCGTCACAGTTACCGTTCAGTGCCGTTACAGTTACCGTTCTGCAGTGCCGTTACAGTTACCGTTCAGTGCCGTTACAGTTATCGTTCAGTGCCGTTACAGTTATCGTTCAGTACCGTCACAGTTACCGTTCAGTGCCGTTACAGTTACCGTTCTGCAGTGCCGTTACAGTTACCGTTCAGTGCCGTTACAGTTACCGTTCAGTGCCGTTATGGTTATCGTTCAGTGCCGTTACAGTTACCGTTCTGCAGTGCCGTTACAGTAACCGTTCAGTGCCGTTACAGTTACCGTTCAGTGCCGTTATGGTTATCGTTCAGTGCCGTTAGTTACTGTTTAGTGCCGTTATGGTTATCGTTCAGTGCCGTTACAGTTACCGCTCTGTAGCTTTCTCGACCAGTCAGAAGTAAAACCAAAACCAATTTTGAAACACGTTTTCTTGCGGTTACATGTATTCGCTTTGAGTTTTGATTGCTTCGTGTGATTGTCCGGATCTCTTGTGATTGGCCATCACGGTTTTACGAGACTTAAACCGAAACCACTCTAATTCGTCATGTCTCAGGATTTGCCAAAAACTGTCAACAATAGATCAAGGAGTTGTTACCTAGCTACTTGTAAGTAAAGGACGTCATTATCTCCCTCATAAGTACAGGCTGCATTTAACAATGTGTATAACTCAGGCAGACCACTGCACAGTAAGTAACCATGCCCACCACAGGCCAGTCGACATGTCTCCGCATGATGCATGGATGTTGACGAGCTGAATGCTTTAAGACCACTGGTGATGGCATGGACCTAGGGACACAAGTCACCAATCAACGGAGGATTCAACAGAGTTTATAAAATTAATTGCACATCGTTGGAAATTGACAGCCAATCGTAGATGAATAGCCTTGAAAAAAAATTAACATGATATGAAACCTTTGTTGAAGAATTTTTGGAAAACAAAAAGCTGCGCGTGTAAGTATGTTCAACTTAACACCAGGCTGCAACCCTCCAAATTGGACATCGTTGCAAAGCAAGACCGGCCAGGGGGGGGGGGGGGGTGATCCTTGCATTCAACAAGGAAATTGTAATGTCAGAACTAATTCATATACTTACCTCTGGTAACATAGATAAGTCTCCAGCAGCAATTTTCTTTTGCGTTTCTTTAAACAATCTCCATACATGGTCAAAAGTAAACTTCGTAGCATAGGCCATGGCTAAGCCTGGTAACAGTTTGTACTGCTGAGTTTTGTAGGCGATAATCTGAGCCTCGGGTTCACTGTTGTAACAGAAAAAAGACATAATTTCTGCAGGATACTTTCCCCAAACCCGTTTCCTGTTTCAGCTAGAAAAGGAGTCCGAAATACGTTTAGGTAAAAACACTGAAAATCAACCGTTTTTTTTTTTTTCCTGTAGCTAATCTTGGTGTTCGACAACGTGTCGTAGGGCCGGAATAGACGTCAAATTGTGACCACCCAAAGCTAATTGCCTGTCAACTAACACTTTAAAAATAAGAGATTTAGAGACACGAGTGGAAGTTTAAGATTAAGAGAAAAGGCGTGGGTAAAAGGACTATGACACGGGAATTTCACAGTTTTTTGGTCAAAACTGTTTTGAAATAAGTGGGAGGTAACTTAACCCATAAAAAAACATTATCTTTGAACATCTAAACGAAGGTATAACCTTAATTTGCGGATAGAAATCAAGCTACGGCTATAAATATCGATTTTTTTGAAGACGCGAGGAAACAATTTGAAAAACGTTTGCCTAACGTTTTCAAATTGCAATCCGTTTGCATCCGAGGCATCCGCAGCCAAAGATGTCATTTAACAGTTTCAGTGCTCTAATATAACCATTTTTAATAAAAAATGGACTATTATTTTTAGATTTCAAGCGACGCAAATATAAGTTTTCGCGGTTCAAAAATCTGGTAAAATCCGTGACATAGTCCCGAAACAAGAACCGTATGCTATAGAGTACATGTAATATAAAACAATATTGTCTTAGCATTGCAAGAAGTGGTAATTCACTTACCCCGGTTTGAGTTGACTCTGTCGCCGCACTGCACTGTAGCGAATAGCAATAGTTATGGCTCGGGATAACTGCCAGAAGGAGTCCCACACAATTGTTGCACGTACAAAACTCATGGTGCCATATAATAACTTTGAATTTGCTGGTTTTGTGAAGGTTCCATCAGGGGAAAGCTGTTGGTGAAAATGAATTCCTTATTGAAGCTTCTCAGATAAGAAAAACACTTTCGCTTTAAACCTGCGCTGGGTTAGGTGGATTCTTCTTTGGCTAAAATAGGCCAGGAATTTGAAGACGCAAATTAATATATTTTTTTTCTCTTTGGTATATATCTAGAACTACGTCAGTAAACTATTGTTTAATGCGGATTCTTAAAAAGAATTTCAAGTGTAAAAGGTGGCAGATGCGCTTGATAGGTAAAACAACTAATAACTAATTAAATTCTTCTCTTCTTCGGCAGTAGTTTGTTCCTGGCTTTAAGCAATCTGTTTTGTAATAAACTTTTCTCGCATTACGCTTCAAATACCGCAAAATTTCGATTCGAGTGGAGGTTTGAGTGGACAATTTTATATACTTATATTTACTGCATTCTTGTCCACTCAAGCCTTGACTTGAAACCACTTTTCGTATTCAGTGGTGCAATTGAAGGAAAGTTCTGGTACACAAATGTTGAAGTGAATTAATGCAGTTGTAGGTTGGTATACAGCTATTTCAATTGACAAGACCGAATGGTGGTCTGGGTATTCACTGAAACTTTGCATATTGGCCTATAGGAAATGTACACTTTTGGACGTGAAGAATTCATGAATTTGTTTTCCTCTTAGGTGGCCTTTTCTGTAGCTTTCTTTCACTGTTGAGTAGCTTTGAGTTTTAAAAAGTCTTCTAAAATTTTGTGTGGTTGAAATAAGGTTGTTTCCACATGTCTGCAGAGAAAGTAAACGTGCAAATTCGCGTTTGTCATGTCGTTATATCTCATAAACATTGCTCCCTTCTTCGCCCATACCTACTTTCAACCTTCAGTTGTCCTTAAGCCTTGGTCGGACAACGTTAATTGAAATAGCTGTATTCTCACGTTGTAGTGAGTGCCAACACTAACGATTACTAGGCAAAGTTAGCACAGAAAAATCTAACACTTTACCTTTGCAAGTGCCATTAGCATTTGGTTGAGTGGAACTCGCACATGTTCAAACATTAGGTATCCATTGTCACCTCCGTTAAATGTTGCAGAAAACTTGGCTCCAATGTCTCCTATTGTTATACCTACAGATACATGAAATAAATGATCTCTGTAATTAATTCAAACAACGGTATCGTAAACAGTCTAGCCCATATTATAGGAAATTAACGCGTCATGAAATTAACGCGAATTTCACATTTCGCGTTAATTTAAGTCGCGTTAATTTTTGTTAACGTTAATTTCCGCGCCGTAAGTTAAGTGGAGCGTTAATTTCCATGACGTTAATTTCCATTATTTTGGCCCCAATTTTTCGTTACAGTACAGATGTTCTTGACTCTAAGGAAAAAGCATAATTTTCTCTTGCCACTATCATTGATACTGCGAAGAACGCTCAAAGTGGGAAAAGTACCACGAACATTGTTTTCGTTTAAGATTATACGCCTACAAGTGTTGAACTAAACTCGTCCCTGTTGTGTACGTCGCGTTAATTTCCTTTATTTTGAAATGTTACCCCCTAAGGTCGGGGTTTTGTTCTGCTCTCCTCAGATTTGCCTATTTTTTGTGTCCTCATTTTACTGTCTCACTTCAGTTACACTTCCTTTGTGGACCGCTTACTACTATGGATACACTGCTTTCGTGGACCGAAGCTTTAGTCAGGGAAAGTTTAAGACGGTTTACTGAGATGTATCAGCAAGCGACATTCAAAAGCACTGTCCGTAATAGAGGGGTGTCCGGATTAAGTTGACTTTGCAGAAGAGTTTTCCAACAATTAACAACTAGAAAAGACAACTGTGTTTTGTTTTAGTTAAAAAGCATGCAGCGACGTCATAACAAAAAGTAGACGATTCTCAATTCTAATCCACAGGCTGTCGACATTAAGGCTGGAGTTAGAAGTTTCTCTTCTGTTCTCCACTGCAGAGCAAAGCCAGCGTAAGCCACACCCACATTACCCAGACGAATTTCCTTTTCTCTCTGCTCCATTTAAGCTTTGATCTGCAGAGAGCGCTTGAGGTTAGTTTCAAGGCTACATGTACAGCGGAATACTGAGTTCTCAAACTTCTGTAGTACTTTGCTTCTTGACTTGTTGTGTGTTGAGAGTTTTATCAAGCTGTATTTTATTGTATGCACCTAAAATTCTTCATATCCAGTGACGGTGAACATCATTTTCAAAATACATAAACCGATACATTTTTGGCCGGCAAAATTCCTTCCTGTGATAAGGCACCCATCCTATGATCAAAACTTAGCCCTTAAAAAGTCTTTTGAACAAGTAAAAGCCCACTACTGGGATTTTAAATTGCTGGGATAACAATAGACTGCAGACAGTCCCCTCTTTCAGCTAGTTCACTGATATTATATGTATATATGAATATATGCATGTAATTGACCACTCCCCGAATGGGGCTTTTCAGGGCCAATGTAAACTAACTCTGAAACAAATATTGTAAATGAACGAAACATGATTAAGAATCCCAACTGGCAGGAGGCAGACCAGTTGGCTATTTACAAGCGTAGCCGAGGAGTTGAATTCGGGGCTTCCGAAAACAACACCAGCTAGTGGTCAGAACAGGACTTGAACCCGCGACCTCTGGATTTCAAGTCCGGCGCTCTAACCACTCGGCCACGCTGCCTCCCTATATTCTTCTACTTATACTCATACTTCATGCTCATGGTTGCTCGATTGTCTGGAAGAAAGAGGGGAGTGCATGGAGTCCGGAGTACAAGCAAGTAGCTGTGTTTTAAAAGGAACAGTACCTTACCAGGCAGAGGCTGATGAGTCTGCATATCCCGTAGCTGAACTATAAACATCTGTATTCCGTGATCCTTTCCATCTACTATTAGCCTTGCAGGCACAGTGGCAAAGTTTGAAGACTTGCCCACTGAAAATTAAGTCATAAGTATTTAGCTTGATGTCAAAGGGTAGGGCAAACTCGTTCAAAGCAATTGTGTCTGCAAAGTTCAGTAAGCCTAGGAATTGAGATAAAACTATCTTGGATAGGGCTTGATTACAGATCCAACGCAATGAATTGATTTAGGTCATAAAATTCAGGAGCAGATTCAAGATTTTTAAAATGGGGTGGGTGACTGATAGCAAGGAGCTGCCAAAACGAGTTATACTTAATCGATCAATCAATTAATCAATCAATCAATCAATCAGCCAACTAAGTAATTATTTTCCTATATGTGGCATGCCACCAAACTGTTGTAATTTGAGGCCCAATGGATTTAGAGGGGCTGGCTAGTCATCCAATCCAGACCCTCCCCAACTTTTGAAGATTTTTTATAAGCACTTGTATCCATGGATATTTTAATTTGGATCTAATCAGGTCAAATTAAGAAAATTCTGTGAAATTTTGCTGATCCAAGCATAAAAACCAGGGTAAGATTAACATATATACAAGCACTGTACAGACAAAGCACTTATACTGAATCTTTCCTATAAACTGTGTTATGACGAGAGCCCTTAATTATGTAAATAATCATCAAGAACAGATAAGTGTACTGTATCAGTATTTTCCTGTGCTTTTTTCCTGACTGGAGAAACCAGTCACATTCATACATTTTGCCAGCCTGAGACTATGTAGGTGTACATACAATTTCCTGGCCACCATTTGCATGCTGACAGTGACGGTGAGTGAATAACAAACTCTTGCGTCCTTTTATCATATGTTGCTGTAGTCTCCAGGCCACGCACATAAGTACCTTTAAATAATTTAAACATAAAATTGCATTTTGTACAAGGAGCAAAGGAATTGCAGCATTACTTTTATACTTATTAATTAAAGCTGATTTCCAGTCCGTACTGCGCAGACTTGGGGTTTGTTTTCGTTTTTGTTTTGAATTCGTTGAAACGTTACACTTCAGTGACAGCATACATGAAGTTTTTTAGTCCGTCATTACAGTTCGTTTCGTTCAAGAATTTCCGATGAGCTGAAACGTCGGTTTGAAATAGCGTCAAGGTTCCTCTACTCGTTATTATTTGTTCTGCAAGGATATCTGGCGTTAATTATGAAGAAAAAGTTTGTTGCGGAATGTTTAGTTTTGCTTGTAAACATTCCTTCGTGTGGGCTCACATAAACATTGCAGCCGAGATTGCGCAGTACGGACTGGAATTCATCTTTAAATGTATATCACAATATTTGAGTTCTTTATTTTTTCTGCATTGTTTTGAGCAAACAAGATTATTACCGGTATTTATTAATTTCACTTGTGAGCTAACCAGCAGTTTCAATTTACTGTTCAGGCACTGATGTGTGCACAGCATACTCACCATGACCTAGTTCAGTCTGTGCATAAGTTCCAATGATCTGATAGGACTCTGCAAGGGGAAGCCACTTGGCTTTTTGTTGTTCAGTTCCCTGACTCTAAAACAGATGAAATAACTGCACTGTGACTGACAGTGAACTTTTGTGATATATACTAGTTATGCAACGCTTTCGAGTGGTATACTATGGAATATCCCACGAGTCACTTGTATTTTCTCGGTATACACACGAGCCTTTAGGCGAGTGTGTATACGAAGAAAATACAAGTGACAAGTGGGATATTTCATAATATACCACGAGAAAGTGTTGTGTAACTATTTTATACCATGCCATAGAAAATACGCTCACTAAATTTCATCGAGAATAAGATCGCAGCGCACGATGGGAAGGTTGGGTTGAATACCGTCGAATATACAACGGCTTTCCTGTATTCTGATTGGCTGTATTTTCTATGGCATGGTATAAATAATATTATATACAAATCATCTGCTGACATGGGTTATCATTGGTAAACATATGCTGCCCGTTTTAGGACATTCACTACTAACTTTATGACCTTGCTACCTGTACCAACGTAATAACATTCTCTCAATGTAAGTATAAAAACATCCATTGCTAAGTACTAGTAAAGTGTGTGTCAAAGAAAAACATAGGTAAAACTAGTAAAGTGTGTGTCAAAGAAAAGCATAGCATAGCATAACAAATGCATTTTTCAAAATGGAACGCAATGAAACGCATTTATAGC
Source organism: Oculina patagonica (assembly GCF_052425735.1). Classification (NCBI taxonomy): domain Eukaryota; kingdom Metazoa; phylum Cnidaria; class Anthozoa; order Scleractinia; family Oculinidae; genus Oculina; species Oculina patagonica. Next base: position 8,296,593 of record NC_135766.1, read on the forward strand.
GTACCAACGGAAAACGAAATGCATTTATCCTTCGTAACAACGTAATAGCGTACCAATGGAAAAGGAAACGCATTTATCCTTCGTAACAACGTAATAGCGTACCAATGGAAAAGGAAACGTATTTATCCTTCGTAACAAAGTAATAGCGTACCAATGGAAAAGTAAACGCATTTATCCTCCGTAACAAAGTAATAGCGTACCAACGGAAAACGAAATGCATTTATCCTTCGTAACAAAGTAATAGCGTACCAATGGAAAAGGAAACGCATTTATCCTTCATAACAAAGTAATAGCGTACCAATGGAAAAGGAAACGCATTTACCCGTTCTAACAATGTAATAGCGTACCATCGAAAAAAAGAAACGCATGTCAACCTTCGTTACGCATTTACCCTTCATAACGATATAATAATGATAGAAGAAACGCATTTTACATTTTGTAAAGAAGCTTTTTCTAAAGGAAAAGAAAATCATCGCGCAATGCTGTGAGCAATGATTTTGCAAGAAAAACGCTGATAGTGAAACATTTCAAAATGAAATGTAAGTCTGGGATAGGGTAGGGATTTTTGGCGTCTTGTCTAATATAGGGTTGCAAAGTTCAGTTAAACATGGTCTGGTATAGGGTAAGAGGTACAAAGCCCACTTCTCATCCAACGGTGAATCAATAGGTAGATCACCCTCCGTAACAACGTGAAAGTGTACCAGCTGGAAAAAAACGCCTTTCACCCTTCATAACAACGTAACATAGTGCTTCTCTGTGCTAGCCAGCCAATTAAGCTTTTAAACCACTAAATTATTCTTAATGGAGAGAAAATTTGTGAAGATTTTGTCAGAATTCAATGTTTATTAACTTCAACAACTGTTGACTTCCCAAGAATGTACAAAAGGAAATACAGAAAAATTGCCCACTGCTACTTTTAGAATAGTAAAGACAAAAAAACACGTTGCTGAATGGCCCACCCTGATTGAATAAAGCTTCTTATCTACTTATCTAGACTGTTTTTGTATGTGTAGTTCGCCAAATTTACAACTTTAGCAAAAATTATTTGGCTTTTGTTGTTGTTGATAGGTTTGGCTTTTAATGTCTAAGAATTAATTGCATCAGCCTTTATTAAAAACTATTTAATACATTCAAATACAGCAATTCATGATACATATATTATAATTTAATACATATACATATAATACAATATAATAATCATCCGTTACTACTTATGAAATATTATGAACATGATTTTACAAAGTTGACGCATTTTATTTAGAACATTTCTAATGATAGCAAGTAACAACCTATGGTAAATAAAGGTGACGGGCCTACACGACTCCTACGTTCGTGACATTTGTAACCTTTGCCGTTTTATGTTGAGTTCGGTCTTTCGACCTTTTTTTGCTTCTGACTTCTTTCTGAGGGTACTGTTATTATTTGGAGGCTTTATGTATTGAATAGAGCCGTAAGATTGTGGCCATTTAAGTGTGTAGAGGTCATTAGTCCGCGCTGCGTGGTTTCCGTTTGTAGAGTTGAATGACACCTCTAAATCTGTACTCTGCCACATGTTGTGCTAGTTCAGTTTGTTTTGGCTCAATTATATTTGCAAGATATGCTTTAGGCTCTCAAAATGTTCGCCCTGGAAGGACAAGATCTGAAATGTTCCGTGAAAATGTAAACTAATTGCATTTTATTGACGCCGGGCCCGGCATTTTAATCAATACTGTTGCAAGATGTATTGTCTTATCACGGATTTATCTTTTGTCCGGCTTAGCCAGAGACTGTTTCAGCTTTACTATGAAAAAGCTGAAAGTTGGTTTTAGAGAGACATTCTGTGTTGTAAAGGCTATTCTTCTTGCATTATTTTGATCGAGCGCTCTGTCTTTCAAGCTCGATTTTTAGGATTTTTAACCTCCTTTGTTCGTTGCGTAATGTTGGCACCACAGGATCGAAAAGAACACAACGTCATTGGCTAACTGTGTTAGCCAATAGAAACCAGACATTTTCGATCCGCCCCTGAAGGGTTAACACCACCAACAGTTTGTGCCAAGCCGCAGAATGTCTAACATTCTCGTACATGTACATGAACAAGTTGCGCTAGCAACTAAAGAAAACCAAATACCGGCAACTGATGAGATCCACATGGAGGATCGAAACCATGGTCTTGCCTAAACTAAACCATATAGTGGCATATACAAAACGAAAAACAGTCAGCAGGACTTGCGCGTAAAGTTTTCAAATTTATATTTGAATCATGTGGTGCCAACATTACGCAACGAACAAAGGAGGTTAAAAATCCTAAAAATCGAGCTTGAAAGACAGAGCGCTCGATCAAAATAATGCAAGAAGCATAGCCTTTACAACACAGAATGTCTCTCTGAAACCAACTTTCAGCTTTTTCATAGTAAAGCTGAAACAGTCTCTGGCTAAGCCGGACAAAAGATAAATCCGTGATAAGACAATACATCTTGCATCAGTATTGATTAAAATGCCGGGCCCGGCGTCAATAAAATGCAAGTAGTTTACATTTTCACGGAACATTTCAGATCTTGTCCTTCCAGGGCGAACATTTTGAGAGCCTAAAGCATATCTTGCAAATAGAATTGAGCCAAAACAAACTGAACTAGCACAACATGTGGCAGAGTACAGATTTAGAGGTGTCATTCAACTTTACAAACGGAAACCACGCAGCGCGGACTAATGACCTCTAGACACTTTTAAAAATGGCCACAATCTTACGGCTCTATTCAATACATAAAGCCTCCAAATAATAACAGTACCCTCAGAAAGAAGTCAGAAGCAAACAAGGTCGAAAGACCGAACTCAACATAAAACGGCAAAGTTTACAAATGTCACGAACGTAGGAGTCGTGTAGGCCCGTCACTTTTATTTACCAAAAAAAGAACGCCTGATCTGATTGGACACAAAATCTTACTATCTGCAGTTAAACTTTTAAGAGTTTGTAACATGCACATCACAGTAGACGGTCATCTCTCAGTAAAAGGACAATCATGATGTAATTCCATCATCCCCTAATATCCTTGATAAATTTTTGTTCAAAATGTAGCGAATTAAAGCTTTACAAAATAGCACCCCGTCAAGATATTTGGCTATTTAATTTAGTAACGAGCAAGGGTCCTGCTCGACCTTAATGCCCTTTACAAATTCTAACGCTGACTTTGAGCATAAAACAACGCTCATAATGTTCAAGACGAGAATCTTCGGTCTTCAAAAGTTGTTAACATGGCAGAAAAAGCAACGTCTTTTTAACGGTTACACATGTGTAACAAAACTCCCTGTTAGACGGAAACCTCTCTAAGACGGACAACGAACACTTCGAAACCGCCAATAGACCCGCACAAGAAGTGTTGTTTTTGGTGTGAATGAGACTTCAAAGCTTCCTGTAGACATAAAACTAAGTTAGTCAGCGCCTTAAGGATACCAAACTTACCAAAAACAATTCGCTATTACTCCTCTGCTTAAGTGTAATGTCAACAAAGAATTAATTTTTTACTTACAGTATTTCATTTTAAGCAAATGAAAGTGAAAAAAAATCAGGCTTGAACGGAATCGAACCCAGGACCTCTGCGATACTAGCTATAGTGCTATCAAGCCAACTGGGAGCTGGTCACTTGTGAGTTCGTAATATACCCGTGGATGGAGAAGATATGAAATGAATATATGAAATTCATATATTTGTACTGCGGATATACATTTTAAGCAAATGAAAGATCATAGCAGTAATGTACTCAACTTAAGCAGTTGAGAAAAGCAAGCCTGAACAAAATTCAGGCTTGAACGGGAATCGAACCCATAACCTCTGCGATACCAGTGCAGCGCTCTAACCAACTGAGCTATCAAGCCAACTGGGAGCTGGTCACTTGTGAGTTCGTAATATACCCGTGGATGGAGAAGATATTACATGAATATATGAAAATAATATATTTGTACTGGGAATATACATTTTAAGCAAATGAAAGATCATCGCAGTAATGTACTCAACTTAAGCAGTTGGTTCGTAAAACCTCTCAACTTTTGCTTCAACAAGCGGAAGGGTCTTTTTTAATTCTGATTATAGTCTTGTTCCGGTTTGCAAAGTGAGTGTACAGTTAAGTTGTTAGACTAGAAGCCGTGAACGTTTATTTGAACACGCAAATACATATAGACATGTTCAGTTTGCAACAGGTATGTACTGCTCACTTTTTATAAGCAGTAAACTATCGATTGTAATAAACAAACAAGTTAATTTTCTGATATTAGTTTTGTTCCAGTTTATAGGTTTTACTAAAGTAAGCGACTTTAAACTGACTTTAAAAAGATGTGAATTCAATGTGCAAAGCTTTATCATCTCAGAATTTCTGGTGCATGTTACCTCGACTCTCTATAAGGCGGAAACCTCTCTAAGACGGACAGTTGGGGCCGGTTCCGATTGTTTCGGTCTTAGGGAGAGTAGACTGCAGTTGTCTAACATAGAAAAAACAACGAAGGAGTAATACTAACGCAAAAATAAACGAGGATAGTTTTGCCAGACCAGGATTAAGATGGATTACGAACTACAAACTTGAAAAATTTTGATGTGTGACGCAGCTCCTTTAAGGAAGAAAAGGGCCACCTTTTGAACGGGACCCATATTTGGAAGGAATCAAATTCCTATACCAAGTAAATTGATCATTCGCAAAGGTGTATCCTACAAGGACTACAAGGTCCTATTATAATGTTAAGAAAATTTCATTTTTTGCTTGTATAATTTCCCAATGACAGCTTGGCCAGTTTTTAGGCAAAGGAGAGAAAAATCGCACTTAAATACTTATGTATTTGCGTGGGCCGGAGTGACTGCGAGTGTTATGACCTGGTTGATAAAACTTGAAGAACCCTCTTTTAACGGCTTTAGGGTAAAGCAAAAGTCTAGTTTATTGTCAATTTGAACAAACTAACAAGGTTGAAAGTTTCTAAGTAACTATATGACGCCTCAAAACAGACAGACAGATCAGCAGGCTAAGGTTGCTCCATGGCTAAGTTGGACATTGATTATTTTCAATACAATTGTGGAAACACAATGTGGGCCAGTGGCATATTGCAAGCACGGTAGACAGTAAACATTTTTTTCCCTTTCGTAGAAGGAATATCTCAATTAAGGGGAACGGCTAAACAACTATTGATCGAGGTTTTGGAACAGAAAGAGCATTTATTTAGTAAGCAAGTCTTCAATAATAACATGCAGAAAATTACTGAGATTTTTCTCCTAAAGTCACTTTCCAGTCAATTTGGAGAAAGAGGATGGTGGTTATCAGGAGGTTGACTAGGCAACTGGGTCGGACAGACAGTGATCACCACTTGAGTACGCAGCTGATAACGTCAAGGGAGCACGCCCAACGTTATACGACCGCGGACAAAACAAGAAATGCGTTTTACGCAAGGAACGTAGGATTTTAGTTATTTGTTTAATCATGGCAATCGAGTAGGTTGATCATTAGAAGAATTACCAGCAAGCGTTTATCTTTAACACTAAAACTTAGAAAAATAGGATGAAACCTATACCTTCGTCAACACTGCTTTGAACGTACCTTTTATGATTATCCGATTTCACAAATATCCACGCTTACTCTTTTCGATTCCCTTCAGAATACCGTAGCTACTTTTTTTTTCCTCTCAGGAAAAATGATTTTTCTTGTTCAAACGGAAGTAAAGTGCAAAGGAGCCCTACTTTTAATTGACATTGCCGCAGTCAGTTAGTTTCCTGTCTGCTCATTTACGCTTCCAAAGATGACATTTTTTACGTGATAGTTTTCGGAGCATTCCTTTTAACTTATTCAAGAAGGTTCACGAGATAACCGATCCTACTGGCAGTTGCGAAAGTTGGCAACGATTTAATGGTCCTAATTTTAAGACTTTACCACTTGTCTTTACACCATCACTTGTGCAACTTTTCAGGTGTTCGTCTGCCTTCTGGTTATTTTGCGTATCTCTCATTGCCCTTGCGGAGCTTGGATAGCGGTCACACAGGCATACTTCCACTATCCAGTCTGTGTTCATTTTACAAACAAAAGAAATCTGAATCATAAATTTCAGGAGCATTGTAGTCCAATTTTAAGACAGCTAAATATTGTACAAATTTCTCGCTGGACCGCGACATAAAATTCAAGACCCGCAAAGAATCTGTAAGTTAAAATTTCTAAAAACCGTTTATCCCACAAAATTTAAGGAATCAGTTATAATAGATCTTTTCTATTATTCGTTAAATTCTGTCACTTTATAAGCCTGAATATTTTTTTTCCTTTTCAATCTTATTTAATATGTTAAACCTGTAATTTGTTGTTAGTTGTCATAGCTATAAACTGCGTGCTTTTCTTATACTAATAATTTACCCCCCAAATATAATTATCATTATAGTATGTTATTTCCTTTCTTTCTGTTTATATGTTAATTTTCTGTAGTCTTTTCGACCTGTTATTTATTTTTATTTAATGTTAATGTATACTGGCGTACTGGCTCCCCTAGCCTCTATGGTTATTCCAGACAGCCACTACTCTAGTTTTATTTCAACTGAAATTAAATTATTAAATGTTTGTAAGGCAATGGAGGGTACATATAAAGATGTAGTTGTACACCGAGATGTTCAAGTGATAGTAACCATTTGTGCAGATGGCAGTGACAGTTTGCCAAGAGATGGAGAACTTGTAGTATTTGCGAATGCATCAGAGACCATCAGATACCGATATATCTAATGGAGTTAACCAACATCTTTTACAAAAGAGAAAGCCGTTTTCTCACTTTTTTGATCGAACGGGATATTTCTTTTCTTTCTGAGTGTTTCCTATTCTCATCAAAATATCAATAAACTTCTTTTTGTAGTTTTGCGCAGCACTCCTGTCAACTTTCCGTGTCGAGCTGCCACAAGCCAGAAGTGCATAATTGTTACAATAAAAACGTTGCTTCTAGACTGATGAACCTAAAATTAAAAACGAACTGAAATCATCATAGGTTAATGGGTTTTTTTTTCTGAAGTTGAATAATTAGCTAAAAGGGTATTTTATAGTGCAAATTCTACAAATGGTTATAAATGCCATTGATACCTATGATGAATTGCGTTCATCCTATCAGCGATAGGATGAATAAGCAGAGCTATTGGCGCTGCGATAAGAGCCAGTGCTTAATTCACTCGGTAAAGGTAAAAACCCACTTAATTGATGGTAACGGAGCACAGTTTAAAACCTCTACCCCATTTTTAAATAAATGCGCTGAAATAATTTGAGGAACAACTAGTATGCCGTTTTTTTTTTTACTTTATCTCAAGTCGGTACCCTAAAGCTACAAATATAGAAATTCCGAAGAGCCGGTACGACAAGTACTTCTCGGTGCACCTAACGAAAATTTTTTACTGTAAATGTCGGAACACCGTTTTCACGTAATAAATGTCCTTTTTCGCGATTTAAGCCTTATTTTAAACGCTAAGAAAGGTGAAACTTTTTGGATACGCTAGCTGGAATTTACGAGCCGCTGTTGCCTTCTCGAAAATCTTAACTGGCCTTTTTTCGTATCCAAAACGACACTGTTCTCTCTCCAAAAAGGTCTTCCGAAAAGAGATTCACCGAAACGGTCTGTTCAGTTCCCCTTCGTTGTTACGGCCTGTATTTTAACTGTTTACGTACGTTATTACCTTGGTACGCACGTTGTATTTAGCTCTGCTTATTCTGTCATCTTATTACGTTATTACCTTGGTACGGACGTTGTAGCAAGCTCTGCTTATGCAGTCTTCTTATTACGTTATTACCTTGGTACGGACGTCGTAGCTAGCTCTGACTATTCAGTCTTCTTATTACGTTATTACCTTGGTACGGACGTCGTAGCAAGCTCTGCTTATGCAGTCTTCTTATTACGTTATTACCTTGGTACGGACGTCGTAGCTAGCTCTGCTTATGCAGTCTTCTTATTACTTTATTACCTTGGTACGGACGTCGTAGCTAGCTCTGCTTATGCAGTCTTCTTATTACTTTATTACCTTGGTACGGACGTCGTATCTAGCTCTGCTTATGTAGTCTTCTTATTACTTTATTACCTTGGTACGGACGTCGTAGCTAGCTCTGCTTATGCAGTCTTATTATTACTTTATTACCTTGGTACGGACGTCGTAGCTAGCTCTGCTTATGCAGTCTTCTTATTACTTTATTACCTTGGTACGGACGTCGTAGCTAGCTCTGCTTATGCAGTCTTCTTATTACTCTATTACCTTGGTACGGACGTCGTAGCTAGCTCTGCTTATGCAGTCTTGTTATTACTTTATTACCTTGGTACGGACGTCGTAGCTAGCTCTGCTTATGCAGTCTTGTTATTACTTTATTACCTTGGTACGGACGTCGTAGCTAGATCTGCTTATGCAGTCTTGTTATTACTTTATTACCCAATGACCGCGGAGCATTTTTCTTATTGGGGGGGGGGGGGGGGGGGCTAACTAGTGACTTGAAGTGGGGGGCTTTAGAGACTCTTATTCTCTTAGAAAGTCTTTATTTATTCGGAAATATTCGGGGAGGCTTAGCCCCCCCCCCCAGCCCCCCCTGCTCCGCGGTCCCTGTAATACCTTGGTACGGACGTCGTAGCTAGCTCTGACTATTCAGTCTTCTTATTACGTTATTACCTTGGTACGGACGTTGACACAATAATACTAAAAATATCTCACCAGTGGAAAACGCTTTAATTAAGAGAAACTCGTGCGGTGTGCATTCAAAAACGAAGGGGTTTAGGTACGCTATTCATAGTAATAAGAATTGAAAAATAAAAAGAGTTATCCTATTCCAGGCATGGTATATTGGTAAAATAATTATTAAGTACCAGACTGTTTCCTAGAGGTCAGCCGAGTTGGCTATTGCTCGTATAGAAAATGAGGACAAGAAGTCCAATTGCTTTACTGTAGAAACTGCAAAGGATTGCAGTCCCAAACGTACAATTTTATGATGGTTCTTTCAAGCCATATTAGCGGAGCTCCACAGCAGCCCGAAGGGCCGCAGAGCGGAGCCCCATACCCATAGAAAATTCACAGAAATAGGAAAACCATGAACTTGAGTTTTCATGGTCATCATGGCTAGCGGGCGCGTACGTCGTACGACGTACGGTGTTGCACACTTCAGAAATAGATAAACCCTCATCTATTTGTTACTGGGCATCCAAGTTATGGTCAATTGACAGCTGTCAATACAAGGTATCCGCTGACCAGTATCACATGATCATATCGCGGGCAGGTGTATAACTCATCGAGGTAACGCGTTTTTATAAAGTTGACCGCTGACCGAAAAATGGTTTTCTATTGGATTGCGGGCTCATTAACTATTTTTTATGCCTACGGTCAGTGAATTCAGATATTTTAATAAAGGGCAAAGTAAATTACCGGGGAGCTCCGCTTTTAGGCTTGGCTAAATCTATTTAATAGGTAAGAAAAATTGTCCCTTCAAAGGGTAACATGCATGCGGCCATTTTCTATCAGTGATTGGCTGTGTTCTATTGGAAATCCGCGAATCTGATCAGATCTCCCACTGTTTTCTATTCGCCGATAGAAAACAGTCGCGCTCGCGTAGCTCTTTAAGCGGTAAATTTTCTTGATTTTTTGTCTTCAAAGTGCACAATATTGCATGTAGGTATAAATTTTAATTCTTTAGAGTTTCTACTAAAACAATTAGACTACTCGCCCTCGTTTTCTATGAGCGATAGTCAACTCGGCTGTGCCTCGTTGACTATTTGCTCATAGAAAACTTGGGCTCGTAGTCTAATTGTTAAATAGAAAACACTGGGAGAACCAATCAGATTTATGGATTTGCAATAGAACTAGTTGATGATTTTTTTATACTAGGTAAATAATAGGGTTAGGGTATGGGTTGGAGATAAATATTTAAAAAAAAAGTGGTTCACCCAACATTTTCCATGTGGTATTAAAGTGGATAAGAGGTTGGACAGCAAATCCAGAGGTTGCGAGTTCAAATCCAGTGCAGGTTAGTAAAAAAAATGATAGTACTTAGGGGAGGGGGATAATTAACAATTAGACGGCGAGCTCAAGGTTTCTTTTGGCTGATAGTTGGCGAGGGGCGAAGCCCCGAGTCAACTATCAAAAGCCGGTAGAAACCGAGAGCGAGCCGTCTAATTGTGTTAGCATAACCCACTGACCGATCTATTAAACACAAAATATAGCTAGAGTTGATTTATTGAAGGTTTTGATTGATAAAATCAGCGAAGACTAAGCGCGCGCTCCGAGAGCCTTCTACAGATCGATAGTAGGCACCTGTTAAACCAATCAGATTGCGCGATTACCAATAGTAGGTCAGTGTGGTTATGCTAATAGCACATAGTAGGGAGGGTTAATAAGGATGGTGGGGATGGGGGTATTATGAGACTTCAAGGGAGGGGACCAAGGTGTTTTACTTTTTCCACTTATTAACCTAGACATAAAAAACTAGTATGAAAAAAAAAACTAACTGGTCAAAACAAAACAAAAATTAACTGAGATCAAAATTAACTGCAACATATCAATGTAGGTTTTGGGGGACACTGTCTCAAAATAAGAGACATTTGTATTTATTTTTTGAACAATGTTTCAAGGTCCATACCTTAGGTCTCTGCTCATCCTCATCAAATTTGGTCAAATGACCAATCTTGCCGAGATCTTTCATGTAGTGGTGTCAGTTTATTGATTGGTTAAAATTTTGAAGCTTGCCCAAGTTCCCTGCGCAATTTTGAAAATATGGCTCATTGATTTATGTCCAATGCCTCCCTCTATAGGAATTCTATATGCATGCTGAGAGCAAGATCAACTCAGTCTAGCTAGCTGCCTTAGAAAAATTTTGCCTTAAATATAAAATTAATATAAATTTTTAAATTCTAATTAAGAATAATTTTATTTATTGGTGTACATGTATGAAGATACCTTTATAGTGGGAATGAACATTCCTTTGCTCAGGCTATATGGAAATAGACTTGTTGCAAACCTGAAGAAAGGGAATTAAAAATCATTACTAACACTGGAACCACATTAAGGTGACTGTAGCCTTTCAAGAGTATGCTTTCAAAATATTGTTTCAAGCCAAATTACTTTAAGTTCTTTTTAAGATATTTTAAAAATTTGAAACATGTGAGTTATCCACAAAAAGTTTTTTTTTTCAATACTAGTGAAAAAATGTTTTTATAGGCCAATTAGAATGTGTCAACCATGGAGTTTCATGTGATGTTTTTTGCAGCAATCTCATCAGTGGACTTCCTTAATTTATACTTATTGTTTTCCTTTTATTGCTTTCATCTTACCATAATATTATATATGATTTATTACACAGCAACCTACTGCCCGTGGCCATGATGGTCAGAAATTTTTACCCACCACAAAATTGACAAAAACGTTTAATCCCTTATTGGAGGCTAATTTTATGCCAGCGACACCCGACAAGTTATCTTATTGGCTATGTTAAAATCTACTTAACATAGATGAGCTATTAAGTAAAAAAATTGAGAAATAGCTTATTATATGAGAAACCAGGCTGGTTCATGTGGCCTTTTCAAATCCATAATGGAATTTGGAGTTTCTGCGTAACTGTAAGGTTTTACTGCAGGGAAGCCAAATGCTGTATTAGTGATAATTATTACATCTATATTACGTCTCAAGTTTCCATTATTATAAAGTAAAACTATTAGTAAACTCTCCTCAGAGGAGAAAGAAGAGAGAAGGACACAAAACTCCTCCACAAGGAGAGTTAATAGTTAATGGTGTTAATAACTTGAGTTATATAATAAGAAGCTTGAGACGTAATATAGATGCATTGTATTAACATTGCGACAGACCAGTTAACATTTGAAACCCGCAATGTAAACTGCCTTTGCTCTGATTCAAATACCATTAAGTAGTTATGAACTAATTTTAATGCTTATAAATGCATGACCAGAAAATGTAAAAAATGTCTGGAAAAAATACCTTTTTCCAAAACACCGCATGTGGTTATTGGGTAATAAGAGCGAGATGTCTAAGGAATTTGAGGGGTGTCCAATGGTAAATACAAGACTTTGTGAGACGGCCAGACTGATATCTTTTCTGCGAGCCCGAGACCTTTTAAGCTTTTCAAAAGAAATTGAGACTCCGAGAAGGCGTTTAAGAAAATTTCAAGATGACGAGACCCCTGAAATTTGGCTAAAATTTTGCATGCAAGACACACATTTTTTAAAGGACCATTCACCACCCCTAACTTGGTGTTCCTTAGACAAAATGAGACTTCGGCCGGCAAACTTTTGTCTAAAGCAGTTTGCAGTGGTTATATACACTCAACTCTCTCTAAAACGGACACTGTTGGGACCAGCTCCAACTGTCCGTTTTAGAGAGGTGTCCGTCTTATAACTGACTGTAACTGACTGACTGAAAAACAGCAGGGACAGGACCAACATCAGGTGTCCGTCTAAAAGAGAGGTGTACATCTTATAAAGGTGTCTGTTAAGAGAGAGTTGACTGTAATTTTGTAAACTCAAATACCTTTCTAAAATGTACACGTCTTCTGGATCAGTGATTTGATGCTCCTTGGTCAGCTCAACCAATCGTAATCCTTTCTGTAAGGCCCTTTCATAGGCATGTTTGCGGTCCAGTATGTATGCATCTTCTTTACTAAAGACAGGATCCTTCACTAATAATGACTCTTTAAATAAAAACAAGGGAAAGGCAAGATAGGAAACAGGACAACAATGCCTTGAATTTTTGGTCCTACCTTAGTAAAGGTTTATAACTTACTACCAATAATCACTGTAACTTGGACTGGCGCAGGGGGAGGCTTGTTGGAAAGCAGTCGCCCCCTGTTTTCAGTTACCCGGTTACCACCCCCCCCCCCCCCCCTATCCCCAGGGCCAACCCTTTTATCTTAAATTCTCTAGCAAGGCTCTCCTGTTTTAGAAACGCTACTGTAACAGTTGTACCAGGTCATCAATATCAGCAACTTAGTTAATATGCTTTCTAATGAGCTTGTTATAACCTATTAACAAAGGTAATATCAAGGTTATGTTTACCCAGGAATCTTTTTCTCTCCGTCTTTTGTCGTCCTTCATGAAGCAGGTAAGTCAGCTCTGTTGTGTTAAATGAAGCTTTTCCTCGCTCTTTTGCTAAGTCAGGATTCACTTTGGTAGCAGCAGATTTCATTATGTTATGAATCGCGATATAATTTCTAGGATTGCACAAGCTGCTACCGTACAAGGAGCAAAACTTTGTTATCTTTGCTCCCTCGCTTCAGGTCCCCTCGGCCATTTTCAAGATGGCTGCCATATATATGGTCGTCACGCAATCCAGGTTAACCCAGAAAAGATGTAAATGGAAGAATTCTACGGAGACAGTGTTTATGTGTCCCCTATTTGTAGAGGTGTTTCTCTCTTGTTTATGTTGTTGAAGATATGATGATCTTTAGTGTTGTGCTTGCATTTGAATGATATATATTGCAAAGACGCGTGACCAAAAAGTCCACGAGATTTGAACCCATGTCTGCAACCTGTTAGCAGCTTGGGTCTGTACTTTATCAATTATGTATCCCTTATTATAGTGTATTCAGATATTTATATATTTTCTTCTGTATCTCGTGTATGCCCCTGTATTCTAAAGTATTCTCCTGTATTCCCCTGTATTCTCGTGTATTCTCTTGTATTCCCTTGTATTTCCTGTATTTTCATGTATTCCCCTGTATTCCCATGCCCGGGGGGGGGGGGGAAACTCCCATATGAAAGGAACGGGGATGCTCGTCGTCTCGCTTAGGGTGTAAATTTCGGACTTTGGGTTTCATTTGGGGTGTTTGGGGGAAAATGGCAATATTGTTAGCCTTCAGGGTCTCGTTTAGGGTTACACACGATAAAAAATTACAAATACAAGTTCTTTTTTTCAGAATTTTGGTATCTTTTAGGGGTCTAAAATAGCTTGAGTCACGCCCAGATTGGTCTCTTTTAGGGGTTCATTTCAAAATTTCCGACGAGCATCCCCGTCCATTTAATATGGGAGTCCCCCCTAGGCTTTTATAGATTGTGCTAGCATAACTTTTGGCATAATTGGAGCTAAAAAGCATAATTTGTGAAACGAGCATTGCCACGGCATAATTAGCAATTTTTAGCACTTTTTGGAGCATAAATTCATAAAATGTAGTAAATATGGTGTGCTTTCTACAGAAATAAATGAAATTTAGGTAGTTTGTTCTTGCAATGCGTGTTTTAGCTAGACAATTGTGATTGTTAAGTCGTTGGAGGCATTTTACAAACGGTTTAGAGATGCGAGCAGCTAATTTGGACAGCTGACGGCCGTGATAAACTGCCATAAACACAAATAAATTTACAACAACAGTTTATTTAAAAAACATCATAATTTGGTGTCGTTATTGCGCACCTCTATGTATAGAATCTACGTCATTTTGTGAGCATAATTTCGGAAATCAGAAACATAATTTGGGAATTCTGGCATAATTTTTGCATAATTTGGCAAAATTTTGAGCACTGCTAGTAGCATAATATGCCACTTTTAGGAGCACAATCTATAAAAGCCTAGTCCCCCCCCCCCCCCGGGTTCCCATGTATCACCCTGTATTCTCCTGTATTCTCATGTATTAATCTTATGTATTCCCCTGTATTCCTCTGTATTCTCCTGTATAATTTCTCATGTATTCCCCTGTATTCTCATGTATTCCCCTGTATTCTAATGTAAATCCCCTGTATTCTCATGCATTCCACCCAGGGGGGCTACTCATAAACGTTTTGTATGGGGAGGCTCCGCCCCGACCCTTACCCTTTTATATACCATTTTGCCAGAAATTGTACCCCTTTCGTATACCTTTTCATGAAAAAGGGACCCCTTTCATATACCTGAAAGTCATGGCATAGACTTAAAACACGTTTTCTTTTCATTTTCAAGTAGCGCTTCATAAACTGAAATTATACAGCCATAAATTGCGTCTGCTCGAAATATTTTTTATTAAAAGGCCCTTTCAAAAACCTAAATGACTGATTTCCATACCCTTTCGTATACCTAAACTTGTGAAATCCCTACCCTTTCATATACTTGAAGCCTGAAAAAGGTACCCCTTTCGGGCGGAGCCTCCCCGTATAGGCCATTATAGGGAGTACCCCCCCCCGGGGCATTCCACTGTATTCTGTATTTTCCTGCATTCCCCTGTATTCCCTAATAAACAGTCTGTTTATTAGCTTTCATCAATGTCACTGACAATAAAAAATTCGCTGTTTTGAAATCTGTTTCTGCTCAAACTCACCACTTTTTTGATTTCGTCTAGCTTAGCCAACACTGTTAAACAAAATACCATAAAATTCTAGTTATAAGCCAGTGGGCTTTTACAACTTTGTAAGGGGTTTTGAATTATAAGTGGAGGGGCTTATATCCAGGAGGGCTTATAAGCGGAATAAAAAAAATCGTTTCAAAACCAGCCACGCAAGTGTTGATCGAAATATGCTTTCAAGTTAAAAACGCATAATAAAGCAACATTTAGCCCTGTTCAGTACTGTCATCCAGCAGAGGTGGGCTTATATTCGGGGGGGCTTATAATCAGATGTATTTTTGTTTCCAGGTAGATTGGCCTATAACCAAAGGGGCTTATAAGCGAGGGGCTTATAATCGTAATTTTACTGTAGTCTGTTTTAATTATATTTAAATAAAATTAATTTTAAATATTGTAATTAAGTAAAAATATTTAAGAAATAATAATTATGAAATGGAGCATGATCAAATTAGCGAGCATATTCGAACGCATTTTGATCGGGCGCCATCCTGGATCCTTACTCAGGAGAGGATTGGGGATAGGAAGAAACGTGCCCTAGGGTAGTAGGAGTGAGGCTAAAAACACAGCGAGGGGGAGGGGAAGGAAAAAAGGAGTGAAGTTGAGGTCCAGAAGAATAAAAAAAAGAGAAATTCAAATTATTTCCCCCCCAGTCCTTAACTTTTCTACTCCAACTCCATCCTTTCAAGTGGTAACTTGTTACTTTTTTTGCAATCCTACTAATCACCAGGGACTGCGGAACATTTTTTTCTAATGGGGAGGGGGGGGGGAGTTGATTGATAGTGGATTGATGTGGGGAGCTTTAGAGACTCTTCTCTTAGTAAGTCTTTATATTTTCGTGCCCCTCCCCCAGCTTCTCCGGCTTAGAATACAATTCAGACGGCGCTAGGTACAACTTACATTTATTTCCATTTGATTCATAACTCTTTACTGTTATAGTTTCTGAGCTTCCCAAATAAAGGTTACTGGTACAGTCAAATCTCGTCTTGTGGACACTTGCTATTATGGACAAAATCAAGATCCCCCGACTCCCACTATTACAGACTCTCGCTATAATGGACAATAAACGATTCCCTGAGCGTGTCCGCAATAACGAGATTTGACTGTACTGGATTTATTGGCTATGTAAACATCCTAGTACAAATCTCAGTGACAAATACCTCAATCGAGAACAACTACACTTACATTTAAATTTAACACACTTTCACATAAGAAAATAATAATAAGAAATTGCAAAATTATCAAGTTAAATCTGTGACCTCTTCAATTGGTTGCCATGTAAGAGTTGAAAGTGGGATGATTTCATGCAACCACACATGAAAAATACCTTGATAGCAGCTGGTTCCAAGTTTTTATTTCTATTTTTAAATTATATTTATTGTTAATTAAGTTATTATTTTAAACAGCTAAAGATTTAAAATAAATACATAAAGATTAAGAGAAGCGATTGAACTACATAAGGTTTCAATGAACACCCTGCACATTGTCATTTGTAAAATATCAAATGTAAATGTGCATGCCAGCATGGGGTCATCAAATTTTATGTAATTCTATTGCTCATCTTTATCTTAAAGTATTTATTTATAACAACTAAAGAATTTAAATTAATACATTAAGATTAAACAAGCAATTTAACTACATAATGTTTCAATGAACATTAAACCCTGCACATTGTCATTTGTAACATTTTCAAATGTAAATGTGTATGGCATGTGGTCATTGAAATGTTACGTAATTTCATTGCTCATCTATTTAATAATGATATTTTGTTATCAGTGTATAGTTTATATTACTGTTTATGTTGGTTATTTTTTAATATAGCTGTTGTCATTTGGAAGCTAGTAGCAAGATTAACTTTTCAAGTATGATTACATAAAGTCATCCCAGATTCAAATCTATTATGGCAACCAACTGAAGAGGTCATAGATGAACCTGGTTTTGTTTTGTTCATCATTGTATTATGTAAATGTGTGTTAAAAGTAAATGCAATTGAGATCGTTCCTGAGCAAGATGCTGTTTAGTTATTCTTTCGTTTCATTTCAATTCTCCTTACTAATTCCCATACATTTCTTTTAATGTTTGTTTGGAGAATTTGCTGGTTTATCAAGACAGTTTTCTCCAATTGATGATTGTCTTTGTTCTCATCACTTGACTGATGGACAGTGGACCAACAATGTAAGGAGAAATCAGAAGTTGATCGCTTGATCTTCTCAATATCGTTTGTTAGTAGAAAAGAAATCTTGTCTGGACTTTAAACACAGCATATCCAACTGACTACATCAATGTCCTCTCATGATCTTCACTGCTTGGTATTTGTAACATTAATTATGGTACTTTGCTGCATTGAGTGTTGGTGAGTTATGCATTGGCCTTCCTTTTAGGATTTTGTTAAACTAGCCCTGTGAAATAGAACCTGCAAAGAAAGTTGAAAAAATTAATACTAAAGATTTGCAAGCAAAAGATCCCTATAGTTTGAACTGAGAATTACTGTTAAAATGTACTGAGACTTAGAGATAAGAGCGGCTACTTGAATGGGGTCACTAGGAAAACATGGATTGAGAACAAAGGACTGCAGCAAATTTTTTTCAAAAATGAACCAGTTAAATTAATTAAAATGAGAGAATACAATACTAAAAATTTCTAAAAACATTAAAAGGAATATTACCGATCGTTATCTGACCGAAAAAAAAAAGATCATCTTTGTCTAGACAGAAAATATAAGTCCCTCTCTCAATATTGCTCCAAATATTGAAATGAATTTGATTTGGTTATGACTATTTAAAAGCTTAACTCACATTCAGATAATAAAAAATTATGCACGGTATTTTGATCAACATTGTTATGGCTCACTTAATTAAAACGTTTTTAACTCTGCTTATAAGCCACAACACAGATATAAGACCCCCTCTCCCATTTAACCAAAATGTATTTTTGAAACCTTCATTATTCTGCTTATAAGCCCCACCCGGAAATAAAGGGCAGCCTCGAACCATTGGCACATTACTAATACTGCCGGAGCTTATCTCAACGGGTATCTGGGAGGCAATGGGTTCGATTCCCGTCAGGGACTCAGAATTTTTCTTTGTCCCATGCTTGAATCATGTTGAACACTTCATCTTCAATAATTACATTGTACAAATTTTCCACATACCTGGAGGAGCGTCAATTATCAGGTTATTCAATCATGCCTATGCAAATCTGATAGAAACTGCCTGAGGTATGATTCTTGCTACAAAAAAAATTAAAAAATAATTGTTGTCACTAAATGTCAGTGGTGAATGGTAAAATCAAGATATCATTATATTTTCTATAAGACTGGGAATTTTGTAGCCTAATGTAAAAAATCAAGACTTAAAGTGCTACTATGATCAAATTTTCACCCCTTGAAATTTTAGGCATTTCATAGAGTATTTAATGAAAGATTCAAAATGGCGTTTTCCGTTTTCAAAAATCTTTTTCAGTTCTAGAGATATTTAAGCTCAAAAAAATCGCAAAATATGCAAATTAGGGGACTGATGATGTCATCTACTCAACCCAGTTTTATCGCAAGTACAAAAATTGAGCTATCTCAGTCATTTTTCTGCGGAGACCAATGAAACTTGACAGTCTAATAGTTCTGCAGCTGACACACGTACACGTATAATAACATTATGTTACCATGGCAACTAACTCTTTTCCAGTCCCCATGAATTTGTTTTTAATATTTTAGAATTTTTCAGTTCGGAAAAATGTAACACAGCCAAGACGCCTGTCTAATCTATTCATATGCTTGCCACATCACGCATGTAAAGTATCATCGGCAAATATCGAAAGGAAATACCAGAATTGGCCAGAAAAGCCTTTAGCATCGGGGGATCTGGAACCTAGTATGTTGCCATGGTAACCAAATTGTAAAGTTCATACTGTGCAACTCAACTAGCAGAGTATTACTGCAAAAAATCAGAGAGTTCCAATTTACAAATTGGCTAAGTTATCACTTTCTTCATATTTGATCAAAATTTGGTTGAGTCTATGACGTCACAACTTTGCTAATTTGCATATTTTAAAAACTTGAATATCTCTGCAACGAAAAGAGATATTTGAAAACTGTAAACGGCATTTTTCTTCTCATATGGAGTACTTTATAATATTTTAAAACGGCTACGAAAGGAAACATGCGAATTTCATCACAGTAGCACTTTAATAATATTTTGCAAAAAACAAATCAAGCTCAAAGTGACGACCTGTAAAAAAAAACTAAAATTCTGCCTTTTTTTAAAAGGACCATTTCCCAAAGCAATTTGAATTCATGTGTTTTACTTTTTCCTCTATTTCTTTTTTATCCAATTGTACTTAAGCATTCCCATGCTAGTAATTTGGCTACTTGGCAAGGAACAACGTTAACTGCAAATTCTTTTTTATTGTTTTATTAAATCCTCAATCTACAATCTACTACACAGAAAAACAAGAATGCCATTATTAAATCCTCTCAGCTAAAAACAAAAGACTCAGATGAAGTGAACAGCCTTAGATGCACTCTTCTGCTTAATTGATTAACAAACTTAAAATGACACAAAAACTAACCCAATGTTCTACCCTGAGTCTTTTAAGAATGCCGGTCTCTAAGAATCAGACAATTTCTCGATTTCGCGGCAAGAGAATGGAACTTCGATTTCTTTCATACTTTTATGTTAGATAGGCTAGGGTATAACTTAAATCACTGTATAGTTCTTTCGATTGAATATCCTTTTATTTTAAAGAAAAATGCAAATAACAAAAATCCGTTAAAATCGTCATTTGAGGCGCTAAATTATTCATGATTTTTGCACGAGTTTGAGAGCCTCGCGTGCAAAAACAAATCACTCTACCGTCTTTTAAACACTCAAACCATAGTTAGCAATCTTTAAACATCTACTGAAATGATTTTGGGAAATATTGCGTTGTTCTTTGTAGACAAAATAATTTTATTTCGAAGGCATACAATTCACTGCCGTAAAAGTACTTGGTAAATAAAATTAATTTTCACCATGTGCGAAACCTTCAAATCGTTTAAGCTTCTGGTGGTTGAATGTTAGAAGAATGGTCTATAAATCCCTGTAAAAATTTCTCCGGGCAAATGATTAAAAGCGACGTGAGATCTTTTCGAATTCGGTTAAATATGCAAATATTTGACCTTCCGCGGTCAACTTTGAAGTTAAGGGTCAGAAATAATTTTTGTTCCGTGTTCCAAGTCCTAACCCATTTAAGACCAAATTAAGCATATGAAAAAAATATGTAATTTTCTAACCTTTATCTGCTGTAAAAGGTAGGTTCGAAGGCCATTTTAGCATGATTACGGCTCTTATCATTCGTCGCATCTGAGCTTCGTTTTCCTTCCGCGGTCAACTTTGAAGTTACGGTCAGACATGAATGACATGAATATTTCAATCCGTGCACAAGTCTTAACCCATTTTGGGTCAAAATAATCACACACAAAAACATTATGAAATATTCTAACCTTAATCTGCTGTAAAAAGCAGGTCCGAAGGCCTTTTAAGCACGATTCCGGCTCTAAGCATCCGTAGTAATTTGAGCTTCGTTTGTGTAAGTATGTCATATTTAGTGGTCGAAATCCAATCTGTGATCAACTTTCGGCGCTTCTCGTCACCACTGCATCTTCTTCGACGGCATACGCCGATTGTTAGTATTGCCTCGTTAATAGTACACCAAAAAATAACATCTGATCGCTAAACGGCATGATGTCGGCGCTTACAGTAGCTCAATACAGTCCCATCTTGCAATGGGCCGTCTGTTCGTCACGCAATACTGTGTCATGGACATTTTTTTAGGGGGTGGTAGGTGGGTGTGGGAAAGGTTGAATATGCGGAAATGCTTGATTTAATACTTTATGACAAGTACGTACTCGAGCCAGCAGCAACAACAACAACAAGTACAGTGATATCTTTAGGCAGACAAGATAAAGCACACGTACTGCCAGTTGATAAGCGTTTGGTACAGTGTAATGCAACTGTTCGCGAATTCGGTTGCTCGCGCGGGGTTGATTGTAATACCGGGGGTGGAAGGAGGATATAAATCTTTACTAAACAAGTAGAGTTTTTAAGTAGTTATTCCCTTTTTTTTTTTTTTTGTTATTCCCCATTTTTTTTCCCCTTTTTTTTAGTGGTATTGCGTTGGTCGTGCTAGTTATTGGCACCGTCTGTTTGCTTAAAGGCAGCGCGTGAACAATTTTTTCAAAGTTCAGTTTATTTCACTGGAAATGGAAGGTTGTTGTTCTTTTAAGGCCCTTGTTCGTGGAGTTTGCGGTTTTGATTCTAAAGATCAAAAGCGTCACACTGAAATCGCTCCTCTACTGTCGTGTGAGAAGGACATCAGCAGTCACAAGTCCCAGTATTAATTTAGTTAACTCTAACATGACTCTTTCCCGTGAAAGAGCATATGCATTTCCGCATATTCAACCTTTCCCACACCCACCTACCACCCCCTAAAAAAATGTCCATGACACAGTATTGCGTGACGAACAGACGGCCCATTGCAAGATGGGACTGTATTGAGCTACTGTAAGCGCCGACATCATGCCGTTTAGCGATCAGATGTTATTTTTTGGTGTACTATTAACGAGGCAATACTAACAATCGGCGTATGCCGTCGAAGAAGATGCAGTGGTGACGAGAAGCGCCGAAAGTTGATCACAGATTGGATTTCGACCACTAAATATGACATACTTACACAAACGAAGCTCAAATTACTACGGATGCTTAGAGCCGGAATCGTGCTTAAAAGGCCTTCGGACCTGCTTTTTACAGCAGATTAAGGTTAGAATATTTCATAATGTTTTTGTGTGTGATTATTTTGACCCAAAATGGGTTAAGACTTGTGCACGGATTGAAATATTCATGTCATTCATGTCTGACCGTAACTTCAAAGTTGACCGCGGAAGGAAAACGAAGCTCAGATGCGACGAATGATAAGAGCCGTAATCATGCTAAAATGGCCTTCGAACCTACCTTTTACAGCAGATAAAGGTTAGAAAATTACATATTTTTTTCATATGCTTAATTTGGTCTTAAATGGGTTAGGACTTGGAACACGGAACAAAAATTATTTCTGACCCTTAACTTCAAAGTTGACCGCGGAAGGTCAAATATTTGCATATTTAACCGAATTCGAAAAGATCTCACGTCGCTTTTAATCATTTGCCCGGAGAAATTTTTACAGGGATTTATAGACCATTCTTCTAACATTCAACCACCAGAAGCTTAAACGATTTGAAGGTTTCGCACATGGTGAAAATTAATTTTATTTACCAAGTACTTTTACGGCAGTGAATTGTATGCCTTCGAAATAAAATTATTTTGTCTACAAAGAACAACGCAATATTTCCCAAAATCATTTCAGTAGATGTTTAAAGATTGCTAACTATGGTTTGAGTGTTTAAAAGACGGTAGAGTGATTTGTTTTTGCACGCGAGGCTCTCAAACTCGTGCAAAAATCATGAATAATTTAGCGCCTCAAATGACGATTTTAACGGATTTTTGTTATTTGCATTTTTCTTTAAAATAAAAGGATATTCAATCGAAAGAACTATACAGTGATTTAAGTTATACCCTAGCCTATCTAACATAAAAGTATGAAAGAAATCGAAGTTCCATTCTCTTGCCGCGAAATCGAGAAATTGTCTGATTCTTAGAGACCGGCATTCTTAAAAGACTCAGGGTAGAACATTGGGTTAGTTTTTGTGTCATTTTAAGTTTGTTAATCAATTAAGCAGAAGAGTGCATCTAAGGCTGTTCACTTCATCTGAAATAAAAGGATAGCCTATCTAACATAAAAGTATGAAAGAAATCGAAGTTCCATCCTCTTGCCACAAAATGTTGGATTCTAAGCGACCGGCATTCTTAAGTTTGTTAATCAATTAAGCAGAAGAGTGCATCTTAGGCTGTTCACTTCATCCTTTTCTCTTGAAAAGCAGATGAGAAGCAGTGAATCATTGAAACAAGAGATGTAATTGGCTAGTTACCATGAGTTCCCTTATAAAGTTGGGAAGAAGTTAAGATCACAAAAAGACATGAACGTGACACAATCAGTTACTCATTGTGGATTGGGAAATGGGAATGCAAATGTGAATGAACACGCTACATGTAATAGTGTTATAATTTTTTATAAAAAATTAAATGATGCTCAGCAAACATGCAGAATAAGTTAAAGCATATACCCACAAGTTTATTTTACCTAGTAAATATTTTGTTTCATCATATTCGTTCTCCTCATTTTGTAAAATGATTTTGAGTTTCATGACATGCAACTTAGGCAATAAAGGTCCCTATTCGGCAGAATGATGGCATATTGACTTGCATGTACAATGGGTTTCAAATAACGTAGTAATGTGCGTGAGGACCACCCTGTGTGACCGAAAAAAAAAAGAAAACAAAAAAAGGGTTGTAGCCAGTTACTATGGCAATGGTTCAATGTTTGACTGGCAGAACACTTGGACCCATTGGGGCCCTAATAAATTATTATAAGCTATAAAGTCAAGAATACTGAAGGTCATTTCTTATAATATATCTCTTTTTACTCACCCAGAAGAATATTGGGTCTGGTGTATTATCTTTTTCCTCATTCTTGGAATACTTGGCTCACACAAGTCAACATCCAGTATTCCATCCTGGAAGAACAAAGAAAACACCGGCACATTGACCATTAATAACATAATTATCCAGATGTTTTGCTGTATTATAATTTATTCTTGAAGACACTTGACCTCAATAAATTTTACAACTTTTACTTAGAGAAAATAATCCTTCTTCCAAAACCCTGGTTTTGATCAGTGCAGTTTTATTTTATGTTTTCACTTAAATCCCTTTACCCAATACTGTAAAAAATTAAAAACTGCCAAAATTTCAGGTTACCTTTCCGCCCTTACAGCTCAAAAGCACGTCCAAGCAATCTGCATCTCGACAGTACTAAAAATTTTTGCCAACTAACGCTCCTCCTTTGACGTAGGACAGCAATAGAAGGATCAATACATGCTAGATGGATTTACACTTCTTCTCAAGACTGAAAAGTAATCAAATATGTACTAAAGCTTACTGTAGCTCTGTGATAATTAGCAACCAGTGCCTTGGCAGACGGTGACTGTTTCAGGTGATTAATAAATTTTGTTCATTTCTACTGTTTCAAAATTCATAAAACAAAACAACACAAGCTTATTTAAGGTCTTAAAAGGTTTCTGCATGCACACATGTGGACAACACGCAGGGACATTTGCATATATTACGACATGTAGCAGCGACAAAATCATGTGTTCTCACAGGCGGCCCAGACGTTGTATTCGATTTAGGTAATTATAAGAAAATGTATGAGAATACTTTGAAAATTGCTCTAAATACTACTTGTATGAAATATTTGAATAAAAATATCTTACCTGATGTTTATCTTGTGTTATTTTGGCATTTCTGTGCTTCTGGAGTGGTTTTAATTTTTTTAGGGGGTGTACGTAGTGGGGACATGTAGAAGGGGCAAAATCAAAATATGTACACACGCAAATAAATGTATCGGGACATGTTGTCTTCTCTTCTTTTCAAGTGCAATTTACTGAGACTGCTCACTAAATGTAAAAATTACGGATTATTAATTTTGTGTTCCATTATAAAATTACCGTAAGGACTTGTGTATAAGCTGCACCCCCAACTTTCAAGGTTGATTCTGAAAAAAAAATTAAGAATGCTATTAGTTAAAGTGGTTGGTTGCTATATGCACAATAAGAGCATTTACTACATTAATCAACCCTCAAATAATTCCTTTTGAAGCTAATATCTATTCACTCAAATTCCCAGTTTTATCAAAAAGAGATGCTTTAGCCCGATCTTTTGACGAGATGTTTTCTTTATTACAAAATAACAAATACCGTTACAAATGTTAAAGTACCGGTACAGATTATTATCAGTCATCAAATTTAGGGCTATTATTTTTAATTGGGATATGAATTATTTCGTAATCCATAGTTTACCTAAAGGATTATGGATTATTGACAGACCCCCTAACAGGGCCACACAAAGTCGGAAGTTTTTTTCCAGGCGATTAAGAAGAAGAAAGGGTTTTGATCAATGCAGTCTTGTTTAGATTATACATCATGTGTTCACTAATCCCTTTACCTAATACTGTAAAACATTAAGCCCTCTGACCCTTCTCCTCAAAAACAAATATGAAACAGAAAACTGCCAAAATTTCAGGTTACCTTTCCACTCTTACAGCTCGAAAGCATTGTCTAAGCAATCTGCAACTCAACAGTTCTTAAGTCCAAGAATGTTTGTCAACTCCTTTTTGTGGGACAGGAATAGGAACATGCTTGATAGATTTACATTTCTTCTCTTGTCTGAAAAGTAATCAAAGATATTCTTAAGTTTATTGTAGCTCTTTGATAATTAGCAACCAGTGCCTTTGCTGAAGGTGACTGTTTCAGGTAATTTAAATTAGACTGCAGTCATTGCTACTGTTTCAAAATTCATGAAACAAAATAACACAAGCTTTTAAGTCTTAAGGCAAGGAGGAAACTACTAAGCACATTTACCAGTTGGATTTAAAAAAACCATAATAATTTTCTGTTTACAAAACTATTAGAAGGGTGACTAAATCAATTTGGTGTTATTTTCAAGAAAAGTAGGTTAACAAACTGGGCATGTACCAAAACCCGAAACAACAAAACGAAACCACCGCATCAACACTTCAAAAAGCATTAATATTATACTGCAAATTAAAGAGCCAGTGTGCAATATGGTTACAATTGTATACTTACATTTTCATTGTTGCCATTTTGATACAACAAACCCTTTTCATTCTTCAAGGGTCTTCTCTTCTTTTGAGGTGCAATTTACAACGATGATTCATTCAAGCTGTGTGTGCAGACACAAAAGAGGCCCTGTTAGGGTTCAAGGATTATGGAATATAACTTTACGGATTTTCAGAGAAGAGATTGCTCTCTTAATTTTAAAATTATACAGATTGTTAATTTGTGTTCCATTATAAAATTTAATTATCGTAAAGATAATTACATGTAAGCCGACGGTCCCTAAGTCTCTGCAAGGTTGATTCTGAAAAAGAAAATAAGAATGCTAAATTAAGGTTAAGTTGTCGGTTGCTATTCACAATAAGATTTACCATACTCTTAATTATTCTGTGTATGCGTTTACCACATTAATTAAAATGAACTCTCAAAATACCTTTTAAAACGTCTCTTCACTCAAATTCCCAATTAACTTGTTCAAATAAAAAATTGCTCTTTGACAAGATGTTGTCTTAATTTAAAACAAAAGTCTACGGGGCCTCACAAAAGTCACAAATTAAGTATTCCAGAAAACTGAATTCCAGTGTAGCCATACCTTACCTTTTACAGATATATATCCAGAAATAGCACCAGTCAGATGGATAGATTGCCATCCAGGTGATCCAGGCAAAAACAACCTGAAAAATATTAAGAAAACAAAGAACACAGCAAGGAGAAGAGAGCTGTATTTAAAAAACAGACAGTTTAAATACATGGAGTATACAGTGGAACCTCAATTTAACGAACCTCTAAATAGCGAAGTCCTTGATATAACAAACAATATTTTTCGCCCCAGTAATAGTAAAATGTATGGAAAAGAACCTCGAAACAAAACGAATAAGGAAACCTAGTTATTAACAGCCAACACATTTTGCCAGTCCCTTGGCACTTCGTTATATCGAGGTTCCACTGTATTACATATAGTTGCGCGGAGATATGAAATTTCTGACGATTTCGACCATTTTCCAAAGAATTCGTCTCGAACCAATCAGTTCAGTGAATAGTATTTAACCCTCCTTTTTGCCAAGTTGACTTCCCATATGTCGGTAGAGATCAAGGTAGACAAATCGTCTTGAATCAATCAGTTCGAATCAAATTAACAACGTTTTAAGCCCTCATTTTTGCCAAGTTGACTTCCGGTATGTTGGGTAGAGATCAAGGCAGACAAAGCGTCTCGAATCAATGGGTTTGAATCGAATTAACATGAACGTTTTTAACCCTCATTTTCGTCAAGTTGACTTCCAGTATGTCGGGAAGAGATCAAGGCCGACAAAGGGTCTCGAATCGATTGGTTCAAATCGAATTAACAACGATTTAACCCTCATTTTTGTCAAGTTGACTTCCGGTATGTCGGGTAGAGATCAAGGCCGACAAATAGTCTCGAATCGAATTAACGTTTTAAACCCTCATTTTTGCCAAGTTGACTTCCGGTATGTTGGGTAGAGATCAAGGCAGACAAGCGCTTCGATGTGAATCGAAGTAACAACATTTTTATCCCCCATTTTGATAAGTTGACTTCTGAAATGTCGGGTAGAGATCAAGACAGACAAATTGAGTCTCGAATCAATGGATTTGAATCGAATTAACAACGTTTTTAACCCTCATTTTCATCAAGTTGACTTCCAGTATGTCGGGAAGAGATCAAGGCAGACAAATGCGTCTCGAATCGATTGGTTCGAATCGAATTAACAACGTTTTTAACCCTCATTTTTGTCAAGTTGACTTCCGGTATGTCGGGAAGAGATCAAGGCCGACAAAGGGTCTCGAATCGATTGGTTCAAATCGAATTAACAACGATTTAACCCTCATTTTTGTCAAGTTGACTTCCGGTATGTCGGGTAGAGATCAAGGCCGACAAATAGTCTCGAATCAAATTAACGTTTTAAACCCTCATTTTTGCCAAGTTGACTTCCGGTATGTCGGGAAGAGATCAAGGCCGACAAAGGGTCTCGAATCGATTGGTTCAAATCGAATTAAAAACGATTTAACCCTCATTTTTGTCAAGTTGACTTCCGGTATGTCGGGTAGAGATCAAGGCCGACAAATAGTCTCGAATTGAATTAAAGTTTTAAACCCTCATTTTTGCCAAGTTGACTTCCGGTATGTTGGGTAGAGATCAAGGCAGACAAAGCGCTTCGAATTGATTGGTTCGAATCGAATTAACAACGTTTTTAACCATCATTTTTTCCAAGTTGACTTCCCGTATGTCGGGTAGAGACCAAGGCAGACAAATCGAAGTAACAACGTTTTTATACCCCATTTTGACAAGTTGACTTCCGGTATTGGGTAGAGACCAAGACAGACAAATTGAGTCTCGAAACAATGGGTTCGAATCGAATTAACAACGTTTTTAACCCTCATTTCGTTAAGTTGACTTCCAGTATGTCGGGAAGAGATCAAGGCCGACAAAGCGTCTCGAATCGATTGGTTCGAATCGAATTAACAAAGTTTAAACCCTCATTTTTGTCAAGTTGACTTCCGGTATGTTGGGTAGAGATCAAGGCCGACAAATAGTCTCGAATCGAATTAACGTTTTAAACCCTCATTTTTGCCAAGTTGACTTCCGGTATGTTGGGTAGAGATCAAGGCAGACAAAGCGCTTCGAATCGATTGGTTCGAATCGAATTAACAACGTTTATATGTATCGATGTCATGTGGATCAACAAGTACTCTTGAGAAGTCAATACAGTTTGGGTGTAATTAAAAAGTGGCTTCTTAATTATGGCTTTGAAAGGGAGCAAAAAAAAGATGTCAGCAGCCAGTGTTAAATAAACATGTCAAAATTATGTCAACACATGGCGATTTCGTAAAAGTTGTGTTGTGAGAAGTACGTCATTGGCAAGTGCATCACAATTGATAAAAGTGGTTTACAAGGACACCAGGAAAACATGCAATTGGATATAGATCTCATCCTTATTAAGTAAAAACATCAAAGCAGTAAAAAAAGGATGCACATAAAAATACCCAATAGTAAAATTGCATGCACTTGGAATTGAGAGTTTGGAGTTGTTTTAAAACCACTTCTGTCATTTATTAGGAAATATTTTAACCTAGAAATTAAATTTCTTAATTTTTTTTAAAGCAATTTGACAATTTTAGCCTTATAACTAAAATTACATGTGACGTTGACATGAATGCATTTCAGACCTATTTCTTATCATTGCTGTAAAAAGTACATGTAGCCTTAAAAAATATTTTACTTTTCAATAGCGCTTTACAAGTTATTTACAATTAAAAATTACATACATGTATCTATATTAAAAAGTTGCAACTTTATTGTATATAGTAAAAATAAAAGACCAATAAAAGGATTAAAAAGAATAAAAAGACTACATTGTAGCTTATTCACATAAGTTAATTGTAAAATACACTAAATTATAAAAATCTATTTTTGAGTTAAGTGGAGAAGTAGACTAACAAAAAATAAAAAAGACATATTTAACTACCAGTATCTGCAAGCAAATGGCTTTTGGTTAAAGTGTTGTTTAATATCCCGAGTGTGAAAAAACAGGGTCGTACCTAGGATTTTTTGTCTGTGGGGGCAAACACCAGACACCTTAATTCATAGTTTTCTTACATTTGTTAGTTAGTTTTTTTGGTTTCCCTGGCAGGGGCATGCGTTCGACCCAAGATAGGCATCCAAGATAGCGTTAGCAAACGTAAACTGAGTTACAAGAGTGTTTATATTGTCATACAAATTTCAAACGACCGTGCGCTCAGCATAAAGCCAGCGTCCAACATCACTGGAAACTAACAGCGAAACAATCTCAATCCAACAGCGCACAAGGCAGCTAATTATCCAACCTACCACAATCCCTACCACATAGAACGACTTTCGCTTGCGCGTTCACAGGACAACCACAGGACCACACGCCACCACAAGATTAGGATGCGTTGTCCTACCATCAAACGCAAAAATTGTTTACAGCCTAGAGGTATCGGCTTAATGAATTGTTTTTGCGCGCGCTGTCTTTGCGGCTAAATGTCATTGTTGACGTTGCTGTGATGCAACTCTCGCATGAGATCGAGGCCATCCTGCCACATACCGACATACATACTACATGTACGACACATTGAACGACTTTCGCTTGTGCTAAAGTATTTGTCATGCACAAATACTCAATAATAGTAAAAAAATTATGAACTGAAATATTTATCATGCACAAATACCCAATAGCAAAAGCAATGAAAGCAAAATAAAACAAAAGCTTTAACCATAATAAACATATGCACTTTTACTCACCAGAACTGTCTTTCTTATTCCTGAGAGCCAAATAATAGTTAAACATCATGCCCAAATTTTTATGTACAAATATCAAAAACAGCAAAATAGCATGCACTTAAAATTATCATACATGTGTTAAAAAAAGCCAACAGAAAAATAATATGCACTTGGAATATTAAATAATGTGTACGTAAAAACATTCAAAGAGATTAGGCAGTAGCAAAGCAAAATCAAACAAAAGCTTTAACCATAATAAACATATGCATTTTTACTTACCAGAACTGTCTTTCTAATTCTTGAGAGCCAAATGTGTCTTGTTGAAATGAATGTAAACAGAAAAGAAAAAAGTGGATCCACTCCAAGTGGATCCCACTCATGCCACAGAGAAAATGGTAACATAGAGAACAGGAATAATCAAAATAGCCAACAAGTGTACTACAGTTATTCTCAAATGACAGTTTTAAAAAAATGTTAGCCAACAAAAGCTTGTATGATCATCTAGATACTTGATTTAATAGATAGAAGTGGACGATTAGCTGTCTTATACTTACATATCATAATCATATTTGAATTCAATTTTACCCGTCACTCACCTGCTAAATATATGAGCTGTTCCAAGCTTTGAAAGAGGCTTAAACGACCATAACATCCTTCATGGTCTGGTCTTAAATTAATCATGTACAAATACCCAAAATCTAAAAAGCATTGGCACTTAAAATTATCATGTACAAACACCCAATACTAGTATCATATAAAAATGCCCAATAGAAAAATAATATGCACTTGGAATATTAAATAATGAGTACGTAAAAACATCCAGGAAGGCAGTAGAAAAGCAAAATCAAACAAAAGTTTTAACAATAATAAACATATGCATATTTACTTACCAGAAATGTCTTTCTAGTTCTTGAGAGCCAAATGTGTCGCATTGAAAGGCAAAGCAAAAGCAAACAAAAGTTTGAACCATAATAAACATATGTATTTTTACTTACCAGAAATGTCTTTCTAATTCTTGAGAGCCAAATGTGTCTCGTTGAAACACATGTAAACAGAAAAAAGTGGATCCACTCCAAGTGGATCCCACTCATGCCACAGAGAAAATGGTAACATAGAGAACAGGAATAATCAAAATAGCCAACAAGTGTACTACAGTTATTCTCAAATGACAGTTTCAAAAAAATGGTAAGAAACAAAAGCTTGTATGATCATCTGGACACTTGATTTAATAGATAGAAGTGGATGATTAGCTGTCTTATACTTACATATCATGATCATAATTGAATTCAATTTTACCCGTCACTCACCTGCTAAATATATGAGCTGTTCCAAGCTTTGAAAAAGGCTTAAACGACCATTACATCCTTCGTGGTCTGGTGTAAATCTTGAGCGCAACAGGTGCAAGGAAGCTGTCTGTTTCATTCACTAAAGAGATGGAATTGCAAACAGGTATAAGGTCAAATGACAATTTCCTCGCACAGAACAAGAATTGACATTTTACTGGTTACGGGCAAATTGAAAGCAAAGTGAAGGGCAAAGGAAATTGCATGCATGCAAAAAACTTCACTCCTTCGCAGTTCTACAATAATACTCATTCCCACCCACGGATCTCAAAAATTTTACAAACCCATCTCTCAACTCCTCAAAGTTAAGAAATGAAACACCATTTCTTTTTGTCTCATGATGTCATGATTCCAAGAATATACTACAGGGGAGAAGGTGCATTCCA
The DNA here is from genome assembly GCF_052425735.1 of Oculina patagonica. Classification (NCBI taxonomy): domain Eukaryota; kingdom Metazoa; phylum Cnidaria; class Anthozoa; order Scleractinia; family Oculinidae; genus Oculina; species Oculina patagonica. The sequence goes on from NC_135766.1 coordinate 8,328,590, forward strand.
TGCGTGTTTGCTTTCTGAGGCCGCGGAATTTTCCTGCCATGTCAAAATTTTCTTTTTTTAGTAAATGCCGAAAAATGCGATCATCATATTTAGACAAAACAGATGCTGTTTGCACTTGCAGTTGTGTTTATTTTTAAGCTTTTTATTTGTTTTTCTTAGTGATAAAAGCGATCACACGAGATTCCCACCATTCTAGTCATATTAGTGAAACAGATAATAGCTACCATGAGAACAATGTGTTTTATGATTTTGGTACAGCAATAGAAGAAAAGCATGTCTTAAACAGGATTGCGCCGTACAGAACTGTAGGTATGTTGACCGACAATATGTCAGGAAAACCTTTTTTGCCGTTTCCATTTTTGATTAGAACCGATTTCAAAGATGTAATAGACACACGCGAATGGTCAACCATGAAACTTTGCTTGGTAGTGTGCGTGAGTTTATTGAAACGTGAGAATGAAAACGTTCTTATCAGTCACAAACACAAAACAACAAAGGAGAATCTGTGACTTTGTTGATCTTTTTAAGATATTTAAGAACTATCTGTGACAGATAAATGCTTAATGAATCAAAGTGCAATACAGCCTTTTCCCACAGCTAAGTATCTGTCTGTAATCTTTTTCTGCTGTTATCGGAGTCCTAGAACTGTTCAACGGCTACATGCTGGAGTGTACTTAGGGTTTAGGGTTTAAAAAAAGGGTTTAAATTTAGGGTTAAAAAGCTAAACCCAAGTTTAAGGGTTAGGGGCGTTTCAAGTGGCTAGCTTTCACTGCAGTCTGCTTGCGGTTAGCTGCTTTTTGTTGTTTCGGGCAAGACTATTTTAATCTGTTACGGTTAGCTGTAATTTGAGGTAAAAGTGAAATAAAGCCTGATTGTTGGGTGATAGACCGATTGATTGAATATGTTTTCCATGGAGTCTAAATGTTTCTTTATGTTAGATGCACGTTTTTTAATTTTCGATCTTTTTAAAAGCAATAAATAGATGTGAAAAGCGGTCTATTTTCAAATAAATTAAACTCTGAAAAAAGTCACGAGACACTAAGCCCAGAGGGCTTTTGATTTAAAAATAGCTGCTTGTCTGTAATCAAGTGTACTGTCAGTTGAAACACAAAATAATATTGTACACAAAAATTTAATTGGACTCAAAGGATGTTTCTCTACTCCAAGTATCAGTTATAAATGAGTTATAAATTTCCTAACTTTTCCCTAACCTACTTAAACTTCCTCTGACCAAAAAGTACATCATCTCAGTTGCAGTAGTTTCTCTGACCTTTAGCAATTGTAAAACTTAGAATTCGAAATTTCTTCCGCCGACTAGTTCGTATAAACCCGTACTCAAATTATTAACTTATGCATGTGCCACGAGGTAACAGCTAAACGAGCTTCGCACGTTAAAATAGCAAAGAAGTAAATAAAATTGGAACTCCTGCAGATATAAAAACAGAATAGTCGACTCGACTCGACGAAAAAAACCTAGAGGGTCGGATATTGAATGACGCTTTATCTGACCTTATCTCGGCTCGCTTCGTTCGCGCACGACATTTTGCAGGTGAACTGGAGGTATTAAACCGCTTAAAGCGAAAGGATAACGAACAGAAAACAACACAACAAAACAATTTGAAAACTTACTTGCAAATGGAGATGAACAGAAGGCAGACGCGTTCCAGAACAAGAACAGTATTTTAGCTGCTTGTCATCGAGCTTCGACACAACGAGATGTGACATGTGACGTGCGCGAAAACCGAATTTGCCGCGCTCAGAAGGCGCGCTGGGGGTGCTGGGTACATCTTCGTACCCAGTTCTATTCGACCAAAAATCCGGAAAATTCGAGTGGCGAATAGAACGATGGAACAGAATTTTTTCGACTTTTCCGGATGACTTCATGATCACAGAATGCAAAACAAACTTTCCATATGGTAGTCCGTCTAATATGGAATTTTTTACGGTGCATTTAAGTAATGCACTGTGGCGGGTTTGCTGCACATATAACTAATATTTTTGTAAATAAAAAAAGCACAACAGGGATCTTTCAAAAGGCAGACAAGAAACGAAAACGTTGCCAAACAAAAAGTTTAGTAAGCAATACAATGGTGTAGCCTGCACGTGCGTCATAACTACCGGTATTTGTATATTCAGAGCTGTCAAGTTGATTTGCTGGGCGGTCAGCATGTGAGCATGTGCAAACCCACTGACCAGTGTAACGCCGTCTCTGCACGATAACTTTACATCGTCGGTCTGAGTGTAAAATGGTAGTTTAAAAAAAAAAAAATAATAACCGGAAAAAAGAACAACCTCGCAAGGAAGACCCAAATTTTCGAAAACAATTTCCGGGAAATTTCAGTTCCATTTGATTTTGCTCCTGGAATTTCCGGGATTTTCGTTTTTTGTGTGTGTGTATTTAAATATTCATATTTTTATGTCTTTTAATTTCATATTCAATACTACTGTTAAATACACTTAAGGAAGTTACTAACTTACAAAAACAAACACAACGGATACGAGAAATCTTTTACGTTGGGATAAGGCTTAACTTTTTCTTAAATTGCATGCAGTAAGTAAATTGATACAAAATGGACACTCTGTAATACGAAGACAATACACACGTCAAGGAAACATACAAACATTCGAAAACAACAAATCGCCAGTTGATGACGGCTTAACGGCAGAATTTTACAAAGCTCTTTGGAATAGTAGGCAATCGCAGAGGTCAGGGTTCGAGTCCCGGCAAGCCTGATCTTTTCAGGTTTATTTTCACAACTGCTTAAGTTGTGTTCATAACTGCGAGGATCTTCTCTTCATTTTATTCTTCATCCGCAGTTCAAATATATTCATTATTTTCAGTAGGCACTCTGTTGGTGAATAGCCGGTTTGACCATTTTCATAATAAACTGATCAATAAGTAATTTAAACACTTTAAGGCAGCCCACCACATCGAGTATTTTAAAATAATCAAGAAGTTAACTTTTTTGCGCTTAAGCGCGCGCTTGCACCAGACACAACTAGACAAATCTCATTGGCTGTTTTTTGCACGCGCGCCTTTCCCTTTGTTATGTCATAAAAGATTGTTATTCAGTCGCAAAACAAATCTGTTTGCTTTAGACGTGATTTTGCAAAGAGAGCAAATAACTTATTAAACTGCTCAAAATGGGTATCGCTTGGAGTTCTAACAAAGAAAAGAGAAAGGAGAAAAAGGAACTTAAAAGGTTTGACCGTTATTTCGTTGTCTTTATTTTTGATTTATGAAATCAACGAAAATAACAGACACGCCAAGCGCGTAAGGAATAATAATAATAATAATAATAATAATAATAATAATAATAATAATAATAATAATAATAATAATAAAAGCTTTTAACTTTTTCTAAGTCACTAAAAAGTGTTGAGCCACACGACCCCCAGACTATCATACCGTACATTACAGACGGTAAAATTACTTTAAAATAAAAGTCTACTCTCGCAGGAATTGGCAAAAAATCTGACTAGGCCATCCCAATAAAATGTTTCGTTTCCCATCGCCCGACCGACCCCTTTTATTTCGAAAAGTAAAAATAAAAAATCCAGATTCACCGATTAAAGAAGCAAGTACATAAAGACTAGAAGTCCTAGAATAGGACTGGAAATCTAATGAACCTAGGGCCCTTTTATTTTCGAGCTAAGGTCCTGCCGGCTAAGAGAAGCGAAAAGGTCTATAGGGACGAGAATGGTTCGCGTTCGAGCCAATCTTGAGTCCTTGCTTGAGTCCAGTGTGCGCCGCTACGCCGGCTCAGATCCGCTGAACGAGGAGTTGACGGACTCTAGGCACGAGCACACAGCGGTCAAACGCAAAAATTGACGAAAAAAGCTTACGGAAAATTTAAGGGATGGCCCATTATTTTTTTTGGAGGGGGGGGATGAAAAATATTGAAAAACTGAAATTGTTTGCAGGGCCTGAAAAGACAAAATAAATTGTTTGCAAACACGATATGTATAACAAAAAAAGTAAGAATTTCGAAAAAAAAAAGTTTGCAGAGGTGCATAAACTAAGAGTAAAATTTTTCATCCCCCCCCCCCTCCAAGAAAATAATTGTCCGTCCCTAAGACTTTGTATGGAAAATTTTGGCGACAATTACACATGATAGTCCATGAGCCAGGACCTCAAAAATCTATTTCCGTAGCACCCCCAACCGAACAAAGTTTCATTGGTACCAAATCAAAGCTCAGGGCCTAGTGTTTTATATTCAACTTGTTTCCAGCTGTAGAAATGGAGCTTAACGAAGAAAATGAGGTGTTTGTAACAGGGGGTGGGTGGGGATAAATTTGAAACATTAGATCGGTGTTATATAACAATGCTGATATCTATAACATCGTTATACACCAATATTCATTAAACTTGGATGAGTTAAATAATCGATCATACTCTATAATATGAGATGCTATTTAATGAATTAGTGGACGCCAAAGAGGCCGTTGCTAAGGCCTATTTAATGAAACAACGTCACTTCAGATTCTGAGTTTCAAAATGAAAGTTAAATGGCTGCGTTTTTAATAAAAACCGTATTAGCGCAATAAAGGTTTAAAATAGGAAGCAATGTACAAACTAAACTACTCTAACTAGTGAAGAATTTCGGAATTAGCAAGTATTTTCTTGCATTTTGAGGTATTTAATACCTTAGCAACCATTTGTTTACATGCAAACCTTTGTGTACAGTATGCACACTGTCAAGCACACTGCACGGTTATATACAGCAAGTACAGCGGTTATGAAATAAATGGAGTGAAATATATTGTGCTAGAATTAAAATTATTAATGTGGTCGTTTTTGTACCAGTTATGTCATTATGGCAAAGATTGCTAGGCAAGGTTATTGAAAACGTTGTTCTTTATTACAATACGAATGGTGAGTATACTGTACTTTACGAATAGCTGGTATATCAACTTCACAAACCCATCTCAGTTTTGTGTTCATATATGTTCCTAAACTCATTGAAATTCCACTAAACCTGAAGAAATAAGGAAACTGTTAAAAATATGGAGAAACCGCTAACACATTCCTATTCAAACAAAACGACAGTTTCATTTTACAGAAATAATGGTAAATACAAAATGCTATTGATAATGCCTCCAATGGATCTAATCATTCTTTTACACTCAAAATGTAATAATAATAATGATAATAATACATGTAACAGTAATAATAATAATAATAATAATAATAATAATAATAATAATAACAATAACAATAACAATAAAAATGATAACAATAATTATAAAACACATTTAAACAAGATTACTGCATCATTTTTAAGAAAAAACTAGTACTACTATCAATGCAGGTCCTGAAAAGAAAAAGATCTAACAATATGTATAAAGAATCACAATATTTGAAAAATACTACATAAAAAAGAAAATTTCAAACTTTCCAATGGAGCCGCAAATTCTAAAAAAATGTGTTTTTCTACACATATTAGTTCTAGGTATTAATTAATTGAAAGTCAGTATCTTTGGGATCGCTCTTATCCCCGTCTATGTCCTCCTTGCTTGACCAGTTGGTGCAACTACTGTCCTCGCAAAGACATGCATCTCTGCAAAGCATACCACTTCTTGTCCAGGATTAGCGCCGACTCCGGCACTGTACCTTGCAGCCACAACAAACCAGCTCCATCATCGCCTCAGGTGCTAGAGCTTGGTCTGTCTGATCAATATTCAGTTCGTGGTCCTTTTATATATCATCCGTTACCAACTGAATTATGGGCTGTCGGGTTTGCCTTCAAAGCATTTCTCCAAATATAAGCCTGTTAGGTTGCTGTATATGTTTCTTGAGGGCAGACATTCAGTGGCGGGAGGTGGTGCGACTGTAATTCTTCATTTTGCAGAATAAGTGGTATCTAACTTGATTAACATCTTTCCCTGCCTTTCCTTACAAAAAGCACACACGTTCTTCAACATCTGCTGCATGTTCGTCCCTCACATGTACATTATTGTGGCCAAGGGGAAGAACTAGTTCTCGTAGTTTGTTATTTCCTTAACTAGCTTAAAAGCTTTCATTTTCCGTTTGCCGAAGAAGGCACTAACCGAATCGCAGCCAGTCAGTGCGTGAAGGCCTGGAAACACTTTGCATACTATTTCCGCTAACTGATTGCAAACACTGGAAATGTCCACGATTCGAGAATGATTCTGAGTCCTACTTACGATGGCAATTCTTGCTGGGCTGTTTGTTTGATGATGGCTTGCCAGCACTTTTACGTCTACATCAGAAGAGTAAATACTCAATTGTCGATGACCATTGTGAATGCATCCAGAACGTGCAAAAACATCCCAGTTCTTCCTGCTCGGTATAAAGCTCTGGGACTGCCGTTGACAACACACGACCATCGCTTCCCATTAGTCTTGTACACAAGGAGCCATCTGTGACGTACACAACACGTCCTTCTAGCTTGTGAAAATACGAATGTCGTGCTCATTCAAAAGCAAGGAAATGAAGCAGGCAAGTCTTCCCAGTGCTCAGAAATGTCTTCCAACGTTGCTGTGAGCTACTAATCTCCACAGTCTGTCCATCCCGACTGCGCGATTTTGCATGGGCTCATTGGTCACTTCCTCGTGTGTTGCTGGTTAAGAGGAGAGTCTCACTTTTTTTCTATCAACTCTTGTCGCGTGGTCTTTATTTGTGCTTTATTTGTGCATATTTGTGATATCCTCCCTTAGGACCTTCGCTCTAACATCCTTCCATTATTCTAAACACTTCATCTTTCCTGATTTGCACAGGTTTAAAATGACTTCTATATGACGTATTGTTAAAGACGCACATATTGCCATTAACATTTCTAACGCATTTCTACATTTCTAGGCATTTACCTCACTGAGTTTGGTTAACTACCATTGACGGATGGAGCACGCTTCTTTGAGGAATATTTAGTTCAGTCATTATTGTGTACAACAGTAGAGCCACTGTGCAGCAGGCAATATGGTTCAAGACGCTACATTGTACATGCAAAATATTCAAAGCTTATAAACAACAGCAAAGGCACTCGAAACCCTCAAAACGAAACACACAGTCAAGGAAATGATATTCGAACATTGTGCAAATGGCATGTACTATTGATGCCGCCAAAAATTGTGTTATCTTATTCAAATATAATTAGCAATAATCTCATTAGATAATTACATAATAACAGTATTGATAATTAGTATACGTACCAACCACAGAAACCACAGATACAGAATAATGTAAAAAAGGGAACTTTTGCAATCGAAATTCTCTGTTTATAATATGCAATATATCATTTTACTATACTCGACAGTCACCCATGAAAAATGAGTTTTAAAGATCATGCTCTCGTTTTACTTTTTTAATCGTGCGATTGGTTACAAAATCAGCGAATTGGCTGATTTTGGTGATGTTCTCAGAAAACCCAAGTAACAGCCACATAAGAACCAAGTTACTGGCATCGTATATAAAGTTGAATGCAAATCGTGTCCTTTTGTATACATTGGTGAAAGTCAACTATCCTGGAACTCTCGAGGGGCAAAGCACTAACCTGGCACTCGAGGCAATAACGAGTCTAAAAAGAATAAAATAATCTTTCAAGTGGAGTAATTACAAGGTTAAAAGTCAAGTTAGAAATCAAGTCTGCCATAAAACAGCACTCAGAGACCACTGGACATGACATTCATCCAAACTTTGTAGAAATACTGGAACGAGGCGTTTGCAGCTGAAACAAAAGCTTATTTTAAAAATCTTTGCATTCCACTGTAAACACCAAAACTGTAAATAATGAACGCTAGCCTTAATCCCTAAAGCGTATTTGCGACTAATATAATTGTATCCCTTAAGGACCGTCAGAAGTTTTAAACTTTTCAATTTATTCTTTTAGTAATTTCATTCTGAGGAAGGCAACAGAAACGTTGCCGAAAATTTAATTTTAACATTTTAAAGGTAAGATACAACCATATTTTTAATTTTTATTATGACCACTGATCACCCAAACAGCAGTAATTTTTGAAATACTGCTATATTTGAGCTCATCTTACTACTTTTACGTCCCAGCTGTTCAAAAGTCTACATGTAAACAAATGGTTGCTAAGGTACTAAATGTCTCAAAATGCAAGGAAATATTTGCTAACTGAGGGATATTTAACTCGGAAAGAAGTTAAGTTTGTACATTTCTTCCAATTATAGCTTTCATTGCGCTATAGCAACTTTTATTAAAAGCGTGACCATTTAACTTCCATTCTGAAACTCAGGATTTAAAGTCTCGTTGTTTTATTATATAGGCCTTAGCAACCGTCTCTTTGGTAACAGTTAATAAATTACATAGCATCTTATATTAAAGAGTATGATCCATTGTTTAATCCCTCCATGTTTAGTAAAGTTTGGTGTAATGAGGTGGGAGATATGGGCCTTGTTATAATATACCGACCTGAATGTTCTAAAGTTATCCCCACCCACACCCTGATAAAAACCTCTCGTTTTTTCCTTTAAGCTCCATTTTCGCGGCTGGAAACAAGTTGACTATAAAACACTAGGCCCTTAGCTTTAATTTGGTACCAAGGAAACTTTGTTCGGTTGGGGGTGCTACGAAATTGCTTTTCCAGCCACTTTTTGCGAATTGGCTCATGGACTATGAACTGCGCGCGCGCGCTGCGTTTGACCGCTTTGTGGGGCACGGGCAGGGCACGAGTGGTGCACGAGATTGCAGTCGAGCGCGCTTGCATCAGATGCAACTAACAAATTCTCATTGGCTGTTTTATGCACGCGCATCTTTCCCTTTGTTATGTCATAAAGGAAAGTTTTTCAGTCGCAAAACAAATCCGTTTGATTCAGACGTGTTTTTGCAAAGAGAAAAAAAACTTATTTAACTGCTCAAAATGGGTACCGCTTGGAGTTCTTACAAAGAAAAGAGAACGGAGAAAAAGGAACTTAAAAGGTTTGACCGTTATTTCGTTGTTTTTGTTTGCGATTTACGAAATCAACGAAATTAACCGACGCGCCAAGCAACATAAGAAAGAAAATCTAAACTAATAAGAAAAGTTAACAATCAGAACTCGTTCTCCTGTCGAATGCGACGGACAAACAACGTTCAGTAATCACCCCCTGCTCTTATCTATTCAATGCGCGTTTTTGGTGGTAAATGTCGCATTTCAGAAAATTGATTTTTTGATCCGCTGCGTAGCACTCAAACAACGACGAAAATAGTGAAACCTTTATTTGGAGAGTGCCGTTGAGTCACTGCAAGAAAAGTCGGACGATTCGGGGATAGCCCATTCATCAGTGTTTGTCGATGTTTCAAATGCAATAGGTTTTGTGAGTTTGACTGAGACATTTACAAATACCGCGGAAGGGGTTATAGTGTTTGTAGATGTCTTAACAACACGTTTTGTCTTTGCAATTGAGACATTTACAAATACTGATAAAAAGGTTATATCTCCAAAACGTCTGACTGTTTGTGTTTTTACAGTATTTCAAAGGCATTCCCAATATACCTTTCACTTTTTTTTATCATACTACGTGCGTATTTACTTGCAACATGTGCGTATAGCCGTCGAATCTGCTCGTTGAAATGCTTCTTTGTTTTTGAGCTAAAAAAAATTTCCAACGGGCAAATGCGACGGCTACACGCTAGACTACTGGTAGTCTGCCTTTTCTCTAAGGTCTCTTAGGGTCGGAGCGCGCGGTTATATCAAGAACGACATCAGGAACGCGAGCAAACTGGTTGAACTGGCGGGTGGATGAGAAGGGGCTTGGGGCGAGACGCGCACACTTGTCTCGCACCAATCCTTCCTCGCGCGTTTTAAACCCTCCCTAGCCTCGCACTCCCTTACTAAATTTCGAGAGAAAAACAGACTGCAAGCAGTCTAGCTACACGCGTATGTTGCAAATAAATCCAGCGCCGCGCCGCCCTTTAATTTTTTCCCGCCTCAAGTGCGCCGCTTATTCGAGGGCGACGCTTATTTCAAATTTGGCCAACAAAAAGAATCTAATCTTTTACAGTTATTGAAAATAGTATCGTTTGGTTGTCCGTATTCGTCTTTTGCTGAAGAGAGAAGTGGCGGTACGGTGTCTTGGCAAAGTTCGCGGCCTTCACAAGATTTACAGAACTAAGTATTGTAAGAATATTGGATAGAAAAACTTATGGTCGCGCGGTAAAACAATCTCTTTGAACTGAAAAACATCGAAAATGTAATTAGCGTTGCTTTGTAGTGCTGTTTCTAGTTAAACGGAATTCCTCGAATAAGCGTCGCATCGGGTCTACGTCGCTTATTCGGGGGCGGCGCTTATTAACTTTTTTTGGCCCCAATGCGGGGCTTATTCGAGGGCGGCCCTTATTTGGGGGCAGCGCCTAGAGTAAATACGGTAGTTTTGATCATGAAATGTGAGTCCGCTTTCGAGTCCAGTGCCGTATCCATGGCTGTAAGCGACTAGGAGTATATTTTTTCTATTCCTGGATGAGATACTAATCTATTGTAGGGTTACCCTCTAGCGTTAAATTTGGCAGTTCCTATTTATACACCTAGTGTGTGTGAAGAGATACACTGTAAGAGTAAAGTCAGTCCTTACCACAAACCATTCTAGTTCCCAGAGCCGCTTGTCCCTCGTAGCCACCTGAGCCTTGGACTCAAGGAACAAGTGACTCTTCGGACACTTGATTTAATTGGCTAGATCTTATTTTCTTATTTAAATCAATCGTTTCAAAATCTTCTACAAAAAGGGATTTCAAAACAGTTGATGCGATTAGTTTCCTTAATTGGCAAGATTTAAATTCTCTTTGTTAAAAAATCCAGCAAATCAAATCACGTGTCTCCAGAGCCCGTTGTTTCTCGTGCCCCGGGTGGAGTCAGCCGTGTAACTCAAACACAATGACCCTCATTCTCGTACCCAGAGCCCTTTCCGTTTCCCTTAGCCGGCTTGGCACGAGAAAATGGTGGGCTCTGGGGACATAGGATTTTTGAATTAATTCGAATATTTTTGATTGGCTGTTTGTAACAAAGAATTCCAAAACGGAGGTCGAAAACGTACGTAACGACTCTCTCATACATTCTTTTGAAACGTCATGACTGCAGGTATACATGAAGACCGGAAGTCCTAGAATCTAGGACTGGAAATCCTGTGTCCCCAGAGCCCTTCGTTTTCTCGTGCCAAGGCTCAGCCGGTTAAGAGAAACGAAAGGGCTATGGGGACGAGAATGAATCACCCTAGCCCAGGGCTCTAACTCGGTCTACTCGATCCGGAATAAGCTAAGCTGATTGATTAGTTAGGTATTGAGCCTGTCGTACTGCTAAACAAAATTACTTCTAACCGAACACTAGATTACTGGTAGCACCCCCATGAACTAGAAAAAGTTGGAAGTTTAAATTTTGGGCCCCATTTCCATGAGCCAGCTGCGTTCCCAAGGCACCCTATCTCTTATCGTTTAATATAGTTCTTGGTAGATTATAATAGAAAAGATGCTTTAAATAAAAGAAAAAAGATTTATTAACATGCCGTTTGTCATTTCCTATAGGAAGCAGAGGCTTCGCAGTTCCTTGCTAAACTCCGAGAGGGAAAAGTTGTTAAAGATGAAAGCTCAAATGGAGCAACAAATCCAAGCTCTCGAGGAACAGATTATCATTGAAAAACATGCACTGATTGACAGAAGCAACAGGCTTCAGCAGCTGGTCAAGTCTTTAAGCTCTCCTGAAATCAACAAACTGGCAGAGCAAAGATCAACCTCGTTTCCAGGGAACGAGTCTGAACAAAGTGAGGCACCAGACCTCCCGCAATCAAATGACTTTGAATCACAGAGATTGATGCGTGAAGCCTGTCAGTTTGCACAGTTTTTGAGGGAGCATCCGCTGGAGAAATGGACAGTGGGTTCGCTTCCAAACCTAACTTACCTGTAAATTAAAGCTAGGGAGCTAAGAACTGAATAATATTTACTTTAGAGAGTGTTGTTTTACTTTAAAGAGAACTCAATCCACGGCATATCAGAAGTGGACTTTGTAGAAGGATTTTGTGAATAGAGTTACATGTAAATTTGTTGAGAATATGTTTATATAAAGTCGGTATTATCCACGGCATATAAGAATCTTTCAGGCTGTTTTCATTCTCAAACCCAGTTTATTAAACACCCCACCCCACCCCCACTCCCCATAAATTGCCAGCCTTTCATCACTGTTAACAATTCGTGCATTCAGTTTGTTTCACTTAGACAGGAAGATCCTCTGGTTCTGCGCAGGGAAGGGGGGCTGCTTACAACCTTGATTTGGCGCAAAATGGCATGACGTCAAGGCATACCACACGCAAACACACAACTAAATTCCAGACCTTTGCATACATATTTCGTTGGCTCATGTAAGAGGAGAGATCTTATGACTTGTCTGGAGTGGCCATCCCTGCCAAAAGTGATGTCTGAAATTCAAGCCGAAACCTCTTATTGGTTGTTACATTTATGTTTTTGTTCACGAAAGTGACAACCAAAAGAGCTTTTTTCACTTGAATCTCATACGTTACTCATAAAAATATGAATATTTAAATACAAAAAAAAAAACGAAAATCCCGGAAATTCCAGGAGCTAAATCAAATGGAACTAGGCCCCCGCCGTCGAAAGTCTCACTCTTTCCCAGCAAATCAACTTGACAGCTCTGAATATACAAATACCGGTAGTTATGACGCACGTGCAGGCTACACCATTGTATTGCTTACTAAAATTTTTGTTTGGCAACGTTTTCGTTTCTTGTCTGCCTTTTGAAAGATCCCTGTTGTGCTTTTTTTTTTTTTGCAAAAATATTAGTTATATGTGCAGCAAACCCGCCACAGTGCATTACTTAAATGCACCGTAAAAAATTCCATATTAGACGGACTACCACTATATGGAAAGTTTGTTTTGCATTCTGTGAATTCATCCGGAAAAGTCGAAAAAATTATGTTCCATCGTTCTATTCGCCACTCGAATTTTCCGGTTTTTTGGTCGAATAGAACTGGGTACGGAAAATGTACCCAGCACCCCCAGCGCGCCTTCTGAGCGCGGCAAATTCGGTTTTCGCGCATATTTGCGTCACATGTCACTTGGTGAAGCTAGACAGCTCAAACTCTTCTGGAACGCGTCTGCCTTCTGTTCATCTCCATTTGCAAGTAAGTTTTCAAATTGTTTTGTTGTGTTGTTTTCTGTTCGTTATCCTTTCGCTTTAAGCGGTTTAATACCTCCAGTTCACCTGCAAAATGTCGTGCGCGAACGAAGCGAGCCAAGATAAGGTCAGATAAGCGTCATTCAATTCCGACCCTCTAGGTTTTTTTCGTCGAGTCGAGTCGACTATTCTGTTTTTTCAGTGCAGGAGTTCCAATTTTATTTAATTCTTTGCTATTTTAACGTGCGAAGCTCGTTTAGCTGTTACCTCGTGGCACATGCATAAGTTAATAATTTGAGTGCGGGTTTATACGAACTAGTCGACGGAAGAAATTTCGAATTCTAAGTTATACAATTGCTAAAGGTCAGAGAAACTACTCATGACTACTGTAACTGAGATGATGTACTTTTTGGTCAGAGGAAGTTTAAGTAGGTTAGGGAAAAGTTAGGAAATTTATAACTCATTTATAACTGATACTTGGCGTAGAGAAACATCGTTTGAGTCCAATTAAATTTTTGTGTACAATACTATTTTGTGTTTCAACTGACAGTACACTTGATTACAGACAAGCAGCTATTTTTAAATCAAAAGCCCTCTGGGCTTAGTGTCTCGTGACTTTTTTCAGAGTTTAATTTATTTGAAAATAGACCGCTTTTCACATCTATTTATTGCTTGTATAAAGATCGAAAATTAAAAAACGTGCATCTAACATAAAGAAACATTTAGACTCCATGTGAAAACATATTCAATCAATCAGTCTATTGACCCAACAATCAGGCTTTATTTCACTTTTACCTCAAGTTACAGCTAATGGTAACAGATTAAAATAGTCTTGCCCGAAACAACAAAATGAAAAAGCAGCTTGAAACGCTAACCCTAACCCTTCAACTTGGGTTTAGCTTTTTAACCCTAAATTTAAACCCTTTTTTTAAACCCTAAATCCTAAGTACACTCCAGCATGTAGCCGTTGAACAGTTCTAGGACTCCGATAACAGCAGAAAAGATTATAGACAGATACTTAGCTGTGGGAAAAGGCTGTATTGCACTTTGATTCATTAAGCATTTATCTGTCACAGATAGTTCTTAAATATCTTAAAAAGATCAACAAAGTCACAGATTCTCCTTTGTTGTTTTGTGTTTGTGACTGATAAGAACGTTTTCATTCTCATGTTTCAATAAACTCACGCACACTACCAAGCAAAGTTCATTACGGAAACGCGCCCATTGAAAAGCGTCGCACGGGAAAATGCAAATAAGCTTAAAATTAAACACAGAGCATGCGTAACGTACTGTCAATCAAGTAATCCCCTGTGTAGGTCGATTTCTCAACCATTGTTTTTGCTAAAACGGCGGAAATAATAGACGGTAATTTGTGGTTAGTCCCGGGAGGCAAACGTAATTGTCAGTCGCCACTACTAGACAATTTAGCGATTAGAAATTTGTTGTTTACACCTTTGCTCGGTGGAATTTTCACTCTGTCGATTGCCCTTTCTCTAAACAGTTGTTGTCTTTCTTGTGAAAATGATTTCTAATCGGTTTAAATAAGGTTTCCCGATAAAATGAAAGTAGATAACACGTGCAGCAAATTAAAGCGGCAAATTATTTACAACGCGTGCCGAAGCGGCGAGAGCCACAAAATATTCGGTTGCCTTTTTTCCAAAGTGTTTCGCTTTAAACTTAACAATAATTCTCGTCGAAATTTTCGCTACAACAAAGATATTTTCATGGCTTTTGGTGAGCAAACCTCAAACAAAACTTGGAATGTGCGTTCACGATATTCACGCGTAATCGTCCAATAAAATATAAACAACTTTATGCAAAACTCATGTTAAAATTTGACCTGCGTATTGCGTGGCAAATTTCATTCGGTTTAGAACCGCTTTCTCTTGTTGACATAAAAGAAACTGCCTTTTTCACAGAAATCCGAGCTTTAAACAACAAGATTGACTTGGAAAGTTGCTGAAAACAGACTGGATTTCCATAATCGCACTATGTGTACGGCGCTTCAAATTTTGGTCGTGAAATAATACTTACGAGGTTTTGCATAAACTGTTCAATAAAAAGAGCTTGCCCACACTTCCAAACAATCGGCATTGTCCTCTAAAGGACTCAGGGGCATAGCGTTCAACTCCCTTTTGGGAATTTGTCACTTCAGGATCTAAAGAAACCGAAACTGTCGGCAGCTTTTGCAGTCTCCTTTCCAAGGCTTGGTGCCCGCAAAACGTCATGGGTACCCCACTTTTCCCGGGCGACACGTTTCAATGGGCGCCGATCCGTAATGTCATGGTTGACCATTCGCGTGTGTCTATTACATCTTTGAAATCGGTTCTAATCAAAAATGGAAACGGCAAAAAAAGGTTTTCCTGACATATTGTCGGTCAACATACCTACAGTTCTGTATGGCGCAATCCTGTTTAAGACATGCTTTTCTTCTATTGCTGTACCAAAATCATAAAACACATTGTTCTCATGGTAGCTTTCACTAATATGACTAGAATGGTGGGAATCTCGTGTGATCGCTTTTATCACTAAGAAAAACAAACAAAAGCTTAAAAATAAACACAACTGCAAGTGCAAACAGCATCTGTTTTGTTTAAATATGACGATCGCATTTTTCGGCATTTACTAAAAAGAGAAAATTTTGACATGGCAGGAAAATTCCGTGTTTTCAGGAGGCAAACACGTATGGAATGCACCTTCTTTCCTGTAGTATATTCTTGTGTCGTCATGAAAACGCCATGACATCACGAGACAAAAAGAAATGGTGTTTCATTTTTTTAACTTTGAGGAGTTGAGAGTTGGGTTTGTAAAATTTTTGAGATCCGTGGGCGGGAATGAGTATTATTGTAGAACTGCGAAGGAGTGAAGTTTTTTGCATACATGCAATATCCTTTGCCCTTCACTTTGCTTTCAATTCGCCCGTAACCAGTAAATGTCAATTCTTGTTCTGTGCGAGGAAATTGTCATTTGACCTTATACCTGTTTGCAATTCCATCCCTTTAGTGAATGAAACAGACAGCATCCTTGCACCTGTTGCGCTCAAGATTTACACCAGAACACGAAGGATGTTATGGTCGTTTAAGACTTTTTCAAAGCTTGGAACAGCTCATATATTTAGCAGGTGAGTGATGGGTAAAATTGAATTCAAATATGATTATGATATGTAAGTATAAGACAGCTAATCGTCCACTTCTATCTATTAAATCAATTAAGTGTCCAGATGATCATACAAGCTTTTGTTTCTTACCATTTTTTTGAAACTGTCATTTGAGAATAACTGTAGTACACTTGTTGGCTATTTTGATTATTCCTGTTCTCTATGTTACCATTTTCTCTGTGGCATGAGTGGGATCCACTTGGAGTGGATCCACTTTTTTTTTCTGTTAACATGGGTTTCAACGAGACACATTTGGCTCTCAAGAATTAAAAGACATTTCTGGTAAGTAAAAATGCATATGTTTATTATTGTTAAAACTTTTGTTTGATTTTGCTTTGCTTAAATTGCCCTCTACTGTGATGTTTTTATATACGTGTTTCAATGAGACACATTTGGCTCTCCGGAATTACAAAGACAGTTCTGGTAAGTAAAAATGCCTAAATGTTTAAATATATTATTGTTAAACCTTTTGTTTGATTTTGCTTTGCTTTTGCTTTCTCAGGCCTGGGATGTTTTTACCTACTCGTTATTTGATATTACAAGTGCATATTATTTTTTTATTGGGCATTTTTATATGATACTATTGGGTGTTTGTACATGATAATTTTAAGTGCCAATGCTTTTTAGATTTTGGGTATTTGTACATGATTAATTAAAGACCAGACCACGAAGGATGTTATGGTCGTTTAAGCCTTTTTCAAAGCTTGGAACAGCTCATATAATTATTTAGCAGGTGAGTGACGGGTAAAATTGAATTCAAATATGATTATGATATGTAAGTATAATACAGCTAATCATCCACTTCTATCTATTAAATCAATTAAGTGTCCAGATGATCATACAAGCTTTTGTTTCTTACCATTTTTTTAAAACTGTCATTTGAGAATAACTGTAGTACATTTGTTGGCTATTCTGATTATTCCTGTTCTCTATGTTACCATTTTCTTTGGCATGAGTGGACCCACTTGGAGTGGATCCACTTTTTTTCTGTTTACATGTGTTTCAACGAGACACATTTGGCTCTCAAGAATTAGAAAGACATTTCTGGTAAGTAAAAATACATATGTTTATTATGGTTCAAACTTTTGTTTGCTTTTGCTTTGCCTTTCAATGCGACACATTTGGCTCTCAAGAACTAGAAAGACATTTCTGGTAAGTAAAAATGCATATGTTTATTATTGTTAAAACTTTTGTTTGATTTTGCTTTGCTACTGCCTTCCTGGATGTTTTTACGTACTCATTATTTAATATTCCAAGTGCATATTATTTTTCTATTGGGCATTTTTATATGATACTAGTATTGGGTGTTTGTACATGATAATTTTAAGTGCCAATGCTTTTTAGATTTTGGGTATTTGTACATGATTAATTTCAGACCAGACCACGAAGGATGTTATGGTCGTTTAAGCCTTTTTCAAAGCTTGGAACAGCTCATATATTTAGCAGGTGAGTGATGGGTAAAATTGAATTCAAATATGATTATGATATGTAAGTATAAGACAGCTAATCTTCCACTTCTATCTATTAAATCAAGTGTCTAGATGATCATACAAGCTTTTGTTTCTTACCATTTTTTTAAAACTGTCATTTGAGAATAACTGTAGTACACTTGTTGGCTATTTTGATTATTCCTGTTCTCTATGTTACCATTTTCTCTGTGGCATGAGTGGATCCACTCCCAGGGGGGGGGGGGAACTCCGGCTTTTTAATGACGGAGATGATCGAATGATTTTTTTGGGTTTAAATTTTCGATTCTGGGATTTTTTTGGGTTGGAAAATTTGGCAAGTGTTTTTTTGGGTAACTTAATTTAGATAGGGGATTTTTGGGGTATTAAAAACGAACTAAATAAAAGTGTCTTGGCGCGGCCTTGGCATATTTATGGTATGATGAATATAAAACAAAACAAGCGTTTTTTGTGTTATATTATTGCAGCCCCTCCTCGCAATTTAGGAGTAAATTTGACAAGGGATTTTTTGGGGGCTTCATTTTAGTCCAGGGATTTTTTTGGGTAATGTCGGAAGAGTTAGGGATTTTTTTGGGTCCTGAGTTTTGCCTCCATTCGATCATCCCCGTCATTTACAAGCCGGAGTACCCCCCCTGGGGATCCACTTTTTCTTTTCTGTTTACATTCATTTCAACAAGACACATTTGGCTCTCAAGAATTAGAAAGACAGTTCTGGTAAGTAAAAATACATATGTTTAGTATGGTTCAAAGTTTTGTTTGATTTTGCTTTGCTACTGTCTAATCTCTTTGAATGTTTTTACGTACACATTATTTAATATTCCAAGTGCATATTATTTTTCTGTTGGCTTTTTTTAACACATGTATGATAATTTTAAGTGCATGCTATTTTGCTATTTTTGATATTTGTACATAAAAATTTGGGCATGCTGTTTAACTATTATTTGGCTCTCAGGAATAAGAAAGACAGTTCTGGTGAGTAAAAATGCATATGTTTATTATGGTTAAAGCTTTTGTTTTATTTTGCTTTGCTTTTGCTATTGGGTATTTGTGCATGACAAATACTTTCACGCAAGTGAAAGTCGTTCAATGTGTCGTTCTATGTCTGTCGGTATGTGGCAGGATGGCCTCGATCTCATGCGAGAGTTGCATCACAGCAACGTCAACAATGACATTTAGCCGCAAAGACAGAGCGCGCAAAAACAATTCATTAAGCCGATACCTCTAGGCTGTAAACAATTTTTGCGTTCGACGGTAGGACAAGGCATCCTAATCTTGTGGTGGCGTGTGGTCCTGTGGTTGTCCTATGAACGCGCAAGTGAAAGTCGTTCTATGTGGTAGGGATTGTGGTAGGTTGGATAATTAGCTGCCTTGTGCGCTGTTGGATTGAGATTGTTTCGCTGTTAGTTTCCAGTGATGTTGGATGCGGGCTTTATGCTGAGCATACGGTCGTTTGAAATTTGTATGACAATATAAACACTCTTGTAACTCAGTTTACGTTTGCTAACCTTATCTTGGATGCCTATCTTGGGTCGAACGCATGCCCCTGCCAGGGAAACCAAAAAAACTAAAAAAACTAACTAACAAATGTAAGAAAACTATAAATTAAGGTGTCTGGACTGTTTGCCCCCACAGACAAAAAATCCTAGGTACGACCCTGTTTTTTCACACTCAGGATATTAAACAACTCTTTAACCAAAAGCCATTTGCTTGCAGATACTGGTAGTTAAATATGTCTTTTTTATTTTTTGTTAGCCTACTTCTCCACTTAACTCAAAAAGATATTTTTATAATTTAGTGTATTTTACAATTAACTTAGGTGAATTAGCTAGTCTTTTTATTCTTTTTAATCCTTTTATTGCTCTTCTATTTTTACTACATACAATTAAGTTGCAACTTTTTAATATAGATAATAATGTAATTTTAAATTGTAAATAACTTGTAAAGCGCTATTGAAAAGTAAAATATTTTTTAAGGCTACATGTACATGTACTTTTTACAGCAATGATAAGAAATAGGTCTGAAATGCATTCATGTCAACGTCACATGTAATATAAGGCTAAAATTGTCAAATTGTTAAAAAAATTAAGAAATTTAATTTCTAGGTTAAAATATTCCCTAATAAATGACAGAATTAAGTGGTTTTAAAACAACTACAAACTCTCAATTTCAAGTGCATGCAATTTTACTATTGGGTATTTTTATGTGCATCCTTTTTTTACTGCTTTGATGTTTTTACTTTACCAATCGATTCGAGACGCTTTGTATGCCTTGATCTCTACCCAACATACCGGAATTGACTTGGCAAAAATGAGATTTTAAAACGTTAATTCGATTCGAGACTATTTGTTGGCCTTGATCTCTTCCCGACATACCAGAAGTCAACTTGACAAAAATGAGGGTTAAAACGTTGTTAATTCGATTCGAACCAATCGATTCGAGACCCTTTGTCGGCCTTGATCTCTTTCCAACATACTGGTAGTCAACTTGACGAAAATGAGGGTTAAAAACGTTATTCGATTCAAACCAATCGATTCGAAATGCTTTGTCGGCCTTGATCTCTTTCCAACATACTGGTAGTCAACTTGACGAAAATGAGGGTTAAAAACGTTGTTATTCGATTCAAACCAATCGATTCGAAATGCTTTGTCGGCCTTGATCTCTTTCCAACATACTGGTAGTCAACTTGACGAAAATATGGGTTAAAAACGTTGTTAATTCGATTCAAACCAATCGATTCGAGACGCTTTGTCGGCCTTGATCTCTTTTCAACATACTGGTAGTCAACTTGACGAAAAAGAGGGTTAAAAACGTTGTTAATTCGATTCAAACCAATCGATTCGAGACGCTTTGTCGGCCTTGATCTCTTTCCAACATACTGGTAGTCAACTTGACGAAAATGAGGGTTAAAAACGTTGTTAATTCGATTCAAACCAATCGATTCGAGACGCTTGGTCGGCCTTGATCTCTTTCCAACATACTGGTAGTCAACTTGACGAAAATGAGGGTTAAAAACGTTGTTATTCGATTCGAACCAATCGATTCGAAATGCTTTGTCGGCCTTGATCTCTTTCCAACATACTGGTAGTCAACTTGACGAAAATGAGGGTTAAAACGTTGTTAATTCGATTCAAACCAATTGATTCGAGACGCTTTGTCGGCCTTGATCTCTTTCCAACATACTGGTAGTCAACTTGACGAAAATGAGGGTTAAAATGTTGTTAATTCGATTCAAACCAATCGATTCGAAACGCTTTGTCGGCCTTGATCTCTTTCCAACATACTGGTAGTCAACTTGACGAAAATGAGGGTTAAAACGTTGTTAATTCGATTCAAACCAATCGATTCGAAACGCTTTGTCGGCCTTGATCTCTTTCCAACATACTGGTAGTCAACTTGACGAAAATGAGGGTTAAAACGTTGTTAATTCGATTCAAACCAATCGATTCGAGACGCTTTGTCGGCCTTGATCTCTTTCCAACATACTGGTAGTCAACTTGACGAAAATGAGGGTTAAAACGTTGTTAATTCGATTCAAACCAATCGATTCGAAACGCTTTGTCGGCCTTGATCTCTTCCTGACATACTGGAAGTCAACTTGACGAAAATGAGGGTTAAAAATGTTGTTAATTCGATTCAAACCAATCGATTCGAGACGCTTTGTCGGCCTTGATCTCTTTCCAACATACTGGTAGTCAACTTGACGAAAATGAGGGTTAAAACATTGTTAATTCGATTCAAACCAATCGATTCGAAACGCTTTGTCGGCCTTGATCTCTTCCTGACATACTGGAAGTCAACTTGACGAAAATGAGGGTTAAAAACGTTGTTATTCGATTCAAACCAATCGATTCGAAACGCTTTGTCGGCCTTGATCTCTTCCTGACATACTGGAAGTCAACTTGACGAAAATGAGGGTTAAAAACGTTGTTATTCGATTCAAACCAATCGATTCGAAACGCTTTGTCGGCCTTGATCTCTTCCTGACATACTGGAAGTCAACTTGACGAAAATGAGGGTTAAAAACGTTGTTATTCGATTCAAACCAATCGATTCGAAACGCTTTGTCGGCCTTGATCTCTTCCTGACATACTGGAAGTCAACTTGACGAAAATGAGGGTTAAAAACGTTGTTATTCGATTCAAACCAATCGATTCGAAACGCTTTGTCGGCCTTGATCTCTTCCTGACATACTGGAAGTCAACTTGACGAAAATGAGGGTTAAAAACGTTGTTATTCGATTCAAACCAATCGATTCGAAACGCTTTGTCGGCCTTGATCTCTTCCTGACATACTGGAAGTCAACTTGACGAAAATGAGGGTTAAAAACGTTGTTAATTCGATTCTAACCCATTGATTCGAGACAATTTGTCTGTCTTGATCTCTACCCAATACCGGAAGTCATGCAACTTGTCAAAATGGGGGTTAAAAACGTTGTTACTTCCATTTGTCTGCCTTGGTCTCTACCCGACATACCAGAAGTCAACTTGGAAAAAATGATGTTTAAAAATGTTGTTAATTCGATTCGAACCAATCGATTTGAGATGCTTTGTCTGCCTTGATCTCAACCCAACATACCGGAAGTCAACTTGGCAAAAATGAGGGTTTCAAACGTTAATTCGATTCGAGACTATTTGTCGGCCTTGATCTCTAACCGACATACCGGAAGTCAACTTGACAAAAATGAGGGTTAAAATGTTGTTAATTCGATTCGAACCAATCGATTCGAGACGCTTTGTCGACCTTGATCTCCTTCTGACATACTGAAAGTCAACTTGACGAAAATGAGGGTTAAAAACGTTGTTAATTCGATTCGAACCAATTGATTCGAGACAATTTGTCTGTCTTGATCTCTACCCAATACCGGAAATCAACTTGACAAAAATGAGGGTTAAAATGTTGTTAATTCGATTCGAACCAATTGATTCGAGACAATTTGTCTGTCTTGATCTCTACCCAATACCGGAAGTCAACTTGACAAAAATGAGGGTTAAAATGTTGTTAATTCGATTCGAACCAATCGATTCGAGACGCTTTGTCGACCTTGATCTCCTTCTGACATACTGAAAGTCAACTTGACGAAAATGAGGGTTAAAAACGTTGTTAATTCGATTCGAACCAATTGATTCGAGACAATTTGTCTGTCTTGGTCTCTACCCAATACCGGAAATCAACTTGTCAAAATGGGGGTTAAAAACGTTGTTACTTCCATTTGTCTGCCTTGGTCTCTACCCGACATACCGGAAGTCAACTTGGAAAAAATGATGGTTAAAAACGTTGTTAATTGATTCAAACAAATCGATTCGAGACGCTTTGTCTGCCTTGATCTCTACCCAACATACCGGAAGTGACTTGGTAAAAATGAGGGTTTAAAACGTTAATTCGATTCGAGACTATTTGTCGGCCTTGATCTCTACCCGACATACCAGAAGTCAACTTGACAAAAATGAGGGTTAAAACGTTGTTAATTCGATTCGAACCAATCGATTTGAGACGCTTTGTCGGCCTTGATCTCTTTCTGACATACTGGTAGTCAACTTGACGAAAATGAGGGTTTAAAACGTTGTTATTCGATTCAAACGAATCGATTCGAAACGCTGTGTCGGCCTTGATCTTTTCCTGACATACTGGAAGTCATCTTGACGAAAATGAGGGTTAAAAACGTTGTTTATTCGATTCGAACCCCTCGATTCAAGACGCTTTGTCTGCCTTGATCTCTACCCAACATACCGGAAGTCAACTTGGCAAAAATGAGGGTTTAAAACGTTGTTAAATCGATTCGAACTCCTCGATTCAAGACGTTTTGTCTGCCTTGATCTCTACCGACATACGCGTAGTCAACGTGGCAAAAATGAGGGTTAAAAATTATGTTAATTCGATTCGAGACTATTTGCCGGCCTTGATCTCTACCCGACATACCGGAAGTCAACTTGACAAAAATGAGGGTTAAAAACGTTGTTAATTCGATTCGAACCCATCGATTCGAGACAATTTGTCTGTCTTGATCTCTACCCAATACCAGAAGTCAACTTGGCAAAAATGGGGGTTAAAAACGTTACATGTAATACGATTTAAACCAATCAATTTGAACAATTTGTCTGCCTTGATCTCCACCCAATGTACTAGAAGTCAACCTGGCAAAAATGAGGGTTAAAAATGTTGTTAATTTGATTCAAACTGATTGATTCAAGACAATTTGTCTGCCTTGATCTCTACCCGACATACAGGAAGTCAATGTGGCAAAAATAAGGGTTAAATACTATTTAAACTGATTGATTCGAGACGAATTCTTTGGAAAATGGTCGAAATCTTCAGAAATTTCATATTTCCACGCAACTATGTAATACAGTGGAACCTCGATTATAACAAAGTGCCAAGGGACTGGCAAAATGTGTTTGCTGTTAATAACAAGGTTTCGCTAATCGAGGTTCTTTTCCATACATTTTACTACTACTGGGGCGAAGAATATTGTTTGTTAATTATATCGAGGACTTTCTTATTTAGAGGTTCGTTAAATCGAGGTTCCACTGTATACTTTATGTATTCAAACTGTCTGTTTTTTATATAACTCTCTTCTCCTTGCTGTGTTCTTTGTTTTCTTAATACTTTTCAGGTTTTTGCCTGGATCACCTGACTGGCAATCTATCTGACTGGTGTTTTTTCTGGATATATATCTGTAAAAGGTAAGGTATGGCTACACTGGAATTTAGTTTTCTGGAATAAAATTTGTGACTTTTGTGATAGTCCGGCGGATAAGTGAAAGTATTGTGCACTTTATGATAAAAGCATGAAACTTGGCACACTAATACTATAAATCATGGTGAACATTTTAAAGATTATAGGCAATCTGGATGTGACCTTTTTCAGGGGGGAGGGGACTTTTTCAAAATGGCCGCCTGCCAGATTTTTTGTTACGATAACATGGAACAAAGCGACTTGGTACAAGGTCAAATAGTCATTTTTATGATATATAATTATTGATATAACACCAAAGATAAAAAAAATATGGTATCAAAATTTCTTTTAAAGTGACTTACAGAATTTAAGTGGTAATTTCTAGGCTCAAATTACATATGCAAATTAATGATTTCGTTACACTCATATCAAATAAACCCCGAGATTTCCTTTATAACTATTCTGAAGTAAGCTCATAATCGATACAATGATTTCAACCAACAAGTGTCCCTGACATTCGTGGCGCTGACAGTTTGCATAAGAATATACAGGGCAGATTTTCTTTTACACATCTACACCGTCTTCTGCATCGTTTAGCACATCCACTCATTTTGGGAGGCGAGGACTGGTTTTCATGTTGAAAAAAACACTTCAAGGACGGCATTGCGCACTTGACTGGCGAACGTAATGTTGAAAACAAATGCCGGTCCCGTCTCATGTTCAGTAGCTACTGTTGTGTGCGGAGTTTTTGCTTCATCAAAACGCCACTAGAAAACTCAAATTATTCTATCCTATCACTGAGTCGAGTTGTGCGTTCTACTTTTCTGCTGTTAAAGAGCTCATTGCACTGGTGTTCGCTAAGATCTTTCAAATTACGGACAGAATCGATGACTGCTGCATTCATTATCTTCTGAGTACCAAGAACTAAGAGATCACTGCCGGTATCCGAGAGTGGATCGTCCATATTGTCCATTGTTTATTGGCCAATAATCCTGGGCATCTCTGTTCCAGACACCATCCAACTCAGTAGTGCCGATGCAGTTAGCCCCACTTCTCCTCCATTTCTTTTCACGGCCGGAGGCATTGTTGTGTTCATGGCCTTCATCTAAAGCTAGCGCTATCCTAGAGAAAGGTCGCTGTTAACGGTGAACTTCGCCTTCCAAAATGCTTCCAGTATTCTATGGTGCTTGTGTTTATCGCGAAGCATAACCATGTCACGCAGGTGAATGGCACTGGCACATGCGTAGTTGTAGTGGGCAAGAGAATTTTACAGCAACTGAAGTCTTGTTAAAGCCTCTACATACAAAAGAAAGTTGCCGGTACGACCAACACGATACTCAGCACATTAAGCTGCCAGAAATGGAACTGTGGACTTTGAAGGGCTCTTTGTTCGCACCATTCTTCAAACGATGTACCGCTACATTCTGGCCACTCAACGTACGATGCCTGTTGAAGCCTATACAGGGCGCAAGCTATAATCTGGTGCGCACGGGCGGTTATCTTGACATGAACCGCTTTCAGGAAGGAATTCGAAGTTCCTACTGTCGCTATTTCAGCTTGTACTAGTGCTGACATCCAGCTACTGCCATCAGAAAAAATCTCCAAGTTCTTTTAGCAATGCCATCTTGTTGTGTTGGCCACCCAGCATTTCTACAAATGACTCTTTCCCATATGTTTCTGGCCACATCTCCTGGATTTGCTTTGTAATCGTGAACAGTATATAGGTTGATCAAATGTGATCATAGGAGTTTTCCAAGGATTAAGAACAGCCACAGCCTCTTTCACCACATTCGTGGAATGAGGAATCATCGCCATTGACTTCGAGTCATTCGGGAAAAGAGGAAGAAGGGCGCTGACTGCTGCAGGGTCATGACCTGGGGTATCTGCTGGTTGTTGTCTTCTTGAGTGGTATATTGCAGCCCAAGATACATTCAAGTCCTTATCACTGGCACTGTCATAATTACCATCGATAATCTTGCTGAGGTGATCGGACAGCTGTCATTGTCTTCTGCTACAGCATTCGTTATTCATTAGACTGTAGCTGGACTGTTTCAGTCCACACACTTCTGGAACAGGAGGCTCGTTCTTTGTGACAGTGGCTACCAGTACAAGTGTGTAGCTGTCCGGTCTTTCCAGACCTAGAAATAGAAACGCATGATTGTTCTGTGCCAC
This sequence comes from Oculina patagonica, assembly GCF_052425735.1. Lineage (NCBI taxonomy): Eukaryota > Metazoa > Cnidaria > Anthozoa > Scleractinia > Oculinidae > Oculina > Oculina patagonica. The sequence goes on from NC_135766.1 coordinate 8,355,137, forward strand.
GATTTTCAGTGTCGGGATACTGAAACAGTGTTATGCCTGTCCCATGGTTCAATGATCCACTGATGTGCACTAGTTGCTATCGGATCATGGTCAATATTATCGACTGCTGATGTCGTGAACACACCAAAGGTTAGTTTAGACGGGTAAACTGTTCCAACTGTCTCGAAGTGGCTAATGACAGAGTTCCCAAGATCTGCAGACAATCCCAGGACACGTTCATATGAAACAGATAATCCCAGCCTGTAAAGTGTATCCACTAGATCTTTTGATCGTGTTCTTGAGTGTACTTATGTACCTATAAATAATGGCAGTGGCATCTCCCGTTGTTCGAAATGCCTGGTGTTCGAAGAGGGTTGTTCGGTTGACCCCGGCGCTCACAACTGTTATACATTATAAATTGCGAATGAAAAGACAAGTAGCTTTGTCGTTAATGTTACTCCCACACATGATAATTGTAAAAAGCAAAAGCAACGATTGAGGCACCGAATTTTCTTGAAAATCCTCTGTGAATGAACCTGTGATACGCACGAGGCACGATCTTAGAGATTTTCCAACGTTTTCATTGGCCACAAACAGCAAATTTCTACCTTCATTGTATCCTTCCAATTGAATTTTTTTTACAATCTAGTAGAATGATCTACTGAGGAGTCCCGTCCAAGCTGATGCACTTTATCAGCGTAAGCGGCATATATAAAATAAGTTCAGCAAAACAGTACTAAAAACCAGTTTAAATGCTTTTTGAAGAAAAACAAAAAATAGCGAACAAGATACTATCATAAAATCAGTGTGAATGAATTCTAATCTAATTTGCATAAAGCCCAAAATGACAACAATTTTCCCAAAACATTCTAAAATTTCAATTTTTGTACGATTTTCTAAATTCTGGAAATTCTTTAATAAATGACCAACCTTAAAAATATTAATTAAACTTTTCAGTAAGTAATTTGGCAATATGCTCTCATAATGAAGATTCTAGCTGGCGGCCATTTTGAAAATTACCCCTGGCCCCCCGGAAAAGATCATATCCAGATTGCCTATAATCTTTAAAATATTCCTCATGAGTTATAATATAAGTGTGCCAAGTTTTATGCTTTTATCATAAAGTGCACGATTAGTCCCTAAAATGACACTTATCCACTGGACTATGAGGCCCCGTAGACTTTTGTTTTAAAGACAACATCTTGTCAAAGAGCAATTTTTTATTTGAATAAGTTAATTGGGAATTTGAGTGAAGAGACGCTCAAAGGTACTTTGAGAGTTAATTTTAATTAATGTGGCAAACGCATACACAGAATAAGAGTACAGACCTCTCAAGTCTCACGATTTTGTTGTGAGACTCACGGTTTTCACTTCAATCTCACGATGAGAAACAGAAATCTCACGGTAAACAGAGTAACAAGTCATTTGATTAGCGCCTGGTTTTAGGACTCTTTAAGTTATTTTTGTATGTCAGTTGATCAATCTCCCGGTTTTTACTGAAATCTCCAGATTTTTTGACCTCAATCTCCGGATTTCCAGTGCTTTGAGGTTGAGAGGTCTGAGATAATGGTAAATCTTATTGTGAATAGCAACCGACAACTTTACCTTAATTTAGCATTCTTATTTTCTTTTTCAGAATCAACCTTGCAGAGACTTGGGGACCGTCGGCTTACATGTACATGTATGTACAAGTGCACTCAGCTTAATTATACACAGTCAAGTCTTTACGATAATTTAATTTTTATAATGGAACACAAATTAACAATCTGTAATTTTAAAATTAAGAGAGCAATCTCTTCTCTGAAAATCCGTAAAATTATATTCCATAATCCTTGAACCCTAACAGGGCCTCTTTTGTGTCTGCACACACAGCTTGAATGAATCATCATTGTAAATTGCACCTCAAAAGAAGAGAAGACCCTAAGAATGAGAAGGATTTGTTGTATCAAAATGGCAACAATGAAAACGTAAGTATACAATTGTAACCACATTGCACACTGGCTCTTTAATTTGCAGTATAATGCTTTTTAAAGTGTCGTTGCGGTGGTTTCATTTTGTTGTTTCGAGTTTTGGTACATGCCCAGTTTGTTAACGGCTACTTTTCTTGAAAATAACACCAAATTGATTTAGTCACCCTTCTAATAGTTTTGTAAACAGAAAATTAATTATGTTTTTTTTAAATCCAACTGGTAAATGTGCCCAGTAGTTTCCTCCTTGCCTTAAGACTAAAGCTTTGTGTTATTTTGTTTCATGAATTTTGAAACAGTAGCAATGACTGCAGTCTAATTTAAATCACCTGAAACAGTCACCTTCAGCAAAGGCACTGGTTGCTAATTATCAAAGAGCTACTGACAATAAACTTAAGAATATCTTTGATTACTTTTCAGACAAGAGAAGAAGTGTAAATCTATCAAGCATGTTCCTATTCCTGTCCCACAAAAAGGAGTTGACAAACATTCTTGGACTTAAGAACTGTTGAGTTGCAGATTGCTTAGACAATGCTTTCGAACTGTAAGAGCGGAAAGGTAACCTGAAATTTTGGCAGTTTTTGTTTCATATTTGTTTTTGAGGAGAAGGGTCAGAGGGCTTAATGTTTTACAGTATTAGGTAAAGGTATTAGTGAACACATGATGCATAATCCAAAGAAGACTGCATTGATCAAACCCTTTCTTCTTCTTAATCGCCTGGAAAAAAACTTCCGACTTTGTGTGGCCCTGTTAGGGGGTCTGTCAATAATCCATAATCCTCTAGGTAAACTATGGAAATAATTCATATCCCAATTAAAAATAATAACCCTAAAAGTGATGACTGATAATAATCTGTACTTACATTTGTAACGTAATCTGTGGTCTTTTGTAATAAAGAAAACATCTCGTCAAAAGATCGGGCTAAAGCATCTCTTTTTGATAAAACTGGGAATTTGAGTGAATAGATATTAGCTTCAAAAGGTAATTTGAGAGTTAATTAGTATAGTACATGTAATTGGACTGAGTGGAGTACAATTCAGGGAGTAATTGGGCGAGTAATTTCAAAATCAGAGCGCGCAGCGCGAGGCCGATTTAAAATTACGAGCACAATTACTCTCTGAATTGTACGACACAAGGTCCAATTACTAATTCATCGTATCAATAACGAAATTCGAGGTTAGGAAGTCTTGGAGAACCTTTTTTTGTGTGAAAAAGTCAAAGATAAACTCAATTGGTTGTGCGAAAAGCAGGAAAACAGCAAGAAAGAACCCATTTACATGTGCATGATTGACGCGTGAATGGCGTAGGTGTCCAATTACAGGTATCCAATTTGAAGTTGCTCAAATTGGATACCTGTAATTGGACACCCACGTGATCGCGCACCGATCAGCGACAAAAAGGCGCGCGCAGAACCAATCAAAATCGAGAATTTAGTTATAGATACGATTAATGTAGTAAACACACATCATAAAATTAAATCTTATTGTGCATATAGCAACCAACTACTTAATTTAACTTTGCATTCTTAAATTTTTTTTTTCAGAATCCACCTTGAAAGTTGGGGGTGCAGCTTATACACAAGTCGTTACGGTAATTTTATAATGGAACACAAAATTAATAATCCGTAATTTTTAATTACATTTAGTGAGCAGTCTCTTCTCTGAGTACCCCTAATATTCCATAATCCTAAAACCTTAACAGGGCCTCTTTTGTGTCTGTTCACAGCAGTGAGCTTGAATCATCATTGTAAATTGCACTTCAAAAGAAGAGAAGTCCCCGATACATTTTCTTGGGTGTGTACATATTTTGTTTTTGCCCTGTCTACATGTCCCCACTACACCCCCTGCTTCATGTCCCTTCAGTGTGAAGAACACATGATTTTGTCACTGCTACATGTCGCTGTAATATGTCCCTGCGTGTTGTCCACACATGTGTGCATGCAGAGACCTTTTAAGACCTTAAATAAGCTTGTGTTGTTTTGATTTATGAATTTTGAAACAGTAGAAATAAACGAAGTTTATTAATCACCTGAAACAGTCACCGTCTGCCAAGGCACTGGTTGCAAATTATCACAGAGCTACAGTAAGCTTTACTACATATTTGATTACTTTTCAGTCTTGAGAAGAAGTGTAAATCCATCTAGCATGTATTGATCCTCCTATTCCTGTCCTACGTCAAAGGAGGAGCGTTAGTTGGCAAAAAGTTTTAGTACTGTTGAGATGCAGATTGCTTGGACGTGCTTTTGAGCTGTAAGGGCGGAAAGGTAACCTGAAATTTTGGCAGTTTATAATTTTTTACAGTTGTATTGGGTAAAGGGATTAGTGAACACATGAAATAAAACTGCATTGATCAAAACCAGGGGTTTCATTTAATTTCCTATAGATAATGACCTGTTAGATCAAGGTGTCTAGTGGAGTCCTCACCTGCAGAGCTGGTGTCTGGCCTTCCCCTCTTTTAATATAATTGTGTTTGGTCTCAAAAGCTCGAAAACTTTTTCTGCACATATTTTCCATTCACATGTATGCGTTCTTCGAAGCATCATTAAAGGGGTTACGTCACAGTATTTTAGGTACTTTTATTTATTTTCGCTAATTATATATAATCAAGAGCTCTAAACTTCAAATTGGCAGAGCAAAAGTCTTTTATTGGCAAAATCATGGCCACATATAAAAGACTGGGATGATTTTCGAGCATTGTAAATGGTACTTTCATACAAATTGAGAAAAACTTGAAAATCATCAGCTCTATGATTTTCAAGTCTACCCGAAAGCAATTGCTTGTTATAAACATAGGCACGCTAAGCGTGCAGGAGTTATTTTTTCAATTTATGGGGTGGCTTGGGGTGATGGTCAATGTGACGGTGTTTTCTTTGTTCTTCCAGGATGGAATACTGGATGTTGACTTGTGTGAGCCAAGTATTCCAAGAATGAGGAAAAAGATAATACACCAGACCCAATATTCTTCTGGGTGAGTAAAAAGAGATATATTATAAGAAATGACCTTTAGTATTCTTGACTTTATAGCTTATAATAATTTATTAGGGCCCCAATGAGTCCATGTGTTCTGCCAATCAAACATTAAACCATTGCCATAGTAACTGGCTACAACCCTTTTTTTGTTTTCCCTTTTTTTTTCTGGTCACACAGGGTGGTCCTCACGCACATTACTACGTTATTTCAAAGTGAAACCCATTGTATAGTACATGCAAGTCAATATGCCATCATTCTACCGAATAGGGACCTTTATTGCCTAAGTTGCATGTCATGAAACTCAAAATCATTTTACGAAATGAGGAGAACGAATATGATGTAACAAAATATTCTGCAGGTAAAACTTGTGGGTATATGCTTTAACTTATTCTGCATGTTTGCCAAGCATCATTTAATTTTTTAATAAAAAATAATACATGTAACACTGTTGTATGTAGCATGTTCATTCACATTTGCATTCCCATTTCCCATTCCACAATGAGTGACTGATTGTGTCACGTTCATGTCTTTTTGTGATCTAAACTTCTTCCCAACTTTATATCGGAACTCATGGTAACTAGCCAATTACATCTCTCGTTTCAATGATTCACTGCTTCTCATCTGCTTTTCAAGAAAAAAGGATGAAGTGAACAGCCTAAGATGCACTCTTCTGCTTAATTGATTTACAAACTTAATTAAAAGATTCAAACATAGTATAGGGTACAACATTAGGTTAGTTTTTGTGTCATTTTAAGTTTGTTAATCAATTAAGCAGAAGAGTGCATCTTAGGCTGTTCACTTCATCTGAGTCTTTTGTTTTTAGCTGAGAGGATTTAATAATGGCATTCTTGTTTTTCTGTGTAGTAGATTGTAGATTGAGGATTTAATAAAACAAAAAAAAAAGAATTTGCAGTAACGTTGTTCCTTGCCAAGTAGCCAAATTACTAGCATGGGAATCACTCACTCACTCATCCTCATCGAGCCCTTGAGGACTCTTGAGGCTGGAAACTACTAGCATGGGAATGCTTAAGTTCAATTGGATAAAAAAGCTGAAATTTACATGATTAATTTGCTGACAGAATAAATAGAGGAAAAAGTAAAACACATGAATTCAAATTGCTTTGGGAAATGGTCCTTTTAAAAAAGGCAGAATTTGAGTAATTTTCACAGGTCATCACTTTGAGCTTGATTTGTTTTTGCAAAATATTAAGTCTTGATTTTTTACATTAGGCTACAAAATTCCCAGTCTTACAGAAAAGATAATTATCTTGATTTTACCATTCACCACTGACATTTAGTGACAACAATTATTTTTTAATTTTTTTTGTAGCAAGAATCATACCTCAGGCACTTTCTATCAGATTTGCAATGGGCATGATTGAATAACCTGATAATTGACGCTCCTCCAGGTATGTGGATAATTTGTACAATGTAATTATTGAAGATGAAGTGTTCAACATGACTCGCGCATGGGACACAGTAAAATTCTGAGTCCCCGACGGGAATAGCACTTATGGCCTCCCAGATACCAGTTGGGCGCTCTAACCAACTGAGCTATGAGAGACTCGTTGTGAGCTGGGCCATTTTACTAGGTTGATAAGTGACACACTTCCTGCATACTGCTAGAATCAGCAATGTCGAATTCATCAAGTTTGTAGTAAATAATATTAAAGATGGTTTATTTTAAGCTCGGTAATAAGTAATGAAGATGAAGTGTTCAACATGACTTGGGCATGCAGGGACGGCGCAGCAGTTTTCCAGGTGGGGGGGCTGACTAGTGACTTTAAGTGGGGGGGGGGGCTTAAGAGACTCTTCTCTTAATAAGTCTTTATTTTTTCGGAAAAAGTGGGGGGGCTAAAGCCCCCCCAGCCCCCCCAGCTCTGCCGTCCCTGGCATGGGACACAAAAAAATTCTGAGTCCCGGACGGGAATCGAACCCATGGCCTCCCAGATACCAGTTGGGCACTCTAACCAACTGAGCTATGAGAGACTCGTTGTGAGCTGGGCCATTTTACTAGGTTGATAAGTGACACACTTCCTGCATACTGCTAGAATCAGCAATGTCGAATTCATCAAGTTTGTAGTAAATAATATTAAAGATGGTTTATTTTAAGCTCGGTAATAAGTAATGAAGATGAAGTGTTCAACATGACTTGGGCATGCAGGGACGGCGCAGCAGTTTTCCAGGTGGGGGGGCTGACTAGTGACTTTAAGTGGGGGGGGGGGCTTAAGAGACTCTTCTCTTAATAAGTCTTTATTTTTTCGGAAAAAGTGGGGGGGCTAAAGCCCCCCCCAGCCCCCCCAGCTCTGCCGTCCCTGGCATGGGACACAAAAAAATTCTGAGTCCCGGACGGGAATCGAACCCATGGCCTCCCAGATACATGTACCAGTTGGGCACTCTAACCAACTGAGCTACATGTATGAGAGACTCGTTGTGAGCTTGGCCATTTTACTAGGTTGATAAGTGACACACGTCCTGCATACTGCTAGGATCAGCAATGTGTTCCTTGATTTTTTAGCAAACGGGGTAGGTCATGTAATTTTTAACCTCCTATCAGGGGTGGGTCAGTCTGTTTTGAGCCAGGAGGAACGGGTGGGTCACAAATTTTCGAGCCACCACTTTTCCAATTGCTCCGGCCCACTTCCCCTGGAACTTATTGACCAGTCCCTTATCCAACTGGTATCTGGGAGGCCATGGGTTCGATTCCTGTCGGGGACTCAGTTTTCTTTGTGCCATGCTCGAGTCATGTCTTCATTACTTATTACCGAGCTTAAAATTTACCATCTTTATTACTTACTACTATTTAGAGGGCTTGAAGGTACTTCACAATAATGTTGTGTTCGTGGGCAAGACACTGATAAATTGACATTGTCTCTCGTAATCCAGTGCTGCAAGAGAATTATCAGAGTGAACAGACAACAATAAGACCTTCTAAGCCCTTGCCTTGTACAGCCTCTTAACAGGTTTGGGATTGGCTAATAATTAAATGGGAGGGCTAATTTCTGGTTATGGGAGGCGCAGAGTGGCCTAATGGTTAGCGCACTGGATTCTGGACATTACAGGGTCTAATGCCCTGGTCGGGTCACTGTGTTGTGTTCTTGGGCAAGACACTTTACACTCATAGTGCCCTCTCCACCCAGGTGTACAAATGGGTACCGGCGAAATAATGCTGGGGGAAAACTGCGATAGACTAGCATCCCATCCAGGGGGAGGAGAAGTATATTCCTAGCTGCTTAAGGTCGCGGGGGACACCTTAGGCTCATTATTATGCATTTATTTAAAGCGTATGCACGAAGTACATACAGCGACTGACATCGACAACTTTACGAGATATTTGTGACTGGACAAAAATATGGGGGCGTGCGCGTGATTTGTAAAAAATCCCTGTTTCTTTGATATTTTAACCAATTTAAAACAACGTACACTTAGCGATATAGGTTCATATAGATTGTACTAATTAGTCTTTGAGCTTTAATATTTTCACTTAAATTTGAATATTTCTGCAACTCAGAGTAATTACAAAAATACTGTTATACGGTATTTATTCGATTAAGCGCCCTGGGCGCTTATTAAATTTTTGGACCTTGAGAGTGGGCGCTTATTCGAGGCTGGGCGCTTATTAAATTTTTTGGATTTTCAGCAAATATTAAGTTTATATTTGTAACAAAACAATAAATAATAACAAAACGTGAAGATGTACCAAAGCAGAAATTTAATTGTTTATTGAAAGTTTCTGTACAATACTAAGAAAACTCGGTCATGGGTGAAGTCTTCTTTGTAGTACATAGTCAATTTCAATAATCAATACTCCTTTTATGGACTTCAGTTTTTTTCTTGGGTGGGGGTGGGCGCTTATTCGAGGCTGGGCGCTTATTAACTTTTCCTACCTTAAGGGTGGGCGCTTATTCGAGGTTGGACGCTTAATCAAATAAATACGGTATTCGGCATAAGCAATCGTGTCCTTTTTAAAAACACATTGTTCTCACCATAAAAGCGTGGAAATTACCATAATTACAAATGATCGTATTTAGGTTGGGACACCTTCGGAAATCTCAAAGTTTGGACTTTTCCGACAATTTTCTGGCAGAGTTCAAAACGTTTTAATTAATTGAGCCATAACAATGTTGATCAAAATACCGTACATAATTTTTTATTATCTTAATGTGTGTTAAGCTTTTAAATAGTCATAACCAAATCAAATTCATTTTAATATTTGGAGCAATATTGAGAGAGGGACTTATATTTTCTGTCTAGACAAAGATGATCTTTTTTTTCGGTCAGATAACGATCGGTAATATTCCTTTTAATGTTTTTAGCAACTTTTAGTATTGTATTCTCTCATTTTAATTTAATTGGTTCATTTATGAAAAAAATTCGCTGCAGTCCTTTGTTCTCAATCCATGTTTTCCTAGTGACCCCATTCAAGTAGCCGCTCTTATCTGTAAGTCAGTACATTTTTAATTAACAGTAATTCTCAGTTCAAGCTATAGGGATCTTTTGCTTGCAAATCTTTAGTATTAATTTTTTCAACTTTCTTTGCAGGTTCTAATTCACAGGGCTAGTTTAACAAAAGTCCTAAGAGGAAGGCCAATGCATAACTCACCAACACTCAATGCAGCAAAGTACCATAATTCAATCCAAACTTTAATGTTACAAATAACAAGCAGTGAAGATCATGAAAGGACATTGATATAGTCAGTTGGATATACTGTGTTTAAAGTCCAGACAAGATTTCTTTTTCTACTAACAAACAATATTGAGAAGATCAAGCGATCAACTTCTGATTTCTCCTTACATTGTTGGTCCACTGTCCATCAGTCAAGTGATGAGAACAAAGACAATCATCAACTGCAGAAAGCTGTCTTGATAAACCAGCAAATTCTCGAAACAATAAACATTAAAAGAAATGTATGGGAATTAATTAGTAAGGAGAATTGAAATGAAACGAAAGCATAACTAAACAGCATCTTGATCAGGAACGATCTCAATTGCATTTACTTTCAACACACATTTACATAATACAATGATGAACAAAACAAAACCAGGTTCATCTATGACCTCTTCAGTTGGTTGCCATAATAGATTTGAATCTGGGATGACTTTATGTAATCATGCTTGAAAAGTTAATCTTGCTACCAGCTTCCAAATGACAACAGCTATATTAAAAAATAACCAACATTAACAGTAATATAAACTATACACTGATAACAAAATAATTATCATAATTAAATACTCTAATTATAAGAGAAGACATGAGCAATAAAATTACATAACATTTCAATGACCACATGCCATACACACATTTACATTTGAAAATGTTACAAATGACAATGTGCAGGGTTTAACGTTCATTGAAACATTATGTAGTTAAATTGCTTGTTTAATCTTAATGTATTTATTTAAAGTCTTTAGTTGTTATAAAATAAATACTTTAAGATAAAGATGAGCAATAGAATTACATAAAATTTCGATGACCCCATGCCGGCATGCACATTTACATTTGATATTTTACAAATGACAATGTGCAGGGTGTTCATTGAAACCTTGTGTAGTTCAATCGCTTCTCTTAATCTTTATGTATTTATTTTAAATCTTTAACTGTTAAAAATAATAACTTAGTTAACAATAAATATAATTTAAAAATTAACTGAAATAAAAACTTGGAACCTGCTATCAAGGTATTTTTCATATGTGGTTACATGAAATCATCCCACTTTCAACTCTTACATGGCAACCAATTGAAGAGGTCACAGATTTAACTTGCTTTGCAATTTCTTATTTCATATGTGAAAGTGTGTTAAATTTAAATGTAAGTGTAGTTGTTCTCGATTGAGGTATTTGTCACTGAGATTTGTACTAGGATGTTTACATAGCCAATAAATCTAGTACAGTCAAATCTCGTTATAGCGGACACGCTCAGGGTATCGTTTATTGTCCATTATAGCGAGAGTCTGTAATAGTGGGAGTCACTTCCAGTTAAACCTCTTTCGCGGGGGATCTGGATTTTGTCCGTAATAGCGAGTGTCCACAAGGCGAGAGTTGACTGTACCAGTAACCTTTATTTGGGAAGCTGAGAAACTATAACAGTAAAGAGTTATAAATCAAATGGAAATAAATGTAAGTTGTACCTAGCGCCGTCTGAATTGGGGGAGGGGCATGAAAAAATAAAGACTAATACCAAGAGAAGAGTCTCTAAAGCTCCCCACATAGATCCACTTTCAATCCCCCCCCCCCCCCCCCCCCGTCCCCATTAGAAAAAATGTTCTGCAGTCCATGGTGATTAGTAGGATTGCAAAAAAAGTATCAAGTTACCATCTTGAAAGGATGGAGTTAGAGTGGAAAAGTTAAGGACTGGGGGGGGGGGATAGACTTGCTTACAAGTGGAGCTCACAGGGTCTACTATCACCAAACCGGAAACGAGAAGCGAACGACTTTTAGAACTAGTCTAAGGACGGCTAATAACGAGCAGGAGTCGCATACTTTTGTATAAGGATGAATGACCACTCAATAGGCTAGTTTCAAATTACGCTCCACTGATCACAAACGAACAAATAAATAAAGTCGAGGTTGTGAAATGATTTAAATTTCTCTTTTGTTTTATTCTTCTGGACCTCAACTTCACTCCTTTTCTTCCTTCCCCTCCCCCTCACTCTGTTTTCAGCCTCACTCCTACTACCCTAGGGCACGTTTCTTCCTATCCCCAATCCTCTCCTGAGTAAGGATCCAAGATGGTGCCCGATCAAAATGCGTTCAAATATTCTAGCTAAACTGATCATGCTCCATTTCATAATTATTATTTCTTAAATATTTTTACTTAAAATCAATATTTTAAATTTATTTAAATTTAATTACAGCAAGGTGCCCAAAAGTGTGACCTTTTAATTTATTCAAATTATTTTGTGCACATTTAATCCAATCAGAAGTCAACTACAAGCTATCCACGGCTTTTGATTGGATTAAATCTGCACAAAAGAATGTGAATAAATTAAAAGTGGTCACACTTTTGGGCGCCTTGCTGTAAAACAGACCACCATAAAATTCCGATTATAAGCCCCTCTGGTTATATTTAAGTGCCACCATCAGCGTTTTAAGAAACTTGACCAAACAACAGAAATAAGTGACAACCATATTTGCATAATTATAAGGTCTATCATTATTGTTTTTCTGTGTTGCCATTTTGCTCCGTTGCACTAGTAGTGCTACTTTGTAACCTGACTCTTTCAGATAAGGATGCTATTCGGGCAGACCAATGGTCCATCAAGTGATTCGATGGGGGATTGTGGTGTTCTTTTGGTTTTGCGGGCCTCCTTGTGGCTATCCGGTTTGGACTCGGGTTTCTCAGTTCAAGACTTTGAGTCAGGTCTTGAGTCTAAGTTTCCTAAGCCACACATGCCGTTTATCCTTCATGGTGGCTTGTATGACCCTGTGTTCACCTGAATTACCCAGATTTCTCGTTGACCTTCTGGTTTCCTGATCCCACTGATAGATTCTCGGGTTCTTAGTGATCTCAATGCCTGATCCTTTCTTTTCTCTCCTTATTGTTCCATTAGTTACTAACTTTGATCTTTTCTTTTTCTTCTTAGTGTTCCATTTGTTACTAACTTTGATCTTTTCTTTCTTCTTCTTAGTGTTCCATTAGTTACTAACTTTGATCTTTTCTTTTTCTTCTTAGTGTTCCATTAGTTACTAACTTTGATCTTTTCTTTTTCTTCTTAGTGTTCCATTTGTTACTAACTTTCATCTTTTCTTTTTCTTCTTAGTGTTCCATTAGTTACTAACTTTGATCTTTTCTTTTTCTTCTTAGTGTTCCATTTGCTACTAACTTTGATCTTTTCTTTTTCTTCTTATTGTTCCATTTGTTACTAACTTTGATCTTTTCTTTTTCTCCTTTGTGTTCCATTAGTTACTAACTTTGATCTTTTCTTTTTCTTCTTAGTGTTCCATTTGTTACTAACTTTGATCTTTTCTTTCCTCTCCTTATTGTTCCATTAGTTACTAACTTCGATCTTTTCTTTTTCTTCTTAGTGTTCCATTAGTTACTAACTTTGATCTTTTCTTTTTCTTCTTAGTGTTCCATTTGTTACTAACTTTGATCTTTTCTTTTTCTTCTTAGTGTTCCATTAGTTACTAACTTTGATCTTTTCTTTCTTCTTCTTAGTGTTCCATTTGCTACTAACTTTGATCTTTTCTTTTTCTTCTTATTGTTCCATTTGTTACTAACTTTCATCTTTTCTTTTTCTTCTTAGTGTTCCATTAGTTACTAACTTTCATCTTTTCTTTCTCTCCTTAGTGTTCCACTTGTTACTAACTTTGATCTTTTCTTTTTCTTCTTAGTGTTCCATTAGTTACTAACTTTCATCTTTTCTTTTTCTTCTTAGTGTTCCATTAGTTACTAACTTTGATCTTTTCTTTTTCTTCTTAGTGTTCCATTAGTTACTAACTTTGATCTTTTCTTTTTCTCCTTAGTGTTCCATTTGTTACTAACTTTCATCTTTTCTTTTTCTTCTTAGTGTTCCATTAGTTACTAACTTTGATCTTTTCTTTTTCTACTTAGTGTTCCATTAGTTACTAACTTTGATCTTTTCTTTTTCTTCTTATTGTTCCATTAGTTACTAACTTTGATCTTTTCTTTTTCTCCTTAGTGTTCCATTTGTTACTAACTTTCATCTTTTCTTTTTCTTCTTAGTGTTCCATTAGTTACTAACTTTGATCTTTTCTTTCCTCTCCTTATTGTTCCATTAGGTACTAACTTTGATCTTTTCTTTTTCTTCTTCTTGTTCCATTAGTTACTAACTTTGATCTTTTCTTTTTCTCCTTAGTGTTCCATTTGTTACTAACTTTCATCTTTTCTTTTTCTTCTTAGTGTTCCATTAGTTACTAACTTTGATCTTTTCTTTTTCTACTTAGTGTTCCATTAGTTACTAACTTTGATCTTTTCTTTTTCTCCTTAGTGTTCCATTTGTTACTAACTTTGATCTTTTCTTTTTCTCCTTATTGTTCCATTTGTTACTAACTTTGATCTTTTCTTATCTCTCCTTAGTGTACGTTCCATTAGTTACTAACTTTGATCTTTTCTTTTTCTACTTAGTGTTCCATTAGTTACTAACTTTGATCTTTTCTTTTTCTCCTTAGTGTTCCATTTGTTACTAACGTTGATCTTTTCTTTTTCTCCTTATTGTTCCATTTGTTACTAACTTTGATCTTTTCTTATCTCTCCTTAGTGTACGTTCCATTAGTTACTAACTTTCATCTTTTCTTTTTCTCCTTAGTGTTCCATTTGTTACTAACTTTGATCTTTTCTTATCTCTCCTTAGTGTACGTTCCATTAGTTACTAACTTTGATCTTTTCTTTTTCTCCTTAGTGTTCCATTTGTTACTAACTTTCATCTTTTCTTTTTCTCCTTATTGTTCCATTAGTTACTAACTTTCATCTTTTCTTTTTCTCCTTAGTGTTCCATTAGTTACTAACTTTGATCTTTTCTTTTTCTCCTTAGTGTTCCATTAGTTACTAACTTTGATCTTTTCTTTTTCTTCTTAGTGTTCCATTAGCTACTAACTTTCATCTTTTCTTTTTTTCTTAGTGTTCCATTTGTTACTAACTTTCATCTTTTCTTTTTCTCCTTAGTGTTCCATTAGTTACTAACTTTCATGTTTTCTTTTTCTTCTTAGTGTGCCATTAGTTACTATCTTTTATCTTTTATTTTTTCTCCTTAGTGTTGCATTAGTTACTAACTTTCATCTTTTTCTTCTTAGTGTTCCATTAGTTACTAACTTTGATCTTTCCTTTTTCTCCTTATTGTTTCATTAGTTACTAACTTTCATCTTTTCTTTTTCTTCTTAGTGTTCCATTAGTTACTAACTTTGATCTTTTCTTTTTCTCCTTAGTGTTCCATTTGTTACTAACTTTGATCTTTTCTTTTTCTCCTTAGTGTTCCATTAGTTACTAACTTTCATCTTTTCTTTTTCTTCTTAGTGTTCCATTTCTTACTAACTTTCATCTTTTCTTTTTCTTCTTAGTGTTCCATTTGTTACTAACTTTCATCTTTTCTTCTTCTTCTTAGTGTTCCATTTGTTACTAACTTTCATCTTTTCTTTTTCTCCTTAGTGTTCCATTAGTTACTAACTTTCATCTTTTCTTTTTCTTCTTAGTGTTCCATTAAATACTAACTTTGATCTTTTGTTTTTCTCCTTAGTGTTCCATTAGTTACTAACTTTCATCTTTTCTTTTTCTTCTTAGTGTTCCATTAGTTACTAACTTTCATCTTTTCTTTTTCTTCTTAGTGTTCCATGTGTTACTAACTTTGATCTTTTTCTTTTTCTCCTTAGTGTTCCATTAGTTACTAACTTTCATCTTTTCTTTTTCTCCTTAGTGTTCCATTAGTTACTAACTTTGATCTTTTCTTTTTCTCCTTAGTGTTCCATTTGTTACTAACTTTCATCTTTTCTTTTTCTCCTTAGTGTTCCATTTGTTACTAACTTTCATCTTTTCTTTTTCTCCTTAGTGTTCCATTTGTTACTAACTTTCATCTTTTCTTTTTCTTCTTAGTGTTCCATTAGTTACTAACTTTCATCTTTTCTTTTTCTTCTTAGTGTTCCATTAGTTACTAACTTTCATCTTTTCTTTTTCTTCTTAGTGTTCCATTAGTTACTAACTTTGATTTTCCTTTTTCTCCTTATTGTTTCATTAGTTACTAACTTTCATGTTTTCTTTTTCTTCTTAGTGTTCCATTAGTTACTAACTTTGATCTTTTCGTTTTCTCCTTAGTGTTCCATTTGTTACTAACTTTGATCTTTTCTTTTTCTCCTTAGTGTTCCATTAGTTACTAACTTTCATCTTTTCTTTTTCTTCTTAGTGTTCCATTTGTTACTCACTTTCATCTTTTCTTTTTCTTCTTAGTGTTCCATTTGTTACTAACTTTCATCTTTTCTTTTTCTTCTTAGTGTTCCATTTGTTACTAACTTTGATCTTTTGTTTTTCTCCTTAGTGTTCCATTAGTTACTAACTTTCATCTTTTCTTTTTCTTCTTAGTGTTCCATTAATTACTAACTTTCATCTTTTCTTTTTCTTCTTAGTGTTCCATTTGTTACTAACTTTTTTCTTTTCTTTTTCTTCTTAGTGTTCCATTAGTTACTAACTTTCATCTTTTCTTTTTCTTCTTAGTGTTCCATTAAATACTAACTTTGATCTTTTGTTTTTCTCCTTAGTGTTCCATTAGTTACTAACTTTCATCTTTTCTTTTTCTTCTTAGTGTTCCATTTGTTACTAACTTTCATCTTTTCTTTTTCTTCTTAGTGTTCCATTAGTTACTAACTTTCATCTTTTCTTTTTCTTCTTAGTGTTCCATTAAATACTAACTTTGATCTTTTGTTTTTCTCCTTAGTGTTCCATTAGTTACTAACTTTCATCTTTTCTTTTTCTTCTTAGTGTTCCATTAGTTACTAACTTTCATCTTTTCTTTTTCTCCTTAGTGTTCCATTAGTTACTAACTTTGATCTTTTCTTTTTCTCCTTAGTGTTCCATTTGTTACTAACTTTCATCTTTTCTTTTTCTCCTTAGTGTTCCATTTGTTACTAACTTTCATCTTTTCTTTTTCTCCTTAGTGTTCCATTTGTTACTAACTTTGATCTTTTCTTTTTCTCCTTAGTGTTCCATTAGTTACTAACTTTCATCTTTTCTTTTTCTTCTTAGTGTTCCATTTGTTACTAACTTTCATCTTTTCTTTTTCTTCTTAGTGTTCCATTTGTTACTAACTTTCATCTTTTCTTCTTCTTCTTAGTGTTCCATTAGTTACTAACTTTCATCTTTTCTTTTTCTTCTTAGTGTTCCATTAGTTACTAACTTTCATCTTTTCTTCTTCTTCTTAGTGTTCCATTTGTTACTAACTTTCATCTTTTCTTTTTCTTCTTAGTGTTCCATTAAATACTAACTTTGATCTTTTGTTTTTCTCCTTAGTGTTCCATTAGTTACTAACTTTCATCTTTTCTTTTTCTTCTTAGTGTTCCATTAGTTACTAACTGTCATCTTTTCTTTTTCTTCTTAGTGTTCCATTTGTTACTACCTTTGATCTTTTCTTTTTCTCCTTAATGTTCCATTAGTTACTAACTTTCATCTTTTCTTTTTCTCCTTAGTGTTCCATAAGTTACTAACTTTGATCATTTCTTTTTCTCCTTAGTGTTCCATTTGTTACTAACTTTCATCTTTTCTTTTTCTTCTTAGTGTTCCATTAGTTACTAACTTTCATCTTTTCTTTTTCTTCTTAGTGTTCCATTTGTTACTAACTTTCATCTTTTCTTTTTCTTCTTAGTGTTCCATTAAATACTAACTTTGATCTTTTGTTTTTCTCCTTAGTGTTCCATTAGTTACTAACTTTCATCTTTTCTTTTTCTTCTTAGTGTTCCATTAGTTACTAACTTTCATCTTTTCTTTTTCTTCTTAGTGTTCCATTTGTTACTAACTTTGATCTTTTCTTTTTCTTCTTAGTGTTCCATTAGTTACTAACTTTGATTTTCCTTTTTCTCCTTATTGTTTCATTAGTTACTAACTTTCATGTTTTCTTTTTCTTCTTAGTGTTCCATTAGTTACTAACTTTGATCTTTTCGTTTTCTCCTTAGTGTTCCATTTGTTACTAACTTTGATCTTTTCTTTTTCTCCTTAGTGTTCCATTAGTTACTAACTTTCATCTTTTCTTTTTCTTCTTAGTGTTCCATTTGTTACTAACTTTCATCTTTTCTTTTTCTTCTTAGTGTTCCATTTGTTACTAACTTTTTATCTTTTCTTTTTCTCCTTAGTGTTCCATTTGTTACTAACTTTGATCTTTTCTTTTTCTCCTTAGTGTTTCATTAGTTACTAACTTTCATCTTTTCTTTTTCTTCTTAGTGTTCCATTTGTTACTAACTTTCATCTTTTCTTCTTCTTCTTAGTGTTCCATTAGTTACTAACTTTCATCTTTTCTTCTTCTTCTTAGTGTTCCATTTGTTACTAACTTTCATCTTTTCTTTTTCTTCTTAGTGTTCCATTTGTTACTAAGTTTCATCTTTTCTTTCTCTCCTTAGTGTTCCATTTGTTACTAACTTTCATCTTTTCTTTTTCTCCTTAGTGTTTCATTAGTTACAAACTTTCATCTTTTCTTTTTCTCCTTAGTGTTTCATTAGTTACTAACTTTCATCTTTTCTTTTTCTCCTTAGTGTTCCATTAGTTACTAACTTTCATCTTTTCTTCTTCTTCTTAGTGTTCCATTAGTTACTAACTTTCATCTTTTCTTTTTCTCCTTAGTGTTTCATTAGTTACTAACTTTCATCTTTTCTTTTTCTCCTTAGTGTTCCATTAGCTACTAACTTTCATCTTTTCTTTTTCTCCTTAGTGTTCCATTAGTTACTAACTTTCATTTTTTCTTTTTCTCCTTAGTGTTTCATTAGTTACTAACTTTCATCTTTTCTTTTTCTTCTTAGTGTTCCATTTGTTACTAACTTTCATCTTTTCTTCTTCTTCTTAGTGTTCCATTAGTTACTAACTTTCATCTTTTCTTTTTCTCCTTAGTGTTTCATTAGTTACTAACTTTCATCTTTTCTTTTTCTCCTTAGTGTTCCATTAGCTACTAACTTTCATCTTTTCTTTTTCTCCTTAGTGTTCCATTAGTTACTAACTTTCATTTTTTCTTTTTCTCCTTAGTGTTTCATTAGTTACTAACTTTCATCTTTTCTTTTTCTCCTTAGTGTTCCATTTGTTACTAAGTTTCATCTTTTCTTTCTCTCCTTAGTGTTCCATTTGTTACTAACTTTCATCTTTTCTTTTTCTCCTTAGTGTTTCATTAGTTACAAACTTTCATCTTTTCTTTTTCTCCTTAGTGTTTCATTAGTTACTAACTTTCATCTTTTCTTTTTCTCCTTAGTGTTCCATTTGTTACTAACTTTAATCTTTTCTTCTTCTTCTTAGTGTTCCATTTGTTACTAAGTTTCATCTTTTCTTTCTCTCCTTAGTGTTCCATTTGTTACTAAGTTTCATCTTTTCTTTTTCTCCTTAGTGTTTCATTAGTTACTAACTTTCATCTTTTCTTTTTCTTCTTAGTGTTCCATTTGTTACTAACTTTCATCTTTTCTTCTTCTTCTTAGTGTTCCATTTGTTACTAACTTTCATCTTTTCTTTTTCTTCTTAGTGTTCCATTTGTTACTAACTTTCATCTTTTCTTCTTCTTCTTAGTGTTCCATTTGTTACTAACTTTCATCTTTTCTTTTTCTTCTTAGTGTTCCATTAGTTACTAACTTTGATCTTTTCTTTCTCTCCTTAGTGTTCCATTTGTTACTAACTTTCATCTTTTCTTTTTCTTCTTAGTGTTCCATTAGTTACTAACTTTGATCTTTTCTTTTTCTTCTTAGTGTTCCATTTGTTACTAACTTTCATCTTTTCTTTTTCTTCTTAGTGTTCCATTAGTTACTAACTTTCATCTTTTCTTTTTCTTCTTAGTGTTCCATTTGTTACTAACTTTCATCTTTTCTTCTTCTTCTTAGTGTTCCATTTGTTACTAACTTTCATCTTTTCTTTTTCTTCTTAGTGTTCCATTAGTTACTAACTTTGATCTTTTCTTTTTCTCCTTAGTGTTCCATTAGTTACTAACTTTCATCTTTTCTTCTTTTTCTTAGTGTTCCATTTGTTACTAACTTTCATCTTTTCTTTTTCTTCTTAGTGTTCCATTAGTTACTAACTTTCATCTTTTCTTTTTCTCCTTAGTGTTCCATTAGTTACTAACTTTGATCTTTTCTTTTTCTCCTTAGTGTTCCATTAGTTACTAACTTTCATCTTTTCTTTTTCTTCTTAGTGTTCCATTTGTTACTAACTTTCATCTTTTCTTTTTCTCCTTAGTGTTCCATTAGTTACTAACTTTCATCTTTTCTTCTTCTTCTTAGTGTTCCATTTGTTACTAACTTTCATCTTTTCTTTTTCTTCTTAGTGTTCCATTAGTTACTAACTTTCATCTTTTCTTTTTCTCCTTAGTGTTCCATTAGTTACTAACTTTGATCTTTTCTTTTTCTCCTTAGTGTTCCATTAGTTACTAACTTTCATCTTTTCTTTTTCTTCTTAGTGTTCCATTTGTTACTAACTTTCATCTTTTCTTTTTCTCCTTAGTGTTCCATTAGTTACTAACTTTCATCTTTTCTTTTTCTCCTTAGTGTTCCATTTGTTACTAACTTTCATCTTTTCTTCTTCTTCTTAGGTTCCATTTGTTACTAACTTTCATCTTTTCTTCTTCTTCTTAGTGTTCCATTTGTTACTAACTTTCATCTTTTCTTTTTCTCCTTAGTGTTCCATTAGTTACTAACATTCATCTTTTCTTTTTCTCCTTAGTGTTCCATTTGTTACTAACTTTCATCTTTTCTTCTTCTTCTTAGTGTTCCATTTGTTACTAACTTTCATCTTTTCTTTTTCTCCTTAGTGTTCCATTAGTTACTAACTTTCATCTTTTCTTCTTCTTCTTAGTGTTCCATTTGTTACTAACTTTCATCTTTTCTTCTTCTTCTTATTGTTCCATTTGTTACTAACTTTCATCTTTTCTTTTTCTTCTTAGTGTTCCATTTGTTACTAAGTTTCATCTTTTCTTTCTCTCCTTAGTGTTCCATTTGTTACTAACTTTGATCTTTTCTTTTTCTTCTAAGTGTTCCATTAGTTACTAACTTTGATCTTTTCTTTTTCTCCTTAGTGTTCCATTAGTTACTAACTTTCATCTTTTCTTTTTCTTCTTAGTGTTCCATTAGTTACTAACTTTCATCTTTTCTTTTTCTCCTTAGTGTTCCATTAGTAACTAACTTTCATCTTTTCTTTTTCTCCTTAGTGTTCCATTAGTTACTAACTTTCATCTTTTCTTTTTCTCCTTAGTGTTCCATTAGTAACTAACTTTCATCTTTTCTTTTTCTTCTTAGTGTTCCATTAGTTACTAACTTTCATCTTTTCTTTTTCTCCTTAGTGTTCCATTAGTTACTAACTTTCATCTTTTCTTTTTCTCCTTAGTGTTCCATTAGTTACTAACTTTCATCTTTTCTTTTTCTCGTTAGTGTTCCATTAGTTACTAACTTTCATCTTTTCTTCTTCTTCTTAGTGTTCCATTTGTTACTAACTTTCATCTTTTCTTCTTCTTCTTAGTGTTCCATTAGTTACTAACTTTCATCTTTTCTTTTTCTCCTTAGTGTTCCATTAGTTACTAACTTTCATCTTTTCTTCTTCTTCTTAGTGTTTCATTAGTTACTAACTTTCATCTTTTCTTCTTCTTCTTAGTGTTCCATTAGTTACTAACTTTCATCTTTTCTTTTTCTTCTTAGTGTTCCATTTGTTACTAACTTTCATCTTTTCTTTTTCTTCTTAGTGTTCCATTTGTTACTAACTTTGATCTTTTCTTTTTCTCCTTAGTGTTCCATTAGTTACTAACTTTCATTTTTTTTTTTCTCCTTAGTGTTCCATTTGTTACTAACTTTCATCTTTTCTTTTTCTCCTTAGTGTTCCATTAGTTACTAACTTTGATCTTTTCTTTTTCTCCTTAGTGTTCCATTAGTTACTAACTTTCATCTTTTCTTTTTCTCCTTAGTGTTCCATTAGTTACTAACTTTGATCTTTTCTTCTTCTTCTTAGTGTTCCAATAGTTACTAACTTTCATCTTTTCTTTTTCTTCTTAGTGTTCCATTTGTTACTAACTTTGATCTTTTCTTTTTCTCCTTAGTGTTCCATTAGTTACTAACTTTCATCTTTTCTTTTTCTCCTTAGTGTTCCATTTGTTACTAACTTTCATCTTTTCTTTTTCTCCTTAGTGTTCCATTAGTTACTAACTTTGATGTTTTCTTTTTCTCCTTAGTGTTCCATTAGTTACTAACTTTCATCTTTTCTTTTTCTCCTTAGTGTTCCATTAGTTACTAACTTTCATCTTTTCTTCTTCTTCTTAGTGTTCCATTTGTTACTAACTTTCATCTTTTCTTCTTCTTCTTAGTGTTCCATTAGTTACTAACTTTCATCTTTTCTTTTTCTCCTTAGTGTTCCATTAGTTACTAACTTTCATCTTTTCTTCTTCTTCTTAGTGTTCCATTAGTTACTAACTTTACTCTTTTCTTCTTCTTCTTAGTGTTCCATTAGTTACTAACTTTCATCTTTTCTTTTTCTTCTTAGTGTTCCATTTGTTACTAACTTTCAACTTTTCTTTTTCTTCTTAGTGTTCCATTTGTTCCTAACTTTGATCTTTTCTTTTTCTCCTTAGTGTTCCATTAGTTACTAACTTTCATCTTTTCTTTTTCTCCTTAGTGTTCCATTTGTTACTAACTTTCATCTTTTCTTTTTCTCCTTAGTGTTCCATTAGTTACTAACTTTGATCTTTTCTTTTTCTCCTTAGTGTTCCATTAGTTACTAACTTTCATCTTTTCTTTTTCTCCTTAGTGTTCCATTAGTTACTAACTTTGATCTTTTCTTCTTCTTCTTAGTGTTCCAATAGTTACTAACATTCATCTTTTCTTTTTCTTCTTAGTGTTCCATTTGTTACTAACTTTCATCTTTTCTTATCTCTCCTTAGTGTACGTTCCATTAGTTACTAACTTTGATCTTTTCTTTTTCTCCTTAGTGTTCCATTAGTTACTAACTTTGATCTTTTCTTTTTCTCCTTAGTGTTCCATTAGTTACTAACTTTCATCTTTTCGTTTTCTTCTTAGTGTTCCATTAGTTACTAACTTTGATCTTTTCTTTTTCTCCTTAATTATTGTTCGATTAGTTACTAACATTCATCTTTTCTTTTTCTCCTTAGTGTTCCATTAGTTACTAACTTTCATCTTTTCTTTTTCTTCTTAGTGTTCCATTAGTTACTAACTTTTGATCTTTTCTTTTTCTCCTTAGTGTTCCATTAGTTACTAACTTTCATCTTTTCTTTTTCTTCTTAGTGTTCCATTAGTTACTAACTTTCATCTTTTCTTTTTCTTCTTAGTGTTCCATTAGTTACTAACTTTGATCTTTTCTTTTTCTCCTTAGTGTTCCATTAGTTACTAACTTTCATCTTTTCTTTTTCTTCTTAGTGTTCCATTAGTTACTAACTTTGATCTTTTCTTTTTCTTCTTAGTGTTCCATTTGTTACTAACTTTGATCTTTTCTTTTTCTCCTTAGTGTTCCATTAGTTACTAACTTTCATCTTTTCTTTTTCTCCTTAGTGTTCCATTAGTTACTAACTTTCATCTTTTCTTTTTCTCCTTATTGTTCCATTAGTTACTAACTTTGATCTTTTCTTTTTCTCCTTATTGTTCCATTAGTTACTAACTTTGATCTTTTCTTTTTGATCTTAATTATTGTTCGATTAGTTACTAACATTCATCTATTCTTTTTCTCCTTTGTGTTCCATTAGTTACTAACTTTGATCTTTTCTTTTTCTCCTTAATTATTGTTCGATTAGTTACTAACATTCATCTTTTCTTTTTCTCCTTAGTGTTCCATTAGTTACTAACTTTCATCTTTTCTTTTTCTTCTTAGTGTTCCATTAGTTACTAACTTTTGATCTTTTCTTTTTCTCCTTAGTGTTCCATTTGTTACTAACTTTCATCTTTTCTTTTTCTTCTTAGTGTTCCATTAGTTACTAACTTTCATCTTTTCTTTTTCTTCTTAGTGTTCCATTAGTTACTAACTTTGATCTTTTCTTTTTCTCCTTAGTGTTCCATAAGTTACTAACTTTCACCTTTTCTTTTTCTCCTTAGTGTTCCATTAGTTACTAACTTTGATCTTTTCTTTTTCTCCTTAGTGTTCCATTTGTTACTAACTTTCATCTTTTCTTTTTCTCCTTAGTGTTCCATTAGTTACTAACGTAAACTTTGATCTTTTCTTTTTCTCCTTAGTGTTCCATTAGTTACTAACTTTCATCTTTTCTTTTTCTCCTTAGTGTTCCATTAGTTACTAACTTTGATCTTTTCTTTTTCTCCTTAGTGTTCCATTAGTTACTAACATTCATCTTTTCTTTTTCTCCTTAGTGTTCCATTTGTTACTAACTTTCATCTTTTCTTTTTCTCCTTAGTGTTCCATTAGTTACTAACTTTTGATCTTTTCTTTTTCTCCTTAGTGTTTCATTAGTTACTAACTTTCATCTTTTCTTTTTCTTCTTAGTGTTCCATTAGTTACTAACTTTGATCTTTTCTTTTTCTTCTTAGTGTTCCATTAGTTACTAACTTTGATCTTTTCTTTTTCTCCTTAGTGTTCCATTTGTTACTAACTTTCATCTTTTCTTTTTCTCCTTAGTGTTTCATTAGTTACTAACTTTCATCTTTTCTTTTTCTCCTTAGTGTTCCATTAGTTACTAACTTTCATCTTTTCTTTTTCTCCTTAGTGTTCCATTAGTTACTAACTTTGATCTTTTCTTTTTCTCCTTAGTGTTCCATTAGTTACTAACATTCATCTTTTCTTTTTCTTCTTAGTGTTCCATTAGTTACTAACTTTGATCTTTTCTTTTTCTCCTTATTGTTCCATTAGTTACTAACTTTGATCTTTTCTTTTTCTCCTTATTGTTCCATTAGTTACTAACTTTGATCTTTTCTGTTTCATCTTAATTATTGTTCGATTAGTTACTAACATTCATCTATTCTTTTTCTCCTTAGTGTTCCATTAGTTACTAACTTTGATCTTTTCTTTTTCTCCTTAATTATTGTTCGATTAGTTACTAACATTCATCTTTTCTTTTTCTCCTTAGTGTTCCATTAGTTACTAACTTTCATCTTTTCTTTTTCTTCTTAGTGTTCCATTAGTTACTAACTTTTGATCTTTTCTTTTTCTCCTTAGTGTTCCATTAGTTACTAACTTTCATCTTTTCTTTTTCTTCTTAGTGTTCCATTAGTTACTAACTTTCACCTTTCCTTTTTCTCCTTAGTGTTCCATTAGTTACTAACTTTGATCTTTTCTTTTTCTCCTTAGTGTTCCATTTGTTACGAACTTTCATCTTTTCTTTTTCTCCTTAGTGTTCCATTAGTTACTAACTTTGATCTTTTCTTTTTCTCCTTAGTGTTCCATTAGTTACTAACTTTCATCTTTTCTTTTTCTCCTTAGTGTTCCATTAGTTACTAACTTTGATCTTTTCTTTTTCTTCTTAGTGTTCCATTAGTTACTAACATTCATCTTTTCTTTTTCTCCTTAGTGTTCCATTTGTTACTAACTTTCATCTTTTCTTTTTCTCCTTAGTGTTCCATTTGTTACTAACTTTCATCTTTTCTTTTTCTCCTTAGTGTTCCATTTGTTACTAACTTTCATCTTTTCTTTTTCTCCTTAGTGTTCCATTTGTTACTAACTTTCATCTTTTCTTTTTCTCCTTAGTGTTCCATTTGTTACTAACTTTCATCTTTTCTTTTTCTCCTTAGTGTTCCATTTGTTACTAACATTCATCTTTTCTTTTTCTCCTTAGTGTTCCATTTGTTACTAACTTTCATCTTTTCTTTTTCTCCTTAGTGTTCCATTTGTTACTAACTTTCATCTTTTCTTTTTCTCCTTAGTGTTCCATTTGTTACTAACTTTCATCTTTTCTTTTTCTCCTTATTGTTCCATTAGTTACTAACTTTCATCTTTTCTTTTTCTTCTTAGTGTTCCATTTGTTACTAACTTTCATCTTTTCTTGTTCTTCTTAGTGTTCCATTTGTTACTAACTTTGATCTTTTCTTCTTCTTCTTAGTGTTCCATTAGTTACTAACTTTCATGTTTTCTTTTTCTCCTTAGCGTTCCATTAGTTACTAACTTTGATCTTTTCTTTTTCTCCTTAGTGTTCCATTAGTTACTAACTTTCATCTTTTCTTTTTCTCCTTAGTGTTCCATTAGTTACTAACTTTGATCTTTTCTTTTTCTCCTTAGCGTTCCATTAGTTACTAACTTTCATCTTTTCTTTTTCTCCTTAGTGTTCCATTAGTTACTAACTTTCATCTTTTCTTTTTTTCCTTAGTGTTCCATTTGTTATTAACTTTGATCTTTTCTTTTTCTCCTTAGTGTTCCATTAGTTACTAACTTTCATCTTTTCTTTTTCTCCTTAGTGTTCCATTAGTTACTAACTTTCATCTTTTCTTTTTCTCCTTATTGTTCCATTAGTTACTAACTTTCATCTTTTCTTTTTCTTCTTAGTGTTCCATTTGTTACTAACTTTCATCTTTTCTTTTTCTTCTTAGTGTTCCATTTGTTACTAACTTTGATCTTTTCTTCTTCTTCTTAGTGTTCCATTAGTTACTAACTTTCATCTTTTCTTTTTCTCCTTAGCGTTCCATTAGTTACTAACTTTCATCTTTTCTTTTTCTCCTTAGTGTTCCATTAGTTACTAACTTTCATCTTTTCTTTTTTTCCTTAGTGTTCCATTTGTTACTAACTTTGATCTTTTCTTTTTCTCCTTAGTGTTCCATTAGTTACTAACTTTCATCTTTTCTTTTTCTCCTTAGTGTTCCATTTGTTACTAACTTTCATCTTTTCTTTTTCTCCTTAGTGTTCCATTAGTTACTAACTTTGATCTTTTCTTTTTCTCCTTAGTGTTCCATTAGTTACTAACTTTCATCTTTTCTTTTTCTTTTTAGCGTTCCATTAGTTACTAACTTTGATCTTTTCTTTTTCTCCTTAGTGTTCCATTAGTTACTAACTTTGATCTTTTCTTTTTCTCCTTAGTGTTCCATTAGTTACTAACTTTATCTTTTCTTTTTCTCCTTAGTGTTCCATTAGTTACTAACTTTCATCTTTTCTTTTTCTTCTTAGCGTTCCATTAGTTACTAACTTTGATCTTTTCTTTTTCTCCTTAGTGTTCCATTAGTTACTAACTTTCATCGTTTCTTTTTCTCCTTAGTGTTCCATTAGTTACTAACTTTCATCTTTTCTTTTTCTCCTTAGTGTTCCATTAGTTACTAACTTTCATCTTTTCTTTTTCTCCTTAGTGTTCCATTAGTTACTAACTTTCATCTTTTCTTTTTCTCCTTAGTGTTCCATTAGTTACTAACTTTCATCTTTTCTTTTTCTCCTTAGTGTTCCATTAGTTACTAACTTTCATCTTTTCTTTTTTTCCTTAGTGTTCCATTAGTTACTAACTTTCATCTTTTCTTTTTCTCCTTAGTGTTCCATTAGTTACTAACTTTCATCTTTTCTTTTTCTCCTTAGTGTTCCATTAGTTACTAACTTTCATCTTTTCTTTTTCTTCTTAGTGTTCCATTAGTTACTAACTTTGATCTTTTCTTTTCTCTCCTTAGTGTTCCATTAGTTACTAACTTTGATCTTTTCTTTTTCTCCTTAGTGTTCCATTAGTTACTAACTTTCATCTTTTCTTTTTCTCCTTAATGTTCCATTAGTTACTAACTTTCATCTTTTCTTTTTCTCCTTAGTGTTCCATTAGTTACTAACTTTTTATCTTTTCTTTTTCTCCTTAGTGTTCCATTAGTTACTAACTTTTTATCTTTTCTTTTTCTCCTTAGTGTTGCATTAGTTACTAACTTTCATCTTTTCTTTTTCTCCTTAGTGTTCCATTAGTTACTAACTTTCATCTTTTCTTTTTCTCCTTAATTATTTTTCGATTAGTTACTAACATTCATCTTTTCTTTTTCTCCTTAGTGTTCCATTTGTTACTAACTTTCATCTTTTCTTTTTCTCCTTAGTGTTCCATTTGTTACTAACTTTCATCTTTTCTTTTTCTCCTTAGTGTTCCATTAGTTACTAACTTTCTTTTTTTTTTTTTCTCCTTAGTGTTCCATTAGTTACTAACTTTCATCTTTTCTTTTTCTTCTTAGTATTCCATTAGTTACTAACTTTCATCTTTTCTTTTTCTTCTTAGTGTTCCATTTGTTACTAACTTTCATCTTTTCTTTTTCTCCTTAATTATTTTTTGATTAGTTACTAACTTTCATCTTTTCTTTTTCTCCTTAGTGTTCCATTTGTTACTAACTTTCATCTTTTCTTTTTCTCGTTAGTGTTCCATTAGTTACTAACTTTCATCTTTTCTTTTTCTCCTTAATTATTTTTCGATTAGTTACTAACATTCATCTTTTCTTTTTCTCCTTAGTGTTCCATTAGTTACTAACTTTCATCTTTTCTTTTTCTTCTTAGTGTTCCATTAGTTACTAACTTTTGATCTTTTCTTTTTCTCCTTAGTGTTCCATTAGTTACTAACTTTCATCTTTTCTTTTTCTCCTTAGTGTTCCATTAGTTACTAACTTTCATCTTTTCTTTTTTTCTTAGTGTTCCATTAGTTACTAACTTTGATCTTTTCTTTTTCTCCTTATTGTTCCATTTGTTACTAACTTTGATCTTTTCTTTTTCTCCTTAGTGTTCCATTAGTTACTATCTTTCATCTTTTCTTTTTCTCCTTAGTGTTCAATTTGTTACTAACTTTCATCTTTTCTTTTTTTCTTAGTGTTCCATTAGTTACTAACTTTGATCTTTTCTTTTTCTCCTTATTGTTCCATTTGTTACTAACGTTGATCTTTTCTTATCTCTCCTTAGTGTACGTTCCATTAGTTACTAACTTTGATCTTTTCTTTTTCTCCTTAGTGTTCCATTAGTTACTAACTTTCATCTTTTCGTTTTCTTCTTAGTGTTCCATTAGTTACTAACTTTGATCTTTTCTTTTTCTCCTTAATTATGGTTCGATTAGTTCCTAACATTCATCTTTTCTTTTTCTCCTTAGTGTTCCATTAGTTACTAACTTTCATCTTTTCTTTTTCTTCTTAGTGTTCCATTAGTTACTAACTTTTGATCTTTTCTTTTTCTCCTTAGTGTTCCATTAGTTACTAACTTTCATCTTTTCTTTTTCTTCTTAGTGTTCCATTAGTTACTAACTTTCATCTTTTCTTTTTCTTCTTAGTGTTCCATTAGTTACTAACTTTGATCTTTTCTTTTTCTCCTTAGTGTTCCATTAGTTACTAGCTTTTGATCTTTTCTTTTTCTCCTTAGTGTTCCATTAGTTACTAACTTTCATCTTTTCTTTTTCTTCTTAGTGTTCCATTAGTTACTAACTTTCATCTTTTCTTTTTCTCCTTAGTGTTCCATTAGTTACTAACTTTCATCTTTTCTTTTTCTTCTTAGTGTTCCATTAGTTACTAACTTTGATCTTTTCTTTTTCTCCTTAGTGTTCCATTAGTTACTAGCTTTTGATCTTTTCTTTTTCTCCTTAGTGTTCCATTAGTTACTAACTTTCATCTTTTCTTTTTCTTCTTAGTGTTCCATTAGTTACTAACTTTCATCTTTTCTTTTTCTCCTTAGTGTTCCATTAGTTACTTAAACTTTCATCTTTTCTTTTTTTCTTAGTGTTCCATTAGTTACTAACTTTCATCTTTTCTTTTTCTCCTTAGTGTTCCATTAGTTACTAACTTTCATCTTTTCTTTTTCTCCTTAGTGTTCCATTAGTTACTAACTTTCATCTTTTCTTTTTCTTCTTAGTGTTCCATTAGTTACTAACTTTGATCTTTTCTTTTTCTCCTTATTGTTCCATTTGTTACTAACTTTGATCTTTTCTTATCTCTCCTTAGTGTACGTTCCATTAGTTACTAACTTTGATCTTTTCTTTTTCTCCTTAGTGTTCCATTAGTTACTAACTTTGATCTTTTCTTTTTCTCCTTAGTGTTCCATTAGTTACTTCCTTTATCTTTTCGTTTTCTTTTTAGTGTTCCATTAGTTACTAACTTTCATCTTTTCTTTTTCTTCTTAGTGTTCCATTTGTTACTAACTTTGATCATTTCTTTTTCTCCTTAGTGTTCCATTAGTTACTAACTTTCATCTTTTCTTCTTCTTCTTAGTGTTCCATTTGTTACTAACTTTCATCTTTTCTTTTTCTTCTTAGTGTTCCATTAGTTACTAACTTTCATCTTTTCTTTTTCTTCTTAGTGTTCCATTAGTTACTAACTTTCATCTTTTCTTTTTCTTCTTAGTGTTCCATTAGTTACTAACTTTCATCTTTTCTTTTTCTTCTTAGTGTTCCATTAGTTACTAACTTTCATCTTTTCTTTTTCTTCTTAGTGTTCCATTTGTTACTAACTTTCATCTTTTCTTCTTCTTCTTAGTGTTCCATTTGTTACTAACTTTCATCTTTTCTTTTTCTTCTTAGTGTTCCATTTGTTACTAACTTTCATCTTTTCTTCTTCTTCTTAGTGTTCCATTTGTTACTAACTTTCATCTTTTCTTTTTCTCCTTAGTGTTCCATTAGTTACTAACTTTCATCTTTTTTTTTTCACCTTAGTGTTCCATTTGTTACTAACTTTGATCTTTTCTTTTTCTTCTTAGTGTTCCATTAGTTACTAACTTTCATCTTTTCGTTTTCTTCTTAGTGTTCCATTTGTTACTAACTTTCATCTTTTCTTTTTCTTCTTAGTGTTCCATTAGTTACTAACTTTCATCTTTTCTTTTTCTTCTTAGTGTTCCATTAGTTACTAACTTTCATCTTTTCTTTTTCTTCTTAGTGTTCCATTTGTTACTAATTTTTATCTTTTCTTCTTCTTCTTAGTGTTCCATTTGTTACTAACTTTCATCTTTTCTTTTTCTTCTTAGTGTTCCATTTGTTACTAACTTTCATCTTTTCTTCTTCTTCTTAGTGTTCCATTTGTTACTAACTTTGATCTTTTCTTTTTCTCCTTAGTGTTCCATTAGTTACTAACTTTCATCTTTTCTTTTTCACCTTAGTGTTCCATTTGTTACTAACTTTGATCTTTTCTTTTTCTTCTTAGTGTTCCATTAGTTACTAACTTTCATCTTTTCGTTTTCTTCTTAGTGTTCCATTTGTTACTAACTTTCATTTTTTCTTTTTCTTCTTAGTGTTCCATTAGTTACTAACTTTCATCTTTTCTTTTTCTTCTTAGTGTTCCATTTGTTACTAACTTTCATCTTTTCTTCTTCTTCTTAGTGTTCCATTTGTTACTAACTTTCATCTTTTCTTTTTCTTCTTAGTGTTCCATTAGTTACTAACTTTCATCTTTTCTTCTTCTTCTTAGTGTTCCATTAGTTACTAACTTTCATCTTTTCTTTTTCTTCTTAGTGTTCCATTAGTTACTAACTTTGATCTTTTCTTTTTCTTCTTAGTGTTCCATTAGTTACTAACTTTTGATCTTTTCTTTTTCTTCTTAGTGTTCCATTAGTTACTAACTTTGATCTTTTCTTTTTCTTCTTAGTGGTCCATTTGTTACTAACTTTCATCTTTTCTTTTTCTTCTTAGTGTTCGATTACTTACTAACATTCATCTTTTCTTTTTCTCCTTAGTGTTCCATTAGTTACTAACTTTCATCTTTTCTTCTTCTTCTTAGTGTTCCATTTGTTACTAACTTTCATATTTTCTTTTTCTCCTTAGTGTTCCATTAGTTACTAACTTTCATCTTTTCGTTTTCTTCTTAGTGTTCCATTTGTTACTAACTTTCATCTTTTCTTTTTCTTCTTAGTGTTCCATTAGTTACTAACTTTCATCTTTTCTTTTTCTTCTTAGTATTCCATTTGTTACTAACTTTCATCTTTTCTTTTTCTTCTTAGTGTTCCATTAGTTACTAACTTTCATCTTTTCTTTTTCTTCTTAGTGTTCCATTTGTTACTAACTTTCATCTTTTCTTCTTCTTCTTAGTGTTCCATTTGTTACTAACTTTGATCTTTTCTTTTTCTTCTTAGTGTTCCATTAGTTTCTAACTTTCATCTTTTCTTTTTCTTCTTAGTGTTCCATTAGTTACTAACTTTCATCTTTTCTTCTTCTTCTTAGTGTTCCATTAGTTACTAACTTTCATCTTTTCTTTTTCTCCTTAGTGTTCCATTAGTTACTAACTTTCATCTTTTCTTCTTCTTCTTAGTGTTCCATTTGTTACTAACTTTCATCTTTTCTTCTTCTTCTTAGTGTTCCATTAGTTACTAACTTTGATCTTTTCTTCTTCTTCTTAGTGTTCCATTTGTTACTAACTTTCATCTTTTCTTTTTCTCCTTAGTGTTCCATTAGTTACTAACTTTCATCTTTTCTTCTTCTTCTTAGTGTTCCATTTGTTACTAACTTTCATCTTTTCTTTTTCTTCTTAGTGTTCCATTAGTTACTAACTTTCATCTTTTCTTCTTCTTCTTAGTGTTCCATTTGTTACTAACTTTCATCTTTTCTTTTTCTCCTTAGTGTTCCATTAGTTACTAACTTTCATCTTTTCTTTTTCTCCTTAGTGTTCCATTAGTTACTAACTTTCATCTTTTCTTTTTCTCCTTAGTGTTCCATTTGTTACTAACTTTCATCTTTTCTTCTTCTTCTTAGTGTTCCATTTGTTACTAACTTTCATCTTTTCTTTTTCTCCTTAGTGTTCCATTAGTTACTAACTTTCATCTTTTCTTTTTCTCCTTAGTGTTCCATTAGTTACTAACTTTCATCTTTTCTTTTTCTTCTTAGTGTTCCATTTGTTACTAACTTTCATCTTTTCTTTTTCTTCTTAGTGTTCCATTAGTTACTAACTTTCATCTTTTCTTCTTCTTCTTAGTGTTCCATTTGTTACTAACTTTCATCTTTTCTTTTTCTTCTTAGTGTTCCATTTGTTACTAACTTTCATCTTTTCTTTTTCTTCTTAGTGTTCCATTAGTTACTAACTTTCATCTTTTCTTTTTCTTCTTAGTATTCCATTTGTTACTAACTTTCATCTTTTCTTTTTCTTCTTAGTGTTCCATTAGTTACTAACTTTCATCTTTTCTTTTTCTTCTTAGTATTCCATTTGTTACTAACTTTCATCTTTTCTTTTTCTTCTTAGTGTTCCATTAGTTACTAACTTTCATCTTTTCTTCTTCTTCTTAGTGTTCCATTTGCTACTAACTTTCATCTTTTCTTCTTCTTCTTAGTGTTCCATTTGTTACTAACTTTCATCTTTTCTTCTTCCTCTTAGTGTTCCATTAGTTACTAACTTTCATCTTTTCTTCTTCTTCTTAGTGTTCCATTTGCTACTAACTTTCATCTTTTCTTCTTCTTCTTAGTGTTCCATTTGTTACTAACTTTCATCTTTTCTTCTTCTTCTTAGTGTTCCATTTGTTACTAACTTTCATCTTTTCTTCTTCTTCTTAGTGTTCCATTAGTTACTAACTTTCATCTTTTCTTTTTCTCCTTAGTGTTCCATTAGTTACTAACTTTCATCTTTTCTTTTTCTTCTTAGTGTTCCATTTGTTACTAACTTTGATCTTTTCTTTTTCTCCTTAGTGTTCCATTAGTTACTAACTTTCATCTTTTCTTCTTCTTCTTATTGTTCCATTAGTTACTAACTTTCATCTTTTCTTTTTCTCCTTAGTGTTCCATTAGTTACTAACTTTCATCTTTTCTTCTTCTTCTTAGTGTTCCATTTGTTACTAACTTTCATCTTTTCTTCTTCTTCTTAGTGTTCCATTTGTTACTAACTTTCATCTTTTCTTCTTCTTCTTAGTGTTCCATTTGTTACTAACTTTCATCTTTTCTTCTTCTTCTTAGTGTTCCATTAGTTACTAACTTTCATCTTTTCTTCTTCTTCTTAGTGTTCCATTAGTTACTAACTTTCATCTTTTCTTTTTCTCCTTAGTGTTCCATTAGTTACTAACTTTCATCTTTTCTTTTTCTTCTTAGTGTTCCATTTGTTACTAACTTTGATCTTTTCTTTTTCTCCTTAGTGTTCCATTTGTTACTAACTTTCATCTTTTCTTTTTCTTCTTAGTGTTCCATTTGTTACTAACTTTCATCTTTTCTTCTTCTTCTTAGTGTTCCATTTGTTACTAACTTTCATCTTTTCTTTTTCTCCTTAGTGTTCCATTTGTTACTAACTTTCATCTTTTCTTTTTCTCCTTAGTGTTTCATTAGCTACTAACTTTCATCTTTTCTTTTTATTCTTAGTGTTCCATTTGTTACTAACTTTCATCTTTTCTTTTTCTCGTTAGTGTTCCATTTGTTACTAACTTTCATCTTTTCTTTTTCTCCTTAGTGTTCCATTAGTTACTAACTTTCATCTTTTCTTTTTCTCCTTAGTGTTCCATTAGTTACTAACTTTCATCTTTTCTTTTTCTCCTTAGTGTTCCATTAGTTACTAACTTTCATCTTTTCTTCTTCTTCTTAGTGTTCCATTTGTTACTAACTTTCATCTTTTCTTTTTCTTCTTAGTGTTCCATTAGTTACTAACTTTCATCTTTTCTTCTTCTTCTTAGTGTTCCATTTGTTACTAACTTTCATCTTTTCTTTTTCTCCTTAGTGTTCCATTAGTTACTAACTTTCATCTTTTCTTTTTCTCCTTAGTGTTCCATTAGTTACTAACTTTCATCTTTTCTTTTTCTCCTTAGTGTTCCATTTGTTACTAACTTTCATCTTTTCTTCTTCTTCTTAGTGTTCCATTTGTTACTAACTTTCATCTTTTCTTTTTCTCCTTAGTGTTCCATTAGTTACTAACTTTCATCTTTTCTTTTTCTCCTTAGTGTTCCATTAGTTACTAACTTTCATCTTTTCTTTTTCTTCTTAGTGTTCCATTTGTTACTAACTTTCATCTTTTCTTTTTCTTCTTAGTGTTCCATTAGTTACTAACTTTCATCTTTTCTTCTTCTTCTTAGTGTTCCATTTGTTACTAACTTTCATCTTTTCTTTTTCTTCTTAGTGTTCCATTTGTTACTAACTTTCATCTTTTCTTTTTCTTCTTAGTGTTCCATTAGTTACTAACTTTCATCTTTTCTTTTTCTTCTTAGTATTCCATTTGTTACTAACTTTCATCTTTTCTTTTTCTTCTTAGTGTTCCATTAGTTACTAACTTTCATCTTTTCTTTTTCTTCTTAGTATTCCATTTGTTACTAACTTTCATCTTTTCTTTTTCTTCTTAGTGTTCCATTAGTTACTAACTTTCATCTTTTCTTCTTCTTCTTAGTGTTCCATTTGCTACTAACTTTCATCTTTTCTTCTTCTTCTTAGTGTTCCATTTGTTACTAACTTTCATCTTTTCTTCTTCCTCTTAGTGTTCCATTAGTTACTAACTTTCATCTTTTCTTCTTCTTCTTAGTGTTCCATTTGCTACTAACTTTCATCTTTTCTTTTTCTTCTTAGTGTTCCATTTGTTACTAACTTTCATCTTTTCTTCTTCTTCTTAGTGTTCCATTTGTTACTAACTTTCATCTTTTCTTCTTCTTCTTAGTGTTCCATTAGTTACTAACTTTCATCTTTTCTTTTTCTCCTTAGTGTTCCATTAGTTACTAACTTTCATCTTTTCTTTTTCTTCTTAGTGTTCCATTTGTTACTAACTTTGATCTTTTCTTTTTCTCCTTAGTGTTCCATTAGTTACTAACTTTCATCTTTTCTTCTTCTTCTTATTGTTCCATTAGTTACTAACTTTCATCTTTTCTTTTTCTCCTTAGTGTTCCATTAGTTACTAACTTTCATCTTTTCTTCTTCTTCTTAGTGTTCCATTTGTTACTAACTTTCATCTTTTCTTCTTCTTCTTAGTGTTCCATTTGTTACTAACTTTCATCTTTTCTTCTTCTTCTTAGTGTTCCATTTGTTACTAACTTTCATCTTTTCTTCTTCTTCTTAGTGTTCCATTAGTTACTAACTTTCATCTTTTCTTCTTCTTCTTAGTGTTCCATTAGTTACTAACTTTCATCTTTTCTTTTTCTCCTTAGTGTTCCATTAGTTACTAACTTTCATCTTTTCTTTTTCTTCTTAGTGTTCCATTTGTTACTAACTTTGATCTTTTCTTTTTCTCCTTAGTGTTCCATTTGTTACTAACTTTCATCTTTTCTTTTTCTTCTTAGTGTTCCATTTGTTACTAACTTTCATCTTTTCTTCTTCTTCTTAGTGTTCCATTTGTTACTAACTTTCATCTTTTCTTTTTCTCCTTAGTGTTCCATTTGTTACTAACTTTCATCTTTTCTTTTTCTCCTTAGTGTTTCATTAGCTACTAACTTTCATCTTTTCTTTTTATTCTTAGTGTTCCATTTGTTACTAACTTTCATCTTTTCTTTTTCTCGTTAGTGTTCCATTTGTTACTAACTTTCATCTTTTCTTTTTCTCCTTAGTGTTCCATTAGTTACTAACTTTCATCTTTTCTTTTTCTCCTTAGTGTTCCATTTGTTACTAACTTTCATCTTTTCTTTTTCTCCTTAGTGTTCCATTTGTTACTAACTTTCATCTTTTCTTTTTCTTCTTAGTGTTCCATTTGTTACTAACTTTCATCATTTCTTTTTCTTCTTAGTGTTCCATTAGTTACTAACTTTCATCTTTTCTTTTTCTTCTTAGTGTTCCATTAGTTACTAACTTTCATCTTTTCTTTTTCTTCTTAGTGTTCCATTTGTTACTAACTTTCATCTTTTCTTTTTCTTCTTAGTGTTCCATTAGTTACTAACTTTCATCTTTTCTTTTTCTTCTTAGTGTTCCATTAGTTACTAACTTTCATCTTTTCTTTTTCTTCTTAGTGTTCCATTTGTTACTAACTTTCATCTTTTCTTCTTCTTCTTAGTGTTCCATTAGTTACTAACTTTCATCTTTTCTTCTTCTTCTTAGTGTTCCATTAGTTACTAACTTTCATCTTTTCTTTTTCTTCTTAGTATTCCATTTGTTACTAACTTTGATCTTTTCTTTTTCTTCTTAGTGTTCCATTTGTTACTAACTTTCATCTCTTCTTTTTCTCCTTAGTGTTCCATTTGTTACTAACTTTGATCTTTTCTTTTTCTCCTTAGTGTTCCATTAGTTACTAACTTTCATCTTTTCTTTTTCTCCTTAGTGTTCCATTTGTTACTAACTTTCATCTCTTCTTTTTCTCCTTAGTGTTCCATTTGTTACTAACTTTGATCTTTTCTTTTTTTTCTAAGTGTTCCATTAGTTACTAACTTTGATCTTTTCTTTTTCTCCTTAGTGTTCCATTTGTTACTAACTTTCATCTTTTCTTTTTCTCCTTAGTGTTCCATTAGTTACTAACTTTCATCTTTTCTTTTTCTCCTTAGTGTTCCATTAGTTACTAACTTTCATCTTTTCTTTTTCTCCTTAGTGTTCCATTAGTTACTAACTTCATCTTTTCTTTTTCTTCTTAGTGTTCCATTAGTTACTAACTTTCATCTTTTCTTTTTCTTCTTAGTGTTCCATTTGTTACTAACTTTTGATCTTTTCTTTTTCTCCTTAGTGTTCCAATATTTACTAACTTTGATCTTTTCTTTTTCTCCTTAGTGTTCCATTAGTTACTAACTTTCATCTTTTCTTTTTCTCCTTAGTGTTCCATTAGTTACTAACTTTTGATCTTTTCTTTTTCTCCTTAGTGTTCCATTAGTTACTAACTTTGATCTTTTCTTTTTCTCCTTAGTGTACGTTCCATTAGTTACTAACTTTTGATCTTTTCTTTTTCTCCTTAGTGTTCCATTAGTTACTAACTTTGATCTTTTCTTTTTCTCCTTAGTGTTCCATTAGTTACTAACTTTCATCTTTTCTTTTTCTCCTTAGTGTTCCATTAGTTACTAACTTTCATCTTTTCTTTTTCTCCTTAGTGTTCCATTAGTTACTAACTTTCATCTTTTCTTTTTCTCCTTAGTGTTCCATTAGTTACTAACTTTCATCTTTTCTTTTTCTCCTTAGTGTTCCATTAGTTACTAACTTCATCTTTTCTTTTTCTTCTTAGTGTTCCATTAGTTACTAACTTTCATCTTTTCTTTTTCTTCTTAGTGTTCTATTAGTTACTAACTTTCATCTTTTCTTTTTCTTCTTAGTGTTCCATTTGTTACTAACTTTCATCTTTTCTTCTTCTTCTTAGTGTTCCATTAGTTACTAACTTTCATCTTTTCTTTTTCTTCTTTGTGTTCCATTTGTTACTAACTTTCATCTTTTCTTTTTCTTCTTAGTGTTCCATTAGTTACTAACTTTCATCTTTTCTTCTTCTTCTTAGTGTTCCATTAGTTACTAACATTCATCTTTTCTTTTTCTTCTTAGTATTCCATTTGTTACTAACTTTGATCTTTTCTTTTTCTTCTTAGTGTTCCATTTGTTACTAACTTTCATCTCTTCTTTTTCTCCTTAGTGTTCCATTTGTTACTAACTTTGATCTTTTCTTTTTCTCCTTAGTGTTCCATTAGTTACTAACTTTCATCTTTTCTTTTTCTCCTTAGTGTTCCATTAGTTACTAACTTTCATCTTTTCTTTTTCTCCTTAGTGTTCCATTTGTTACTAACTTTCATCTCTTCTTTTTCTCCTTAGTGTTCCATTTGTTACTAACTTTGATCTTTTCTTTTTCTTCTAAGTGTTCCATTAGTTACTAACTTTGATCTTTTCTTTTTCTCCTTAGTGTTTCATTAGTTACTAACCTTCATCTTTTCTTTTTCTCCTTAGTGTTCCATTAGTTACTAACTTTGATCTTTTCTTTTTCTCCTTAGTGTTCCATTAGTTACTAACTTCATCTTTTCTTTTTCTTCTTAGTGTTCCATTAGTTACTAACTTTCATCTTTTCTTTTTCTTCTTAGTGTTCCATTAGTTACTAACTTTCATCTTTTCTTTTTCTTCTTAGTGTTCCATTTGTTACTAACTTTCATCTTTTCTTCTTCTTCTTAGTGTTCCATTAGTTACTAACTTTCATCTTTTCTTTTTCTTCTTAGTGTTCCATTAGTTACTAACTTTCATCTTTTCTTCTTCTTCTTAGTGTTCCATTAGTTACTAACATTCATCTTTTCTTTTTCTTCTTAGTATTCCATTTGTTACTAACTTTGATCTTTTCTTTTTCTTCTTAGTGTTCCATTTGTTACTAACTTTCATCTCTTCTTTTTCTCCTTAGTGTTCCATTTGTTACTAACTTTGATCTTTTCTTTTTCTCCTTAGTGTTCCATTAGTTACTAACTTTCATCTTTTCTTTTTCTCCTTAGTGTTCCATTAGTTACTAACTTTTATCTTTTCTTTTTCTTCTTAGTGTTCCATTAGTTACTAACTTTGATCTTTTCTTTTTCTCCTTAGTGTTCCATTTGTTACTAACTTTCATCTTTTCTTTTTCTCCTTAGTGTTCCATTAGTTACTAACTTTCATCTTTTCTTTTTCTCCTTAGTGTTCCATTTGTTACTAACTTTGATCTTTTCTTTTTCTTCTTAGTGTTCCATTAGTTACTAACTTTCATCTTTTCTTTTTCTCCTTAGTGTTCCATTTGTTACTAACTTTCATCTTTTCTTTTTCTCCTTAGTGTTCCATTAGTTACTAACTTTCATCTTTTCTTTTTCTTCTTAGTGTTCCATTAGTTACTAACTTTGATCTTTTCTTTTTCTTCTTAGTGTTCCATTTGTTACTAACTTTCATCTTTTCTTTTTCTCCTTAGTGTTCCATTAGTTACTAACTTTCATCTTTTCTTTTTCTCCTTAGTGTTCCATTTGTTACTAACTTTCATCTCTTCTTTTTCTCCTTAGTGTTCCATTTGTTACTAACTTTGATCTTTTCTTTTTCTTCTAAGTGTTCCATTAGTTACTAACTTTGATCTTTTCTTTTTCTCCTTAGTGTTCCATTTGTTACTAACTTTCATCTTTTCTTTTTCTCCTTAGTGTTCCATTAGTTACTAACTTTCATCTTTTCTTTTTCTCCTTAGTGTTCCATTAGTTACTAACTTTCATCTTTTCTTTTTCTCCTTAGTGTTCCATTAGTTACTAACTTCATCTTTTCTTTTTCTTCTTAGTGTTCCATTAGTTACTAACTTTCATCTTTTCTTTTTCTTCTTAGTGTTCCATTTGTTACTAACTTTTGATCTTTTCTTTTTCTCCTTAGTGTTCCAATATTTACTAACTTTGATCTTTTCTTTTTCTCCTTAGTGTTCCATTAGTTACTAACTTTCATCTTTTCTTTTTCTCCTTAGTGTTCCATTAGTTACTAACTTTTGATCTTTTCTTTTTCTCCTTAGTGTTCCATTAGTTACTAACTTTGATCTTTTCTTTTTCTCCTTAGTGTTCCATTAGTTACTAACTTTTGATCTTTTCTTTTTCTCCTTAGTGTTCCATTAGTTACTAACTTTGATCTTTTCTTTTTCTCCTTAGTGTTCCATTAGTTACTAACTTTCATCTTTTCTTTTTCTCCTTAGTGTTCCATTAGTTACTAACTTTCATCTTTTCTTTTTCTCCTTAGTGTTCCATTAGTTACTAACTTTCATCTTTTCTTTTTCTCCTTAGTGTTCCATTAGTTACTAACTTTCATCTTTTCTTTTTCTCCTTAGTGTTCCATTAGTTACTAACTTCATCTTTTCTTTTTCTTCTTAGTGTTCCATTAGTTACTAACTTTCATGTTTTCTTTTTCTCCTTAGTGTTCCATTAGTTACTAACTTTCATCTTTTCTTTTTCTCCTTAGTGTTCCATTAGTTACTAACTTTCATCTTTTCTTTTTCTCCTTAGTGTTCCATTAGTTACTAACTTTCATCTTTTCTTTTTCTCCTTAGTGTTCCATTAGTTACTAACTTTCATCTTTTCTTTTTCTCCTTATTGTTCCATTAGTTACTAACTTTCATCTTTTCTTTTTCTTCTTAGTGTTCCATTAGTTACTAACTTTGATCTTTTCTTTT
Source organism: Oculina patagonica (assembly GCF_052425735.1). Taxonomy (NCBI): domain Eukaryota; kingdom Metazoa; phylum Cnidaria; class Anthozoa; order Scleractinia; family Oculinidae; genus Oculina; species Oculina patagonica. The sequence continues at coordinate 8,395,473 of NC_135766.1, forward strand.
TCTCCTTAGTGTTCCATTAGTTACTAACTTTCATCTTTTCTTTTTCTCCTTAGTGTTCCATTAGTTACTAACTTTCATCTTTTCTTTTTCTCCTTAGTGTTCCATTAGTTACTAACTTTCATCTTTTCTTTTTCTTCTTAGTGTTCCATTAGTTACTAACTTTGATCTTTTCTTTTTCTCCTTAGTGTTCCATTAGTTACTAACTTTCATCTTTTCTTTTTCTCCTTATTGTTCCATTAGTTACTAACTTTGATCTTTTCTTTTTCTCCTTAGTGTTCCATTAGTTACTAACTTTCATCTTTTCTTTTTCTCCTTATTGTTCCATTAGTTACTAACTTTGATCTTTTCTTTTTCTCCTTAGTGTTCCATTAATTACTAACTTTCATCTTTTCTTTTTCTCCTTATTGTTCCATTAGTTACTAACTTTCATCTTTTCTTTTTCTCCTTATTGTTCCATTAGTTACTAACTTTCATCTTTTCTTTTTCTCCTTATTGTTCCATTAGTTACTAACTTTCATCTTTTCTTTTTCTCCTTAGTGTTCCATTTGTTACTAACTTTCATCTTTTTTTTTCTCCTTAGTGTTCCATTAGTTACTAACTTTCATCTTTTCTTTTTCTCCTTATTGTTCCATTAGTTCCTAACTTTCATCTTTTCTTTTTCTCCTTAGTGTTCCATTTGTTACTAACTTTCATCTTTTTTTTTCTCCTTAGTGTTCCATTAGTTACTAACTTTCATCTTTTCTTTTTTTCTTAGTGTTCTATTAGTTATTAAATTTGATATTTTCTTTTTCTCCTTATTGTTCCATTTGTTACTAACCTCCATCTTTTCTCTTTCTCCTTAGTGTTCCATTACTTACTAACTTTCATGTTTTCTTTTTCTTCTTAGTGTTCGATTTGTTACTAACTTTCATCTTTTATTTTTTCTCCTTAGTGTTCATTTAGTTTCTAACTTTCATCTTTTCTTTTTCTCCTTAGTGTTCCATTAGTTACTAACTTTGATCTTTTGTTTTTCTCCTTAGTATTCCATTAGTTACTAACTTTCATCTTTTCTTTTTCTTCTTAGTGTTCCATTAGTTACTAACTTTGATCTTTTCTTTTTCTCCTTAGTGTTCCATTAGTTACTAACTTTGATCTTTTCTTTTTCTCCTTAGTGTTTCATTTGTTACTAACTTTCATCTTTTCTTTTTCTCCTTAGTGTTCCATTAGTTACTAACTTTCATCTTTTCTTTTTCTTCTTAGTGTTCCATTAGTTACTAACTTTGATCTTTTCTTTTTCTCCTTAGTGTTCCATTAGTTACTAACTTTGATCTTTTCTTTTTCTCCTTAGTGTTCCATTAGTTACTAACTTTGATCTTTTCTTTTTCTCCTTAGTGTTCCATTTGTTACTAACTTTTATCTTTTCTTTTTCTCCTTAGTGTTCCATTAGTTACTAACTTTCATCTTTTCTTTTTTTCCTTAGTGTTCCATTAGTTACTAACTTTCATCTTTTCTTTTTCTCCTTAGTGTTCCATTAGTTACTAACTTTCATCTTTTCTTTTTTTCCTTAGTGTTCCATTAGTTACTAACATTCATCTTTTCTTTTTCTCCTTAGTGTTCCATTAGTTACTAACTTTCATCTTTTCTTTTTCTCCTTAGTGTTCCATTAGTTACTAACTTTCATCTTTTCTTTTTTTCCTTAGTGTTCCATTAGTTACTAACTTTCATCTTTTCTTTTTCTTCTTAGTGTTCCATTTGTTACTAACTTTCATCTTTTCTTTTTCTCCTTATTGTTCCATTAGTTACTAACTTTGATCTTTTCTTTTTCTCCTTAGTGTTCCATTAGTTACTAATTTTGATCTTTTCTTTTTCTCCTTAGTGTTCCATTAGTTACTAACTTTCATCTTTTCTTTTTCTTCTTAGTGTTCCATTAGTTACTAATTTTCATCTTTTCTTTTTCTCCTTAGTGTTCCATTAGTTACTAACGTTCATCTTTTCTTTTTCTTCTTAGTGTTCCATTAGTTACTAACTTTGATCTTTTCTTTTTCTCCTTAGTTTTCCATTAGTTACTAATTTTGATCTTTTCTTTTTCTCCTTAGTGTTCCATTAGTTACTAACTTTCATCTTTTCTTTTTCTTCTTAGTGTTCCATTAGTTACTAACTTTGATCTTTTCTTTTTCTCCTTAGTGTTCCATTAGTTACTAACTTTGATCTTTTCTTTTTCTCCTTAGTGTTCCATTAGTTACTAACTTTCATCTTTTCTTTTTCTCCTTAGTGTTCCATTTGTTACTAACTTTCATCTTTTCTTTTTCTCCTTAGTGTTCCATTAGTTACTAACTTTCATCTTTTCTTTTTCTTCTTAGTGTTCCATTAGTTACTAACTTTGATCTTTTCTTTTTCTCCTTAGTGTTCCATTAGTTACTAACTTTCATCTTTTCTTCTTCTTCTTAGTGTTCCATTAGTTACTAACTTTGATCTTTTCTTTTTCTCCTTAGTGTTCCATTAGTTACTAACTTTGATCTTTTCTTTTTCTCCTTAGTGTTCCATTAGTTACTAACTTTCATCTTTTCTTTTTCTTCTTAGTGTTCCATTAGTTACTAACTTTGATCTTTTCTTTTTCTCCTTAGTGTTCCATTAGTTACTAACTTTCATCTTTTCTTTTTCTCCTTAGTGTTCCATTTGTTACTAACTTTCATCTTTTCTTTTTCTCCTTAGTGTTCCATTTGTTACTAACTTTCATCTTTTCTTTTTCTCCTTAGTGTTCCATTAGTTACTAACTTTCATCTTTTCTTTTTCTCCTTAGTGTTCCATTTGTTACTAACTTTCATCTTTTCTTTTTCTTCTTAGTGTTCCATTAGTTACTAACTTTCATCTTTTCTTTTTCTCCTTAGTGTTCCATTAGTTACTAACTTTCATCTTTTCTTTTTCTCCTTATTGTTCCATTAGTTACTAACTTTCATCTTTTCTTTTTCTCCTTAGTGTTCCATTTGTTACTAACTTTCATCTTTTCTTTTTCTTCTTAGTGTTCCATTAGTTACTAACTTTCATCTTTTCTTTTTCTCCTTAGTGTTCCATTTGTTACTAACTTTCATCTTTTCTTTTTCTTCTTAGTGTTCCATTTGTTACTAACTTTCATTTTTTATTTTTTCTCCTTAGTGTTTCATTAGTTACTAATGAAACACTACGGAACCTCCCCGTATAAAATTTTCTTGAGTACCCCCCCCCCCCCCGCACGGGAAATGTGCAACAAATTGAGGACCGCTATAAGGCGAAGCCACGACTTAAATTTGAAAGCAGTTAATTTTTGGGAATGTCCGAACACCGACACAACTTCGTTTATGAAGTACAAGTAAAATTTCCACTGTTAAACTAAGCTTTGGCCTATTCAATAATGTTTGTTACCTCACACAATATGTGGAAAGCGCTTTTCAATATAGCAGCGCAATACTTTAAATGAAAAAAGCTTGAAAAATACCGATGAACAAGCGGTGTTTTTTTTTCCACCGATATGAGAATACAAGAATCTGCGAAGATTGATCTCACCCATGTATGTAGCTGTTATCAGACTCTTTTGTCCTTTACTTCACTCAGTTTATGGTTTCTATTATCCTACGCTGATATACTTCCATTATTTCGCAATCACATCTGTCAAGGTTTAGCGAAGTAAGCTTCTAAACGCCCAAGATATATTTTTTTCCTTATGAATTTATTCATGCATGGCCAGGTATCCCCCGCGATCTCAACCTTAAAAGTGTGTAAGCAAATACTTTTTAGCGTGATAAAAAATGATAACGCTAATTGTCAGCTGTCTTATTTAAAAATAATTTCTTTGTCTTAATCTTTCCAGTATGATGGTTCACCACGATAAAAAGGAAACAAGCCGCGTGGCTGGCCGGAACTTTCCACAAGTTCTAAAGGTATTGAAGTTAAACCTTAACCCTCGGACGTACAAGCAAACTCACACCCCCACCATCGTACAAGGGGGGTGGATGGAACCCCTCCCCGGAGTTTTCGTTATATTAAAGTGTAGCGCAATAATTTTGCACTGAGGAGAAAGCCCTTAGGTTACTCTACAAGATGACAAGTTTTAATTGGCTATGATGTCACGTGACGTCATGTGACGTCATAAGAGCCGCCATCTTGGATCCGCCATCTTGGATTTCAACATTTTCTAAGTCACAAAATAACGAAAATTGATTCAAAATCAAGCCAGAATGCTCATGGAATATGTAAAAATAAACAAATCTTGCACTTCTGTTTCAAAAAACTGGAAATAATAAAGAAAATTGTTAAAAATGGCATTTTCTGGCAAGACCTGCTTGTATTTATGACGTTGCCATGGCAACGTCAAATATCATGGACACCTAGTTAACATATCAAAATGTCCGAAAAGGATGAATGAACAGCTACTGAAAGTTTTAGCATTGTAGAGTAAATACTTTTTTCGAAATTTGGAAAAAACCTTATGGCCCCCCCCCCCCCCCCTTGTACGTCTGAGGGTTAATATTTTGTCTCTTAATAGTTTGGTACTTTATATACGCTCATTCGTAAAATATTATTATTTACTACTCGATAATAAAATTGATATTTAATATAGGGAATACAGGGGAATACAGGAGAATACAGGGGAATCAGGAGAATACATGAGAATACATGAGAGTAAAGGGGAATACATGAGAATACAGGGGAATACATGAAAATACTGGGGAATGCAGGGGAATACATGAGAATACAGGAGAATACAGTGGAATACAGGAGAATACAGGGGAATACATGAGAATATAGAGCAATACAGGAGATTACAGGGGAATACAGGGGAATACAGGGGAATACAGGGGAATACATGAGAATACAGGGGAATACAGGAGATTACAGGGGAATACAGGAGATTACAGGGGAATACAGGGGAATACAGGGGAATACATGAGAATACAGGGGAATACATGAGAATACAGGGGAATACAGGAGATTACAGGGGAATACAGGGGAATACAGGGGAATACAGGGGAATACATGAGAATACAGGGGAATACATGAGAATACAGGGGAGTACATGAGAATACAGAGCAATACAGGGGAATGCAGGGGAATGCAGGGGAATACAGGGGAATGCAGGGGAATACATGAGAATACAGGGGATTACAGGAGAATACAGAGGAATACATATTAAGAATACATCGGAATTAATACATGAGAATACAGGGGAATACATGAGAATACAGGGGAATACACGAAATAGGGAAAACACGAGAGTACAGGGGAATACAATATCTGTATACACTATAATAAGGGATAGATAAAGTACACACCGCAGCTTGGACTCAGCGGGAATGTGCATTAATGTACCATCTGTGAAATTACATTCCTGGTAGGTGGTCCTTGAAAATTCAGTTTGGTCCTTGAAAAGTCCTTGAAAAGAACTTGAAAAATGGTTGCATTTTCTTGTATGAACCCTGTGTAAACAAGCTCATATTTTGAGGAGAAAGCTCGGCTACCAAACCAAGCCTGGTTTCCAAGCTCCCTAAGAATGTGATCCCAAAATTTTTTTTGGCTGCATGTCTGCGTTCGGCCTCCGGCTGCCGCTCATTATTCCATAAGCCCTTGCACAGTCATTAAGGCCTGAGGTCACCACTCCATCAGCCAATATCTATATTTTTCATTTCCCGAAAAGAGTCTACAGCATGGAGGCCCCGGCATTAGGGGTTTCTGAGTATCCCGTACTTTCCAATGCATCGTATCCCTTTGATTACCTTAATAATACAGGAAATTAACGCTCCATGAAATTAATGCGAATTATCAAAATTCGTGTTAATTTAAGTTGCGTAATTTTGTGTGAGCGTTAATTTCTGCGACATTATTTAAGTGGAGCGAAAGACTTTATTTTCATTCCAGATACTAGATACTGTTCGAACATATCTAGAAACTAGGAAACAATATCCTTCTCTTCTCTGTACGTTATTTTTCGGTCTTTCACATTGTAAAAGCCTTGAAGATATGTGATCTACAATATTTCAAGTTAATTTTTGCTTTCAGAAGAATGGAACTGCAGCCATAAATCGTGTTAATTTTCTTCATTTAAAAAAACATGCCCCGTTCCTCGCGTTAATTTCCTTTATTTAAAACAAATTTCCCCTCCAATTCGCGTTAATTTATGTGAGACATCTTGGTGGCAGGGAGGTGGATTTTAAACGGAACATCCGGATGACAAGTCCAGCTCCCAGCTAACCAGCAGGCCACGCGGCCTCTACTCCTACGCTCCACCAGGGATGAATGAACAGCTACAGGAAGTTTCAGCATCGCAGAGTTAATCCCCTCTTGAAATATTCATTGGCAGTTTTCTCAAGAAACTGGCTAGTCCAGTTCCTGAACTCTCCCTTCCGCGCGCTATATAGGGTTTGAACCCAGTCGCGTGAAGAGAGAGTCCTTGAGTCCAGGGTCGAGTCCAGGATAACCTGCATGCGCATGCGCCTATTTTCCCCCGAAATCGGAGGAAAAACTATATTTGGCAGAAGTTTGGAATCGCCCGCTCACAGATGACGAATTCAACTAAGTCGTCATTTGCATTTACTAACTCGCAAGAGGGCAAATCTCTCACTCAAATGACTTATTTTTCGCGCATAAACTACGCCATTCATATTTTTTAGCGGTTAGGGACTGTTCAATAAGTACCAGGGGGGTGGGCCGGAGCAATTGGAAAAGTGGTGGCTCGAAAATTTGTGACCCACCCCTTCCTCCTGGCTCAAAACCGACTGGCCCACCCCTGATAGGAGGTTAAAAATTAAATGACCCACCCCCTTTGCTAAAAAATCAAGGAACAAATCATTTCTTCTGTTAGGGGTTGGAGGTTTTTGATTTGACATCAGTTTTTTAAGTGAAATTCCCAACATATACCAACCCTAATTTTCCCTGATGGACACTGCTATTCTATGAACGTTTTCTCTCGTCTCTTAACACAGCATTTCTTATTCTATACATTTTTTATCATTTCTTATACTAGTCTTTGGTACATTTGCCACATATTTGTGGGTAAAGTCCATGGAAAAATTTAGAAACAAACATATGCAAAAACTGAAACAGTATTTAATACTGATTCATAAACAACTATTGCAGAGTTCATTTTTTTATACAGAAATTGATAACAGAACCTACAACCACTGTCCATCATTCGTATTTGCAAAGTGTTTGAGTTTACCGCTATTAAAAGGCTTAAAGCCCAGCGTAAATCTATGCAGGTTGAAGAGAGACAGGCAAACCTGATGTTATGATCACAAGCCATCTAGGGGGGTCAGGGGGGCATGCTCCCCCAGGAAATTTTTATATTTGGGCCTTCTGAAACCACTAGAATTATTAAAAAATGCCCACATGGAGAAATTTATCAATTTTATATACTGATGAATACAGTCTTTCTTGGATCTATACAAGTTTAAAATTAGTGAATAAATAAGATGACCCACCCCCTACGTGTAGTTCAAAATAACACAACCCACCCCCTTTCGACGGCTCAAAAACTGATGACCCACCCCTTTTCTGCTCCGGCCCACCCCCCCCCCCTCCCCTACCCTGTACTTTTTTGACCAGTCCCTTAGTGATATGTAGTTAGAGTTAACTTTTAAGTTAAGAGTGTTTCGGACTGTTCCGGGCTGTGTTCCTGGATTTAATACAGGTGCATTTGACTTTTGACTCAGTTTACTATTTGGTCATTTTAACCTTCAAGTAGCGCGCACATTCTTCAATCATTTTTGATTGGTTCTTCGTGAGCCTATGCGCATGCAAGTTATTCTGGACTGTCTCTTTTCCCGCCTGGGTTCAGCCACTGTTCTCAGGGCAGTGGTGCAGAGAGTTCAGGGCCTGGACAAGCAACTGGTAAATTCAATTCGGTATAAACTGGCATTTTCAGCTTATCGCGAGTTTTAAGTTCAGGTTTGAGTTTTACCATCCCTAGTTTCCCATTACTGTCACTTTATTTATTTTTTTATTTATTTTATTTTTTTATTTATTTATCTATTTATTTAGTTATTTATTATAAATATTAATGTCATTACATTTTAAATAGTGGTTATTGTTATGATCAATTTGAACTTGTGTCACGGTGTCATCACATGATCATAACATTAGTTGGGATATTCATCATATGAATATTCTTTCAAAAAAGGATAGTTTCTCATCATTTTTGTTACACGCTCTTTTTGCTCCGATGTCCATACTACATTGTTTCTTGTGACTGAAGGAGCTCCGTATAAAATCCTGCTGCATTTTTCTATGTAATCATCAGAACACGTGACCCCTAGATGATCGCATAACCTCTGAAGTGCCTCTCTGGGTCTCAAGACTGTTTCATGTCCTGGAATATCAAGAACTGCATCTCCGTACCGTTCCCTGACGCGCTGGTTAGCGTCTGCCATTTTGAAATAGTAGGCGATGACAGAGTTCAGGAGTTTCGTGTTGTTTACCTGTCGAATAGGAAACAAACAACAGACAAGCTTATATCTTATAAACTTATTTCATAGAACAAAATGATCCCATTTGAAATCCTTGCGTCAGGCAAAACTGACGTCCACTGCAAAATTAAGGAGACCTTATACATTCAAGAACTACAACCTTCTTTAAATACCAATGTCGGCAGTGAGAGGTTGTTACTTTATTAACTGAAATGTAAATATTAAGTTACTGCTGAAGATCAATTGTCTCAGTCTAGGTTCCAGACCCCTTTCATAACAATATATAAATAGTTGCCAAATTTTTAACGGTTATACTTTTGAAAATGTACGTAGCTTAGCATACGAAACGTCAAGTTTAGTAAAATTCGATTTTTCATAATGTTTATCACCGCTGTTTGTGTTATATTTTTAATCAGGTTACGATGGCCTAAAACCAAGAGTATATGATAAAAATCTTCGCTCCGCGAAAAACTTTTCCTATAATTTAGTTTGGTATAGATAGTCTAACCCTAATACAATATTACGCCCATTGACAGTGACATTGACTTTGGGCAATGACAGTTATATAGACGAATCTTTGTTAACAATATTTGCCTTATTAGCATAAGCAGGGGTGGCGCAGTGGTGAGAGCGCTCGCCTCCCACCAATGTGGCCCGGGTTCGATTCCGGCCCGGTGCCATATGTGGGTTGAGTTTGTTGTTGGTTCTCGTCCTGCTCCGAGGATTTTTCTCCGGGTTCTCCGGTTTGTGAGGAGAGAAATTTCGTTGATTTAGTTTCATTTTATTTATTCGCTTTCGCTGATAAAAACATAGAACGTTCCAACATAGAAGTTATTGTTTTGGTTTTGAAATAGCAGGTTAATGTTCCAGTTCATTAACCGTAGCAGTCACCTGTTGTTTTGTTGAAGATCATAACTGTAATTAGCGTTCACGTGTAACGGAACCCGCACTAGCCTTTTGTATAACTGTTGTCTACCTGCACTGCTTTGGAAGTAATTAATGTTGTAAAAGATGAATTCCGTTATAGCCAATCGTGCTTTACAAAGTGCGTGATCTAATGTTAGTTAAGACTTTTAAATGATATGATGTAATCCCGTTTTTCCCTGTAAATGGAAGTGCTTTGTAAAATATTCTTTGGTTATGTTTGTTGGATTAAACCTTATGTTGGATTCAAGTCTGCCTGTTCTAGTTGGTCTTCGATGATAAAATTCCTGTAACAGATCCTGGCCTTTCCGTAGCAAGCGTGTGTTTCCCCCAGAGTTGAAGTGCTATAGAGACATTGCAGAAATAGTCTAGAGAGCCAAAAAACCTATTATCACAGTGGTGGAGAATCCGGGTAGTTACAGCGAATTATCAGGAGACTTTAGAGCAGTCCAGAACGGAATGTAACCCCTTGGAGCGACTAACGAAGGATCGCCCAAGTAAGTGCAGTAAATTTGATTTATGAAGAAGTTTTTCAAGAAGAACAGTAAACCGTATTACTTGAGAAGCCAGAAACATTTGTATTCGCACACAAGTACCCCGAAGGGTAAGGCTGATGCTTGGGTGAACTGCGATTTGTCATTTGACCAGAGTGAATCAGCTACCGAGTTGCGAAGAGAAGATTTTAGTAGGGACACACCCGACTCTCGCGAAGAGAGGCCTCCTTTAAACCGTACAAATTTGGAAACGGTTGACATTAGCCTTGACTTAAGTGCTAGTGGACTTTCGGCGACGCGCGCCGACGACATTTATTGTGAACAAGAAACAAGTTCATCAACAGTGGAAGAAAATCGCAACCAGAGAACAATTTATAATAAAACTAAAGAAAAAGGAAAACAACAAGAGGAAATTACGGATAATTTAGAAGAAACTGTCCCTTCAGCAGGTGGTCTACAGGTACTAGTTATTACCTCGCCTGCTGACATATATAAACATTTCCCGCGAAGAGTTACCCTTCAGGACGAAATTCAGGAAAGTTTTAGGGATACAGACACTTCAAGTTCAGAAGAAATTGGCAGCAGAGAAAACGTTAGCGACTCTGACGACCAATTAAGTGAGGAAGACAAAGAACACTTTTCGTCCCACATCCAGAAAACAGGTACCAGTTGCCCTGGTCACACTGTTAGAAAGATGTTAGCAAAGAACCATGTGCGCTGAAGAATTGACTGATAAAAAGTCTAGTTTTAAGAACTGACTGTAGCAAAGTGTCATTCAGCCTTGGTATTTTATTTTAGTTTAGTTTTCTGGACCCCCGAGGCCATTATATGTCGGCTTGTTCGGTTTATGCCGCGGTCCAGGCACGAAAATCAAATACAAAAATTTAAAATTCAATAACAAACATACGTCAATAACTATTGCATCGCTATTTAGGAAACGTTTAATGTAGAATTTTTTTTTCTTTATATTATTATTGCTTGACTCGGGAGAGTTTCAAGCTAAGGTTGGAGGAATGTGAGGAGAGAAATTTCGTTGATTTAGTTTCATTTTATTTATTCGCTTTCGCTGATAAAAACATAGAACGTTCCAACATAGAAGTTATTGTTTTGGTTTTGAAATAGCAGGTTAATGTTCCAGTTCATTAACCGTAGCAGTCACCTGTTGTTTTGTTGAAGATCATAACTGTAATTAGCGTTCACGTGTAACGGAACCCGCACTAGCCTTTTGTATAACTGTTGTCTACCTGCACTGCTTTGGAAGTAATTAATGTTGTAAAAGATGAATTCCGTTATAGCCAATCGTGCTTTACAAAGTGCGTGATCTAATGTTAGTTAAGACTTTTAAATGATATGATGTAATCCCGTTTTTCCCTGTAAATGGAAGTGCTTTGTAAAATATTCTTTGGTTATGTTTGTTGGATTAAACCTTATGTTGGATTCAAGTCTGCCTGTTCTAGTTGGTCTTCGATGATAAAATTCCTGTAACAGATCCTGGCCTTTCCGTAGCAAGCGTGTGTTTCCCCCAGAGTTGAAGTGCTATAGAGACATTGCAGAAATAGTCTAGAGAGCCAAAAAACCTATTATCACAGGTTTTCCTCCCTTGACAAAAACCAACACCTCTAAATTCCAATTCGACCTTGAATGCACGTACACGTCTTTACGAGCTCCTGAGCTCTTCCGTGTCACGTGGGTAAATAAATTACATTTTACAAGCGCTTCAACACAATTAACTATAAACACGATAAACTATGAGTGTGAGCCTGGTGCATTAAATACGTTTTCTTTGGTGCGGGTTTGAAAACTCTAAATTTTACATAAAAAAGCATGTGCTCAGAAGCGCTTTTGTCACCCAGAAATGTTGCAGTTTTTAAAGATAATTTCTCATAACTCAACTTACAATTACGCCTTTGTCTCTTACAGCCTCTCTTTCAAGCATGGCGCGAAGCATTATGGTTGCTATGTTGTCAAAGGGATTCCTAGTGACGTGTATGAATTTGATTGGTACTTCAACCACTTGACTGATTTCCTCTAGAACAGCCATATTGCTGACATTCATTAATGCCATCGCTGTATCGCCTCCTTTCTTATCGCCGATAACCTTTTAAAAAAGAATAGAAATAACGATTAACACCGCAAAAAGTATATGAATTAAAATATAAAATCGTCATATGTAGGTTGATTTTGTTGTTTGTTCTCGTCCTTGTTCCGAGGGTTTTTCTCCTGGTTTATCAATCAAAATAAACACGGTTTAATCTTACTTTTATTCTGTGTTGATATCCTCCTTGCCACAATCCTGGCACATGATAATGATAGAAAAGGTGCTTGGGCAGTATTGAATTTTTGGCACGATTTCCAAAAACAGCCTGTCTCGCAGAGAAGTGGTGAAGGTCGTAAAATAAGTGATATTTTTGGAGATTTAACTCTTTTAGTGTTGGCGACTGATATTTTTTCCACTGTTTCATCAAATCGTATTCATGCGGGATGATTATCTCAGGGTGTGCATCCAATATGGCGGCAACCAAGCTGTGACTACTGCGAGGATATCCGATGAACATCACAAATGTCTCCACTCCATCGTACAGTTTGAACAGATTCTCGGCGAGAGAAATGGAAGTTGTTTCCTCTGAAAGAAACAAAAATGGATTCAGTTCTTTATAATGGTTCTTCTTGTGAGAGGTGCGGTAACTCAATTGTTAGTGGGCTTCGGATCGAGCGGTCCGGGTTCGATTCCTGGCAGGGGTCATTGTGTTGTGTTCTTGGTCGAGACACTTAACTCTCACAGTACCTCTCTCCACCTACATGACCTAAGCCCCAGTTGTTCAAAGGGCGGATAACGCTATACGCTGGATAAATCGCTATCCAGTGGATATCGTAGCATGTTAAGTTAGCATTTATCCACTGGATAGCGATTTTTCCGGTGGATAGCGTTTTCCGCCCTTCGAACGACTAGGCCCAGGTGTACAAATGGGTTCCGGCGAATTTCACGCTGGGGGGGGGAGGGGAACCCTGGATGGACTAGCATCCCATCACGGGGAATTAAAATACTCCTAGTAGGTTAATGCTACTGAAACCGGGAAAAGCTCCGGTCTGATGTGTCACTGGACTGATTCTTATCAGCTAGGGTCCAGGATTACAAAATTCATGTCTGCACATTAATTTAGTTGCATGTTAGTTACTTTTGTTGACATTTTCGTAAACAAGCCTTTTGTTATTACAGTCAACTCTCTCAAAAACGGACTCCGTCGGGACCGGCTTTTTAACTGTCCGTCTTAGAGAGGTGTCTTATAGGGAGTTTAGTTACAGTAAAATGACTGAAAAACTGCAGGGACGGGGCCAACACCAGGTGTCCGTCTTAAGGAGGTGTCCGTTAAGAGAGAGTTGACTGTAAAATTAAATCATGTAAGGCAAGCTTAAAAATTGACAACCCTGCATCCTGTTGGTATTCGAAAGGCGAACCAAGTTGGCCAAACCAGACTAACCAAACAAGGCCTGCCTAGAACAAGATCGACACTGTCATTTTACCTACCATTTCTAGACCTGTTCCCCAGCCTTGAGCTAGAAATGATCTCTTCGCTGTCGAGTTGAACACGATTTCTCTGTAAATACATGTTTGAACTTCCGCTATTCGCTAGATTTTCTATTTTGCTGCTGATAGTATATATAACCAAAACCGAGCAAGCCGCCAGCAGCGATGAAATCAGCACACGGATTGGGAATTTCATCCTGGACATTTTTTCTAAAATGAAGGGAAAAGAACAATGAAGAGTGTATGAAAAGAAAACAGATATATCAAAATGTAATGCTATTGATGAAGGTTATGCTAAAATGACTTAAAAGATTAGACAAGAAATTTTGGTGTAAAACGGGTCCGGTCTCGCCTGGCCGTTCTCTGTTCTAGTGGTAAATAAACCACCGAAAGATAAACAACCAAAAGACGACTTGCTTCAACTGTAAAGTAGCGAATTATTGTACTTAGATTCACAGCTTTTAATATTAGCGCACTTTGCTGATTGAGATCAGCAGGTTTTGCCGAATCATTGGAGTACGGCCAGTGTGACAAAAAGATAACTTCTAGTAATTCCCTGGCCTAAAGTTATCAGAATTACATCAAGACTGTCATTTTACTGGCAGATCACCGTTTACTTTGATGTTTCAAGTTCTTAAAGTGCCTATGAAGTAAAAAATAATTGCTGTTTATTTTAAAGGCTTTTCAAAATAAAGAAGAATGGCGTTTTCCTTTATGCAAAATCTTTTTTCGTTTTAGAGATATTTACGTTTTTATATTATGCAAATGAGGAAAGTGATGACGTCATTAATTGTTCCACAAAAAGATGAAGCATTGAATCAAGAATATCTCTTGGAATATTTGAGCTGTGTTCTTCAAACTTGGCACGATTAATGTACACCACAAAAGACACAAAATGGCACCTGTCGTGCCGTTGCTATGACAACAGTTTTGCTGCAAATACCTATTTTAATTAATACTAATATCCCCAGTTTTTGCTTAATCAAAGATGATCCACTCCCAACAAGCTAATGAGGAGAGTTAGGGTAATAGGGCATTATGTGTGTTCCAAGCTGGACCCTCTGTCCCACTTTAAAGGGTTGCAAATTGAGATATTTGGTTTATGACAGAAAGAGCCTTGAACCAAGAGTGTCGCCATGGTTACATCATAGTATGAGCCATCTTGCACCTTTAAGGAAGGTCACTACTGATGCTAAGTTTCAGAAATATCACCTTTATATTTTCAGAGATATCCTTGATTTTGTGATCTATCTTTTAGTGGAACAATTTATGACGTCATCACTTTCCTCATTTGCATAACACAAAAACGTGAATATCTCCTAAACGAAAGAAGATCTTTCAAAACGGTAAACCCCATTCTTCTTTATTTGTAAAAGTCTTCCAAATAAGCATTAATTAATTTTTACTTCATAGGCACTTTAAAGTTATGAGATTATGCGATTTTTTGTCCACGTTTTCAGCTAAAGTACGGCACCGAATTTAATGATTGTACAGTTGAATCCCGATAAGCCAAACTTCCCGCTAACTCAAACATTTTCCGATCCCATCCAGATAATTTCTTTCTAACTTTGCACTAGATAACTCGAACCTCCCGTTAACTCACTCCCCTCCAGGTCATTTTCTTACTAATTTTACCCCTGATAACTCGAACCTCCGATACCTTGAATCTTTCTCGATTTCCCTTGAAGGTTTGAGTTATCGGGATTCCACTGTATAACCAATTGATTAAAAATATAACTATTTTCGTCACTGTAAGCGGTGATATGCCAGTAAAATGACAATCATGATGTAATTCCACCATCCCTCAATATCCCTGATAACTTTAGAGGAATTGATATACAAAATTCAGAGAATTAAATCTTAACAAAAACACCTCCTAAAGAAATTATTCTAAACAATTCATTATTGAGCAACGGTCCTGTGCGACATCAATGTATAGAAAACGCTTAGTTAAGCAGCTCACAGATAAATAACTGGTTATAACTGGGATGAACAGTCAAAAATTACTCAAACGATACGCATAATACGTATGAAAACTTACATGTTATAAGATATTTGTAATTTACCGTGTAGTATCGTTGAATATTTTTACGAGTCGTGGGTTTTGGTTTGTGGCAAGCCGAAAGGCGGGTTCAAATAGATATAAGAAGGTAGTCAAAATGTACCGCGATACTAGAAATTGTTCAATAAGAGATCAGATGTATTCTCAAACAATTCCTGTCCCTAAATCCCCATGTTTAGCCTTACCTTTCTAGTTCCCATTTGCTAATTCTGTCAGTTTTTACATGTAACCATCGGTTAGCCGTATGATTATCATTGATTATCATAATATACGATTGGCATAATAAATTATGACACGTTAAAATAATTTCTCTTGTTTAAAATGCATCATTACTTTGTTTCTTCTTTATTGATCTCTCTTTGTTTCTCGTTAAATTGAAAAAAGAATTGAGAAGCAAGTAAAAAACCCAACATATTTATAAAAAAAGCGTTTAAATTAAAAGTGCTATATTTTAATTTATTCACATATTCTGCAAAAATGTTTTAGTTTTCCGTTGTTTCAAACAGTTGCATAGAAACGGCCAATTCACAGCAAACATGTCTCATATTATTCAACAAAGTGTCACGATATTCAAAGATGGTAGTGAATTATATCGCATGCATGCATCCAGTATACTGCTGCCTAAAATAAAGGTTGTTGACAAATATTTACAACTAAACACCGGAACACTAGAACAGCCACAAACAAGCCTAGTTTACGGTTAGGATTAGGGTCAGAAGTAGTGGTTGGTGGTTGGTTAGCTATAAGTGATTTTGGCGGTTAGGATGAGCTTTTGTAAGAGTGTTCCGGGCTGTTCTGGGGTGTTCCGGTGTTTCGGTGTTCATGGTTTTAGTACATGTCTTTGGCAACAGTGGAGTAGGAGACTGCGTTCCAGGGTGGGACTTAGGTCCCCGTGCCACTACGATAGCTGTAAACGCCTGACAGAAACCCTAAACAAGCTGGCTAATAGGGGAATAGCAGGACTTCAGTGGGCCCGTCACCCTCTCAGTTCAATTTTGTGCATGATTGCGAAAACCAATGCAGTAACCGCAAGGAAGCTCAGTTGCAAGCAAAGAGCTCCCATTCTAAGGGCCAAAATCCATAACTAGAATTGTATGCGGGCATGAAAGAACTATGTATTAGACGGGAGAGATAGAGCAGGTGGCTCAACTGTTACTGAAAGCTCAAAAGAGGACGATTTGATATAAGGGAAGAGTGCCTATAATGAGAAATGGGCGTCTATGCAGTGTCTATGTATTGGATCTTCCAAATTAATATAGCGATATGATATTCACGGCAGTCAAAGGTCTTGTAAAACATGGTAAGAAGAATTCGATGAGCGTTCTCTAAAAGAATTGCCCACACTTATTATAATTTTTTCGGGCCGTGATCTTGCTGCAGTCCACTTCGTTGCAAGCCAGCTACCTGTTTGTATAGGTAATCGCATGGGGCCGAGTAAAATTAAGGATTAATATCACGCGTGTTTTCAGAAGTTGTAGAAATTGCCAGAGTCGCGAAGCGACTCTGGCAATTTCTACAACTTCTGAAAACACAAGTGATATTAATCCTTAATTTTACGAGGACACATGTGATTACTTGTTTATGACATAGAGGGCAAAACTTTCTGAAAATTGTCGATGCTTATAATAACTTATCGGTACAGCGCGAAGCTTAATAATTTGGCTTGCATAACGAAAACGTTCCTCATAATCGAGCAAATCTTGGCGTTAGAAGAGAATAACGCTGACAGTTGTATGCAATGAAATGTATGAAAGTCGTGAAAATAATAAAAAGCTATTAACAACTGAACAAGCGAACACTCAATATAAACGTAAGCTAAATTTTATTCACCTGTTTGCACGTTTTGAAGCTTTCCGTCTACGAGCGGCTTCACATGTCAGTCCTCGACATAGATAACAGCAAACGACGACCCCAAACAAACTTGTAGAAGTAATTTGTCCGGTACATGTGACCTTCTTTCACAGAAAAAACTATGTATGTCCTCATTTATATCCTGGGTTGCTGGTGATGAGTCTTAGAGATGACAGAAGTGAAACGGAGATGTCAGTTGCCGGCCGCTATGAATGAGTTTAACGCGTCGCACACTCGCAAGTGTCTGATCCAATTTTTGTACCGTTTTCAACTGTAATAATCTTCTGTTTCAGCTTTCGGATCTTCGTTTCAAGCTATCACCCCGTTTCCATTCCATTTTCATCACATATCTGCGGAAACTGAAGTCAAATTTAGAAAAGATCGATGTCCAAGCGAGCGCTGTGTTTGAAAATTCTGCTCAAAATCCCGCCGTCTTGAAGTGCAGCGCGCTCAGCCAATCAGAAACGAGCAATTTTCCTGTTTGTCCAATCAGGATCTAGTAATTTTGCCCGGGGCAATTACCAAAATTAAGGCAAAATGCCCTCTGTCTCAGCCAATCAGCATTCAGTAATTTTGCCCTCTATGTTATAAGATATAGAAGTATCAAAGACCGACCCGACTTAATTTATACACGAGAGAGGGCAATGGGAAACAAAACATTAACTGGGAAGCGCTTTATATACAAAACGTTTGATTATTGAATTTGGAAGTACAGTCGAAGCTCTCGTAAGCGGACACCCTCGGGACGCGAAAAAAGTGTCCGTAACTGGAGCTGGCCGCTTACGAGAATGGTTCTCGTAAGCGGCCACTAGAGGTGCAGGGGAAAGAAGGCCGCTTTCGGGAACTTGCCAAGCTAACAATAACCGGACGGCCCAGGGGGGGTACTCCGGGATCAAAGTGACAGGGATGATCGAATGGAGGCAAGACTCAGGACCCAAAAAAATCCCTAAGTCTTCCGACATTACCCAAAAAAATCCCTGGACCAAAAAAAACGCCCATAAAAATCCCTAGTCAAATTACCCCTAAATTGCCAAGGCCGCGCTAAGGCACTTTAGTTTGATTTTAATACCAAAAAAAATCCCCTATTTAAATCAAGTCACCCAAAAAAATATCTGCCAAATTCTCCTACCCAAAAAAAAATCCCGGAATCGAAAATTTCGACCCCAAAAAAATCCTTCGCACATCCCCGTCACTTGGACCCCGGAGTACCCCCCCTGGGCCGGACGGACGTGGATGACGACAAAACAAACACTGAAATATGGTTCTGTAATTATTTTAAAATCATTGTGACGAATGGCGATGTGAAGTTGATTTATAAAAACAAGATACAGAGGTTGTGAATAGGATTTTCTTTGGGCTGTCCGCTTACGGGAGCTTAAAAACAAAGAAAAAGTCTAAGTCGTAAGCTCTGAAAGTGTCCGCGGCCGCTTACGGGAATGCCCGCTTACGAGAATGTAAAAATACAAAGTTTGTATGGGAGTAAAAACGGGGTTTTAGACAAGGCGACCGTAAGTAGAGCTGTCCGCTTACGAAAGTGTCCGTTAAGAGAGCTTCGACTGTAGCTGGAGCAAACATGCAATCAATGTTAAAATATCCAGCCGAAAATTGCATTTTGATTGTAACTAATTTTTTTTTATTTTAAGACGGGGGAAGTTAATGAAACAGAAGCTATTTTCTGCGGCTGTCCTACAGTACAATCACATTTTGCTGTTGTATACTATTCTTCCAGTTCTCTGATTGGTTTGTTGGCTTCTATCGAACTAGCTATAATTACATGTAACCCTGAAATCACCACCGTAATCCGCGTTTCTCTCAGAGTTCCGTCATAGAAGGATACGGCTAACGTGTTTACATCCTTGTTGAGCCACCCAATTCAGATCATGTGATTATTCAGTTGGAAGGTTTGTTCTCAGGACCGTAACAAGACTTTTGACATAGACGAGGCAAAAGTTGTGAGCGTCGAAGGCACGAGCCGCTAGCGGGGCCTGGAAAGAAAATTTTGAAATCTAGAAGCTCTGAGACACTTTTTCAGCATTTTCATGAAGTATTTCTTCGGTAAAATTAATCATGTTCAACTAGGGATTTTTTTTACCCACCTCAACGTATTTTTTTTTAATTGGGTTAAAATCTAGACGAGGAAAGTGGCTTGTCTTGCCTCTTGCTAGCTATGGCCCTGGCTTGCTCAAACATACACCCATACAAGCGCGTGTGACAAATTGCAGTTACCATCACTGTTATTGTTAACGTTACTGTCATGGTAATTGCCATCAGCTGTCCTAATTTGAACTTGTATCTGGATGTACTCCCTTACCCACCTTGATCTTAATAAGTACGTGATAAGTACGTGATCGGCATGGTTATGACACTAGTTAGAATATTTATCAAATGAATATTCTTTCAAGAAAGGGTAATCCTTCATCATTTTTGTTACGCGGTATTTTTGCTCCAAGGTCCAAACCACGTTGTTTCTTGTGACTGAAGGAGCTCCGTATAAAATCTTGCTGCATTTTTCTATGTAATCATCAGAACACGTGACTCCTAGATGATCGCATAACCTTTGCAGTGCCTCTCTGGGTCTCAACACTGTTTCATGTCCTGGAATATCAAGAACTGCATCTCCGTACCGTTCCCTGACGCGCTGGTTAGCGTCTGCCATTTTGAAATAGTAGGCGATGACAGAATCCAGGAATTTCGTGTTGTTTACCTGTCAAATAAGAAACAAACAACAGGCAAGCTTATATTGTATGCAACTTATTTCATAGAATAAAACAGCTGACAAATATTTTTCTTATTGACTGACTGTAAATCCCAATCACACAATGATATTGAAATTGAAGTGAAGTGACATTTGTCGGCCACACTTATACGAGAATTACGCCTATTGACATTGACTTTGACAATGACATAATTTTGAGCAATGGGGGATGATGAAATTTTATTGACATTGATATTAACATTGAAATTGTCACTGACATTGACTTGGCAATGACATGATTATCTGATACAAAAGGCGTGATAACTCAACCTACTATTACTCCTTTGTTCTCTCTCGCAGCATCTCTTTCAAACGTAGAGTGAAGCATTATGGTTGCTATGTTGTCAAAGGGGTTCCTAGTGACGTGTATAAATTTCATTGGTACTTCAACCACTTGACTGATTTCTTCTAGAACAGCCATTTTGCTGGGATTTCTTAATACCATTGCTGTCCCGCCTCCTTTTTTATCGCCGATAACCTTTCAAAGAATAAAAAGAACATTTAAAACATAGCAGCATAGCAAGCATATCAAATTTATTATGATTTTGAAGCCTAGTGCTCTGTAGACTGTTTTGAATTTTAGGTCATTGAACAGGTAGCGTGGTGGTTAGGACAGAAGCGAGATCAGGTTAATCTCCAAAAGCCAGTTAAAGCTATAATATGAAATATGCTGAGTGTAGCCTGCGTAGCTGGCGGTATTTTTGGGTTTTAACGCATGTCCCCCTCCCCAAGCCCCCCTCCCCCTCCCCAAGCCACTAGCGGCTGCGCCGCTCGTTGTCGCGGCTTCGCCGCTTGCTTGGACACGCGTTAAAACCAAAAAATACCGCCAGCTACGCAGGCTATGCTGAGTGTATTCTGTGTAATGCATCAAAAATGTTTGTTTTAGTTACTAGTGAAATGGCGTTTTGCCGATTTTGCTAAAAGTAACGTCATTAATTTCCAAATCCTCCATTTTGGATTTCATAATGTATTTGTATCAAAACTTAGCAAAATAATCTTACTTTTATTTTGTGTTGGTATCCTCCTTGCCACAATCCTGGCACATGATAGCGATAGAAAAGTTGCTTGGGCAGTAAAGAATTGATCAGTAATGTATATTTACTCAGTAAAATGTTGTGTTTACCAGCAGGAATCAGGATTTACATGCTTTTGAAAAGGCGGGACAGTCAAATAAACAGTATATAAAATTTAGTACAGCATGCGAGAGACATGTGATTGAGTATATGAAATATGTTCCAACGATTTTCATCAGTGTTATTACAGCATGAACGTCGAAGTCGTTTAGTTATCTTGAGTTTTATTACATAGTGATATGAATATTATTATCCTTGACAGTGTGGATCATTAACCCTTTTACGCGGTTTTTAGTTGTGGGCTTTTCTAAGAAGGTTTGTTGTCACTGGTATTAGGAGCATAACAAACAGTTGAAAGCATGGTAAACTATATACGGTTTTTAAAAGCACAGGATGTGCTTTTCACTGTTGATGAGATTTTGATTGACAGGTCAACCCCTGTGGAGTTATGACGTCATAAATGTACATTTTTGGTAATATTTAACCTATGAAAGTTAATTATTTGTAGTTAAACAATCAAGAGAATAAGTGCTAGGAGCTTTTTAGGGCTCAAATATGTAATAACAGTCTGTAACAGACTGACTGACAAAATTTCAGTTAAACAGATGAAGTTGTTTGCAAGTATGACAACTTAAAAGTTGGCGAATTTTCACCCTTTATTTTTCATTTTTCACTAATATGCAAGATCACAAAGGAATTGGTTTGAACACAATCAGTTAATTTTAAATGGACTCTTCCATATTATAGTTCTTTTGAAAGAGCAATATCTTCTCATGCATAAGAATACCTGATCAACTTAAAAAATTTCATTATTTTTTCATAGCGCGTATGTCAAGTCATTGTTCGCCGGCGATCGATCACTAGAAGAAAAAGCGTAAAAGAGTTAAGGATAGACTCCTTTTGGACCCTGCCATGGAGCGGTGATTAACAGCTGGGGTTTATACCATCAAAGACTAAATTTTTTCCTCCAAATGTTCGTTGGTTCTTATGGAATCTGCTACCTTTGTAAACTATCGTCTCGAAGAAAGTAGTTTCTGTTTCTGAGATTTCAGTCGTGAATTATACCGTAGGGTGAAAGGTGTTTGCCTTTTGAAACTGAAAATAATTTTTCTATTTTTTCTCTTCTTATGTCCCACATTGAATAGACGTCGTCAGTAACGTTTCCAAAGGATAGGTTTATTGCTACTTTTTCTGAATATATCGTTTTCTATTTTGGCCATGAAGATGTTAGCAGAAGCTACGGCAATTTTCGTGCCATGGCTGCTGGATGGGTTTGAAGATTATCTTTTCCACTGAATTGGAACGAGTTTTCTTGAAAGATCAGACTTGGAGCAAGTTCGTCTCAAAAAAACCTGTTAGGTACGAGAAGATTATGAGACAGGGAAGGCTTTCTTAGGCTGTTTAGGCAGTGCAATCTTCTCAATAAAATTATTAAAGTCTGTCGCACAAAGCTTGTTTCTGTGCTACCGGCTGAAGTTGATGGTCAATAAAAGCTGAAATACGTTCTTTCGACAGGTGCGTTCATAATAGCTAATTTCGGGCTTAAAATTTGCAAACTTGCGACTCTGACTACGAACAACGATTTTCTTATTTTTCTCAAACTAAAAGGCTTTTTGTGGAAACAAACTACATCGGGTTTCCTTTCCTATCTTATAACTATATATGACGAACAATAAATGAAAGAAATATAATTTTTCAACTTCCGCAACGAAAGAAATCAAGATTTTTGCCTGGTCTTTGCTGAAAGTCGCTCTTGAGTTGGTTCTTTATTTGGTTCATATTCCACCGCTATGCGGGGCTTTTAACAGACGTCTTGGCCCCTATGGCGGGGTAAATACCGGGTTTAATTTTAACACTTGGTAAATGTTAAATTTCCCGGTAAGTCCCGGGGGTCGGGGGGCCGGGGTTTCAATTGACTGATGCATAAGCGACATCATTGCTCCGTCAAACCCGTTTTCCTTCTCTACATTACCGATAATTTACAAATTCAGAAAACGTATATAACTTAGGTCTTATTGGTTATTTTAGTGTGTAGCATCGTTGGGTATTTTTATGAGTCTAGCACGTATTTTAGTTATTTTGGGGAGCCCGTAGGTCCAGTCAGAATACATATGACGAAAAATACCATCATATACTGCGATACCAGCATATACTGCGTCTAATAAGCGATTTGTTCTTAAAACGTTTTCCCTCAAATCCTGAATTTGAACCGGAATGAACTGTTTGAACCAAAGGTTTCAAAATTGCATGTACACGGAAATAGTTAAACCCACAGATTAAGCTCGCATATGTTTTGTTAAAATTTACATCTCATCGACTGAGCAAACAAACATGGACTATTGCTGTTAGGTAAATAAGGGTTAATGACTTCAAGAATTACGTTTATAATGATAAATATATATGTTGTTTGAAAACAACGTGGTATCATAGCAGTTGCCTTACCTTCCACAAGTTTTAATTTCTTAATTCTGTCAGCTTCTCGCAATACGTTAGCCGTATAATAAATACTAGTTATGCACGCTCGATGGGCCCCAGTCACTGTATTCTCGGTATACACACGAGCCTTTAGGGAGGGAACCAAGAAAAACAGTGTGGGACAGAACCAGAGTTTGACTATATACCTCATAGAATACGCACTCACGAAAGCGCAGCGCACGATGGGAAGGGGGTTGAAACCGCGAAATACAACGGCTTTCCTGTATCGATTGGCTGTTTTCTATGGCATGGTATAAATAATAATACACACAGTGGCATAATAAGCGATGACACGTTCTAATGATTTTAATTACTTAAAATGCATCATAACTTTCTTTCTTCGTTATTGACCATTCTTTCTTTCTCGTCACATTACACAAAAAACATGGAAACAGGTAGAACAAAACAACAAATTTATAAAAAAAGCATTCAAGTTAAGGCACTATATCTAATTTTTTCACATATTCTGCAATTGTATTTGAGTTCTGTTTGTTTGGAATAGTTGCATAGAAACGGCCAATTCACAGCAAACATTTCTTCCTTTATTCAGCAGTTTGTCACGATGCCCACACATGGTCATGAAGCCCTTGGTATCTCACATCCAATATCCCGCATGCGGCTTATCTCATTTCCAGATTTTCAGAGAGTAAATAACTGCTGGGTATTAATCCTGTGGTATACACCATTTTAATAAGTCAAGGGGCCATTTTGAATTTTTATTTTTCCGCTAATGACGTCATTAATAAAATATTCAAAATAACACCTCCGCCTTTTACAATGGTAGATACTTTATTTAATACGTCGAGGCACAAATGAATATTTCATTAACGACGTCATTCGCGGAAAGTTAAATATTCAAAATGGCGTCTCGACTTATTAAAATGGTGTATATATCGTTTGGACATCTGTAGTATGGGAGGCGCGGTGACCTAATGGTCAGCGCGCCGGACTCCGAGCCCTGGCCGGGGTCGCTGTGTTGTGGCCTTGGGCGAGACACTTTCTCTCATAGTGCCTCTTTCCACCCTGGTGTATAAATGTGTACCGGCGAAATAATGCTGGGGGTACCCTACGATGGACTAGTATCCTATCCACGCGAGAGTAATATTCCTAGCCGCTTAATGCTATCGAAACCGGGATAAGCCCTGGCTGTATGTGCCATTTGGCTGAAAGCTTCCCTACATGTAGTTTGCATTATTTGTATGTGTGCTCAAGATACTCGTCCGACGCTGCAAAGATTGAGAGGACTTTTGCGAAATGTCGAGGTATTGTGAGTGAGCATTTTGAGAGGATTTTTATATTTAGGAGCCCAAATTAAAAACGATGGCTTTGAAGTGGGGATTTCGCAAAGAAAGATTCAAAGTAAGAAACGTCTTAGTTCCTATGACTACAGGCTTACCATTCTGGTGTGTGGTCAAACCTTGCCAATATAATTAAGGAGCTTGTAACATTTTTGCCTACCCATGGTGGGGGGGGGGGGGGGGGTAATATTTGGAAGCCACGCCAAGTGGTTTTGCCAACCTTCCCCCATGAACTAATAAATGAAAACCCCGTTATTTAAATTTCTTGACTAATGCTACTCTTAAAAATATATATTTCCTTGACTCGTTCTCATCAGAGCTTCCGGTCCTCGAAAAAATAGTATGCGATCTATAGTTTGGCCAAATGGATTTGCCAATTTATTATAATCTGTACCACCAGCTGGGCTACTTAACGCAATTTTCAAATTAATTACTGCCTATGCCCTGCCCAGAAAGCAAAACGGGTTTCACTACAAGACGTCCTTTTGGGGTGTCCTATGGAGATACTTCAAAAAATACGCCGGTCGAAAGTTTTCATTGTAACAAGACTGAACACTTCTTCAAACCATAGTTAATAGAGGGAAATGGTTAAGAAGCCCGGCAAACATCAAAGGAGCAAACAAAGAGGCCAAGATTTATGTTGGAAGGTCCACGACCCTGCACATCTTTTGTTTTGCGCTCATACACTATGCATGAATTACGTAATCGCTAGGATTCTATTGGTTAGTTGCATGAACACACGTAACCACCTATTGTATTTTGTCAGGTTTTGTGCAGGGTCAACCCCGCAAAATAGCGACAAAACATACAACAAAGAACTTTGCCAGGCTTCTTAACCATTTCCCTCTATTAACTATGTTCAAACATACTCGGAAGTAAATACCTCAAAAAATAAAAATTAACGGAAATTATTACCGCAGTCGCATAGCTACAAAGTCTATTTTCGTGTCGATCGCATTTCCAGCTATTGTAAAACCCACATATAAGAGCCTGAATTGTTTTTCCATATTAGCCTAAAAAGGGGATTTACTGTATTATTAGGCTTATTTTCGTAAGAAAATATCATGGCTTGTTGTCAGCTAATAATAACCAAATACGTTAGAAGACACAAGAAATATAGACAAACTATATTGAACACCAGAAACATTTAATACTTCCATCTCGTGGGGTTGAATAAAAGAGCAAGTTAAATTACAAATGATTAATTCTAAAATTGTGATTGAAGGTGTTCTTGTATTATAACATATTTTTAATTGTCAAAATGATAAATTTACAAATTGAGTGTTCTACAAAACATCAATGTAAGAAATGACGTATGGGTGTATAGAATTGTTATTGAACGAGTGTTTCATCGTGGCAAATGAACATCTTGTAATAAATGACAAGACGTCAGTAGAAATTTAGACGACAGAAGTCTTGCTCGAACTGTCCCAACATTCTGATCCAAAATCTTCCAACATCGCGGGGTCATGTTGCGACATGTTTTGGCCAAACGAACGCAACATGTTTCACAAGCATTTTTAAATGCTGGAAGATATTGACCCGAAGTGTGACTTGAATTAAACTTCCATCCACGTTCTAACAGAGAGGTCAAAGACAAATATTCCAATAGTTATTCTTACCTAACAATAATAATCTTGATACCTTTGGAAATTTTTTTAATGTACTAGAAATGAATCAAGGGAAGACGAGCTTCCCAAGCCTATACTCCAATCATAAATAGTGCGAGGTCACGTGCGCATGACGTCACACATGTCGCTTGGCAATGGCTGCGCGATCGGGGGCTTAATTAATAGTAACCCCTACTCACTTGCTAGTGCTACGTTATACGTTATGTTCACAGTACTATAATAAACATTTTGCTTTATTTCTCTGTGCTATAAGCAGAGAAGTGACAACAAAATAGAAGATCATCAAATGGTATTATTTGAAAAAACATGACAAGAAACATGGTACATGTAATCAGGAAGGATTAACTGGACTGAAGGGATTTTAAAATTGGTATCGACTCTCGACGTTTTATGTATCAACACTATCCTGGGTACCAGAGGTTTTACTCGCAAGCGGCGGAATACTTCGGTATCGGTCGGATGCCGAGTGCGGTCGGCTTTAGGCCGACGAAACGAACGGCAAATAGAGACTTGACTGGGACCGGAAACCGTGCAAGAAAAGCCTCTGGTACCCGGGGTATATCAACACTTGTACCGAAACACTTATATGCACGCTTCAAATTTGTTCCTAATAACGTAAAATCATCACTCATTTTCAATGACAATATATTTCAATATTTCTAAAGTTGTCCAGCTACAGCTTGGATTTATTGCTGTTCATTAATGGCCGCAGGTACTTGTAGTAGCCTGGCTGCACCTGAAATGAAGGCAATTGATCATTATTAACACCACACGAAAAACAAATCGTGCATGCAATAGCAGGAACACTGTTGACCATCTAGCAGCATTTGAGTATGTACCGAAAAAGCCAACGAAAGGAGTCAAAGAACGTTTTTTAAACGAGATAGGCAGCCAAAGAGAAAACGAAAAGTAAACAAACGTCAAAGTGAATAATAACAGAATGGAGGAGAGACGAGGAGAGCGGCACAGAAAACAGGAGCCACAAAGTAAAACAGTGAAGGGGGGGAGGGGGGGGGAATTGGGGTTCGGGAGCGAAGAGGAGCCCAACCCAACAAAACAACAACAACAACAACAACAACGAGGTTTGCACCGAAATATCAACCTAAATACCGTACTGCATTTCGCTACGGTATATTCAGTAGCTGTTGAACCTTTCAACTCGCCTTGCATTTAACATCAAATTGTTAAAGAGTCTGAATTTTCAATACACAAACTTCTCCACAATAATCTTATTTGCGCTATTAAATTATTTTAGACTCAGCTAGTACTGCTATCAAGATATACAAGTTACACCATTCCATGATAATACTCCCCCATACAGGTTACGGCATATTAGTCAACACTACCTGTTCTTTATTTAAGACTGATCTCTGGGCCCATCTAAAAAGGTCTTCATATACGTTGCCATCGTGGCGTCCCAGCGCTGAATTGAGCACATAGTCTGAATAATCAAAGGCGTCTACCAGAGACACTGCTTCAGGCCTGTACGTTTAAAACAAGAGAAACATCAACACAACCTATTTTGATTGCATCAGATCTTTACGGAATACTTTCTATATATGGTTACAAAAGATAGTTGTACTATTTTCAAAATTCCATGACTTTTTCTTGACATGTTTTTAAAATTTCCCTGGCCAAATAAATACAAAATATGTTAGCTATAGAACCGACATCTAACCTCTGCTTCCCCCTAAAAAAACATCACTGAGATCACATTCCAGCTTTCAATGGTTTTAAATGAGGCCGAGCGGTCTTACAATTTCAATTTCCCCAGTTTCTTTTTTCAGTGTCAATTCTTCCTGACCCACAATAAATTCCCCAACGTTTCCCTGGCCTTTAAGGATTTTACTTTTCCTTGGGCAACTCAGTAAACGATAATAACAACAATCAGTGACAACAACAACAACAAGCTACATTGTCTTGTCTCAAGTTTGGGGGATGCTAATGATTACGTACGGTTTTGAAGCGAAATTGTCGGTTGAAAAGCCCCTCGGAGAACCTGTATATCATATATTACAGCAACAATGCTTGCCCAAAAAGGGGGCACAACGAAGCATTAAAACGCAGACCTTTTTTCTAAGACCTTTTTTCTAAGGTTTCTGAGGCTACGCAGTAAATTAATATAAACAAGAGTAGCGAATCTGTAATAATGTGCATAAGTGTTCGATATATTAAACAAACCTAAGTTTTTCCATCAAGGCGTACACTTGTTGTCGTATGGTTTGAATCTGGCTGCAATCCAGAACTCCAGCCTACGAGGAGAAAATTAAGGGGAAAACATTGAATACTTTACATTTACGAATCGCCCCAAAATCGTGAATGGAGATTTTTCTTACCTCAAGAAAACTGCCTGAATTCTCAGCAATACCATACAGGACAAATAAATCTGCCAGAGATTTGAGTACCCTGCGCAAATTCGTGCTCACACCAGATAGCTTCTCCATTGATTCCAATAGATATAATACCATTACACAGTTACTGTAGCCCTAAAACAAATAATAATGGTAATCAATTTGAGGGTTAATCCTTTATTAGTCGAGAAATGTTGTAACGTTCTACCCAGCCACATCCTAGCGTATATAATTTAAAAGCTTCTTGTTAATTTCTTTAATCAAAGTTATTGAATAGGAAAAGAAGGTCACCGTATAAAGCTTTCAAGGGAATTGAAAATACCTTTCACTGCGCGCCTTTTTCATTTCAACTAAATGACCTAGACAGTTCTGGAAATCAATTTTTTTTACCGGGTATGACACTTCAGCTCTTGCAGCTGTTCTACACAATCAGTTTCGTTTACTAACTTAAAAATTTTTGTGCAGTTTACCTTAGCACAGCGTACTAAGTCTACGGACACTTCATTCCAAGCATCAGCAGAATCCATTCCAGATAATATTCTGCTTTGTAATCTTTCCGCCACAATCATCACCTCGCTGGAGATTGAGAAGTAGATAAATAAGTGATTTCAAGTAAAATATTAAAAAAAAAATTATTCAGTTGGAAATCAGTTGGAAACAACTGCAATGAAGCTCGAGCCTCAGTTTCTCAGAATCACGTTGAATATCGCCTGATACTCAGCCAACGAGGTCGTTGGCAGAAATGGCTACAATCAGAGGTCGGCAAAATTGAGCACGATAATGAACTTAAGACTGATTCAATTTTCCTGGTATATCCTGTGCCTATACAGCGCTTTGCAAGACATTGGACGAGTCTTGGCATCCTACGTAT
This sequence comes from Oculina patagonica, assembly GCF_052425735.1. NCBI lineage: Eukaryota > Metazoa > Cnidaria > Anthozoa > Scleractinia > Oculinidae > Oculina > Oculina patagonica. Next base: position 8,425,198 of record NC_135766.1, read on the forward strand.
ACCGAAGGACATCTGTTATGATGATGATAGAGAAAGCGGTGCTATCAGCTCACCAACTACTTAAAGGAAAATAGCCTGGAGAGAGCTTACAGTCTGCCACAAAAGCCACAGCACGAAACGGCGCCGTAAAAGTCATAACGATGTCTGCGAACCAGTGTATGTCATCTCGCTCCTCGACCTTTCAGCAGCCTGACCGAGACCACCGACCTCCAGACTCTCCCGCGAACGGGAAGCACTGAGGCAGTCCACCAGCGTAAAAGTAGTGTAAAGGAGACACGTGCGGACTGCAATGTGGCGTTCCCCAAGGATCAGTGCTGGGGCCATCTGCTGACCGTCCCCAGTAAGAGCTCAGCCTCACATGCTGAGACCCCAGCTAACTGCCGCGAGACGCGACCAACGAGAGATGAGAGGGAGAGAGACAGAGGGACAAGACACCACCGAGGGCGCGCAGAAGACCACGAGAGAATAGACAGTCACACGGCGAGGAGCGCTTCCGCAGTGACCGCACACGCCACCACAGTGGGAGCCCCCAGGACCGGACACCCCGCCCCCGCCGCGGGCCTCAGCGATGAGCCGTTGCCCGAGCGCTCACTGACGAGCTGAGAGGTCTCATTTCCTCGATAGAGTTCATTTCATCCTGTCAGCGCCCTGAACGTATGGAAGGGGCGCTATACAAATGATTATTATTATTATTATTATGTACGTATGACGGACAACATTTTCCTGACCATATATGGGCTTAATAACAATTTGTTAACAAATAATGTTGAATATCTACAGAGACGAAGTCTCGGAAGAAACTCTTTATTTTTTGGTACAAATGTAGCAGGAAATGAAGTCTCAGATCTTCTTAGTCCAATGCCTTAGTAGGTGAAGTCGTGGACCTTTTTTATGCAAATGTATAGGTAGATGAAGCCTTGGACCTTGTTGGTGTACATTCCTTGGTAGAAGTCTCGGCCCTTTTTGGTGCAAATGCCTTGGTAGATGATAGCTTCACCCTTTTTGGTGCAAATGCTTTGGTAGATGAAATCGTGGACCTTGTTAATGCAAATGTCTTGGTAGATGAATTATTGGACCTTTTTGGTGCTAACGCCTTGGTAGATAAAGCTTTGGACCTTTTTGGTACAAATGTCTTGGAAGATGACGACTTGACCTTTTTGGTGCAAATGCCTTGCTAGAAGAAGCATAGGACCTTTTTGGTGCAGATGCCTTGCTAGAAGAAGCCTCGGACCTTTTTGGTGCAAATGCCTTGCTAGAAGAAGCCAGGACCTTTTTGGGGAACCCCTGGAGGTTTTTGGGTCTGGGACCTTTTTTGTTTTTTTGGATGTGGTGTTTTGGTGCAAATGTCTTGGTAGATGAAGTTGTGGACCTTTTGGTGCAAATGTCTTGGAAGACGACTGCTTGGAGCAAATACCTTGGTAGAAGACGTCTTGGACGTTTTTGGTGCAAGTGCCTTGGTAGATGCCTTTTGTGCAAAAGTCTCAAAGTGTGGGACCTATTTTTAGTGCAAAATCTTAACTTTGGTAAACAAAATCTTTTTTTTTTGGTTCGGAAGGTTTTGTACACTTTGACCTTTTGGCCCAAAGGTCTTCATAGTTGCCTTCCTCTATTTCTAAATAATGCTAGAATATCTCTAACTTGGAGTGATTGGTTAAGAATAAACGAAAAATACAATTAAAAAACAGCCGCAATTTGACTGTAGCTCAAAAAGCACGATAGGTTTTTGACCAATCCAAATGTTGGACTAATATATTTACAGGTGCTCCAGTTTCAAGTTATTATCAGGAATGGATATTATTGTAAACTCCTTAGTTTTGTCTCTGACTCATTTGTTGACCATTCATACTCAACTCACCTCAACGTTCTATCCTGGTAAATTTTCCTTTGAACTTGAGGATCCAAGAATTCTTCACCTCTTGTTACAGGGCACGATTCTGGTTTGCGTCGTGACAAAAATGAAAGTGAAAAGGGAGGCGCCTTGCCCTCTTGCACTTGTGAAGCACATTTCATAAGATACCTAATGACAAAAAATTGACCATTACGCACTCACATATTCAGTTAAGCAATTAGACAGGAGCGAGAACTCAGTACACCACCAGAGACATTATAGCACTCATAATTTTATTACCACCCAGGTGTTTTTAAGGGCGAACTACAATGGAACAACAAATAAACGAAGCTAAAGAGCTCTATCAATTTCACTCAGCTTACCTAGCTACTTGTAAGTAAAGAACGTCATTATCTCCCTCATAAGTACAGGAAGCATTTGCTACTGTATACATCTCAGGCAGACTACTGCACAGCAAGAAACCATGTCCACCACATGCCAGTCGACATGTCTCCGCATAATGCATGGATGTTGACGAGCAGAATGCTTTAAGACCACTGGTGATGGCATGTACCTACAGACACAATTAGAAGCATTTGTATTCACTTGCATTGAGGGTGGTGGTTATCTGTCCAGGATGCCCAATAATAACTATTCATAACTGTTTGCATTTCTTGGGATATTTGAAAACATAACAATATTCTTTTCTTTAGAAACAAAAACAACAACAACTTACAATAACTTTGGCTGTAATCCACATGCTAAAGAATACTGTATTAACCTTTAATTATTACTTTTTGTACTAAATTCTACAATGTACCTTCTCCACCTTCCCATCCTAGTAGATTTCATCTCCTACCATCTCCATATCCCTCAATGTCTTCTTGATCTCCTCCATCTTCTCTTTTCACACCATTCACCCTACCATCCAATTTTGTTTACCCCTCTACCACCTTCCTTTTCTCCTGTCAAGATGGAACTCATAAAAAAAAAACACGCTTACCTCTGGTAACATAGAAAAGTCTCCAGCAGCAATTTTCTTTTGCATTTCTTGAAACAATCTCCATACATGGTCAAAAGTAAACTTTATAGCGTAGGCCATGGCTAAACCAGGTAACAGTTTGTACTGTTGAGTTTTATAGGCGATAATCTGAGCCTCAGGTTCACTGTCATTAAACAAAAACACCTTTTTAATGTCCCTGTTCCGTGATTGTTGTGTACCCTGTCAGCTTGGTTTGGTATGACATTAAAAACGAATATTATTGCAGCTCATAAAATGGAACAATTAGAGAAAAGACGCACACATGTTTGGCGTAATGTGGGGGGACACATCCCTGCGATTGGCATGAGAAGCGACTTTGAAATGCGTGACCTTTTAAAGCCTCACTTATCTCCAGCACTACCGCACTGGAAACGGACAAGAGTATTGGCAGGTCAAATTGACTAATACTGCTTTTATTAAATCATACTGCATTTATATCTAGACATGGCTATGGTTGCAACCAATTGAAAACTGCCATCTTGCAGATCATGCTGTGACAAGACTAGACAGTCTTGTGCAATAGGTGAAACAATAAGCTAATTCAAGGTTCTCAACTAAACTAAGCGGGAAAACAAAGACATCATGTTATCGCCGCCAAATACCGTAGAATTCCGGTTATAAGCCCTGGGCTTATACAACTTCGTAAGGGTTTTTGGGTGGGCTTATAAGCGGAGGGGCTTATACTCGGGAGGGCTTATAAGCGGAAGGAAAAAAACGTTTCGAAACGAGCCTCGGGAGTGTTGATCGAAATACGTTTTTAAGTTAAAAACGCACAAAAAAGCAACATTTAGCCCTGTTCAGTACTGTCATCCGGTAGAGGGGGGCTTATATCCGGGGGGGCTTATAACTGGATGTATTTTTTTGTTTCCAAGTTGATGGGCCTATAACCGGGGGGCTTATAAGCGGGGGGCCTTATAACCGGAATTTTACGGTATGTAACTTAATTAAATGCAGTACCTAATAAATGGATTAGGGATTTGCAAGTCACGCTCCATTAACTGCGTTTTACTGCTTGTGCCATAAAACTTTCATTATTAATGGTGATTGATACAAATGCGGAAGTGCGGTCGTCTAATGGTTAGATCACTGGAGTACATTCCAAACCCATCTTGTGCTGCATGATGGGTTTAGAATGTTATGGTTGAGAGGTGGTGTTAAGCAGTTGAACTTTTTAAATTTAAAGTTAAGAAACCAAGACCACTCAAAGTAGCATAATTGCATCAAATATAAGTGCAACAAATATACATGTACATGTATTAATGATCAGTTTACAGTCATCTTTAACTTACCCCGGTTTGAGCTGACTTTGCCGCCGTACTGCACTGTAGCGAATAGCAATAGTCATGGCTCTGGATAACAGCCAGTAGGAATCTTGAACAATTGCTGCACGAACAAAACTCATGGTGCCATATAAAAGTTTGGAGTTTGCTGACTTTGTGAAGGTGCCATCAGGGGAAAGCTGTTGTACATGTACATGAGTCGGAGTGAAAACCTTAGTTCATCTAGTTAGTGGTTTTCTATCTATTATGAGCTTTAACCCTCTGTAATTCCTTCGGTTTTAAAAGATGATATAACCTACAGTGTACATAAGGGTATGCTTCATACAGTTGAATATGGCAAATTACAAATGAATAGAGTTTGCATGATGAACAAGTTTACAACAGAGTTAGCAATGAGTAAAGGATAAGGTGGCTGTGTTATTTTGGTGTACAGTGATCACCACGACAGCAGAACCAGGCAGAAATGTTTAAATCAAAAATTGGTTCCAATGACATTATCAGTCAACATTAATTTTTAAAAATTGCCTTGAGGAATATTTAGTTAATTTAGCTTGTGTTTCACATGTACATGTCATTAATGACCATAATGACCCTGGTCAATTCCAAGCATTTGTGGATGACATGCTGTTATTTGCAGGATTGTTGTTTTACCTTTGCTAGTCCCATCAGCATTTGGTTAAGAGGAATTCGTACACGATCAAACATTAGATATCCATTATCAGTTCCATTCAGCATGGGTGAAAATTTGGCTCCAATATCTCCTACCGTTACACCTAAGAAATTGAATAAATCATGGAAACAACGGCTAGTTACAAATACAGATTTCTGTCCAATGGTATGTTATGATACTTGACAATAAAACAAATTATTATTGTGTGAAATCTTTAAAATGGTTTCTGCTGAATATTCTAGCAATAAAGACAAAAAATTAAGTTACAAAAAGTCCTTATAGCATGAGCATAATTTTACTACAGTTAAGAATAACCTATCGAAATTTTAGGTCTCAAGCTTGCGAGAGAAAAAAAGAATTTGAAATTGTTCGTATTTTAGTTAAAATGGCCGTTTCATGTCAGTTCAAAACAAAACAACACGCGTTTTAAGCTTTTCTTACGAGGTTTGACATTAAAATTAATTTCTCAAGAATGCTTTAGAATTTAATAGCCAGGTCAACTAGAGAAATGAATTACAGTGAGATGTTTCAAACAGTATACAAAATGTTACTGTGCTATGAGTAGAGTTTTGGTAAATAATTCTTGCACTTGTTGCTCGAAATTTTGAGTGGAATCCGTCTTTAATAGTTCAAATGGACTGTGCAGAGAGGTCTATATTGTCTATTACTCCAGTGTTTGGTCTTATTGCATTTCCCTCTAGGCACTGGACTAGGCCCACGCACGTGAAGGAAGAGCAAGAGGTGGGAGGGGGTCAATATACATTGTAAATTCATAGTTAATTTCATCCTACCAGGTAAAGGTTGATGTGTCTGCAGATCTCGTAGCTGAACTATAAACATCTGTATTCCATGATCCTTCCTATCTACTATTAACCTTGCAGGCACAATAGCAAAATTTGAAGACTTGCCCACTGAAAGTAAAATAATGTTGTCACTAGTGAAATGTAAAACTTTCATATAAAGAATTTCAAAATTTGTTTTACTTTAATTATTTTTTACAGACATTCCTTTCATCCAAAAAACATAATTGATATTAATTTTTATTGAATGTCATTATTTTAAATAACTTAAATTTTAATTAAAATACATGTAGTTGCAATAATTTACTATTTGATACAGGTATAACATACTCTGTACAACAAGTTAAAGATGAATTACAGTCCGTACTGCGCAATCTCGGCTGCAATGTTTATGTGAGCCTCACAAACAAAGCAAAACTAAAAATTATGTGACAAACTTACCTGTTTCTTCATCATAAACGCCAGATATCCTTGCAGAACAAATAATAATAAGTAGAAGAACCTTGACGCTATTTCAAACCGACGTTTCAGCTCATCGGAAGTTCTTGAACGAAGCGAACTGTAATGGCGGACTAAAAAACTTCATGTATGCTGTCACCGAAGTGTAACGTTTCAACGAATTCAAAACAAAAACGTAAACAAACCCCGAGTCTGCGCAGTACTTTAAGCTTTTGACATATTGATCATGTGAGCAAAAAAAAAATGAACTTCTTTTGATAACCAGACAGAGTAATCATTTTTTTTCCCTTCCTTTAATCATAGTATTTTCTAAAAAAAAAAGACAAAAAATCTCATCAGCATTTCTGTCAGGATATAGAAACACTAATTACCTTTTATGAAAGGCAATGAAACACTCGAATATCACGCTTGTGTTCTACAGCATTTCTCATTCTCTCAGACTTTTGCTTGTGTGAACTCCTGTAGTTCTCAAGATTAGTTAAGAACATTGCAGCATTTATTGCCACATTACTGTTGCTAAGGAATTATGGTGCTGGTAATATTCTTATTTAATTTGATTGACATACTGTTGCCTGGCCACCATTTGCATGCTGACAGTGACGGCGAGTGAATAACAAACTCTTGAGTCCTCTTGTCATATGTTGCGGTAGTCTCCAGGCCACGCACATAAGTACCTTAAAATGTAAAATTGATTAATGGCATAACTGTAAAATATTTTGTATGGTAGTTAATTTCACGGTTATACCATCTTAAGAACATCAATTTACATGACTGTATATAAAATTATATGGAGGCTGCATCACTGCTCTGTGTACAGCATACTCACCATGACCTAGTTCAGTCTGTGCATAAGTTCCAATGATCTGATAAGACTCAGCAAGAGGAAGCCACTTGGCTTTTTGTTCTTCAGTTCCCTGACCCTAAAAATACATTGTATAACAGTTATTTAACTAGTAATTAAATGTAAATTGAGCTTTAATTTAATTGTTGAACACAATTAAATTTAAATATTGTCAAACAGATTCTAAATTGCCTTGAGAAATCTATTACTGACATGGATGTATTTCTAGAATATTCAAAAGCGGGAAAATACAGTTGAATCCTGATAACTGGAACCCTCAATGAAACTTTTACCATAATTCCCCTTAAGGTCATTTTCTTACTACTTTATCCTAACTTTACTCAAACCTTTTTCCCTTTTCCCTTAAAGGTCAGAGCTATCAGGGTTAAACTGCCTAAATAGACATTCTTCCAAAGACCATGTCATTATTTTTTCATTTCTAAATGATTTCCTGGAAAATGAGGTTACATCACAGGTAGCCCAAGCTCCTAAAGGAGCCGTCAACATATAGACCACATACGACATTGCGTAATAACGTTATTATAAGGGTTTGTATGGGAATTTACCGATCGTGAAAAATAATTCAAAATAGAGGAAAAATATCCAATAAAATCGACTTACCTATCCTCTTCTATGCATATGTTGTGTTTCTATGCCGTTTGGGGGCGATTTGAAGCCATTTCAGTGGGTTTTAGGTTCGATGGTTTCCTCATATATACACAACATATGCATAGAAGAGGATAGGTAAGTCGATTTTATTGGATATTTTTCCTCTATTTTGAATTATTTTTCACGATCGGTAAATTCCCATACAAACCCTTATAATAACGTTATTACGCAATGTCGTATGTGGTCTATATGTTGACGGCTCCTTTAGGAGCTTGGGCTACCTGTGGTTACATTTATCAAAATTACAAATAATTACACTGACTTCTTTGAATCAATAATAATTATCTGCTTCAAGTTTTTCAAGTACGTAAAATGTATTCACATTCAAATTAAATTCAAGGCATACACAGTACCTTTAAAGTAGGTATAAACATAACTCTGCTAAGGTGAAATGGAAATATAGCACCTGTAAACCTGAAGAAAAAATAAATAAATCTCTAAAAAAGACTCACACAACAATTACACATGAACTCAAACTGTCCAACGTGAGTCACAATAGACTAGAAGTACTACATACCCTTACCAAATGTTCAGCCGGTGTTCAAACAAGAAACAAACGAAAACAAAATTGATAGTAAACAGTATTTCCAAAACTGTTTTTGTGCTGTATAATAATGTCATATAAGTGAACACTAAAAGGTGAGTGGCAAGTAATAACAGGTGAGGGGTGAGGAATTAAAAGAGGTGAGGAGTAAGGTGACAAGGGGTAAGGAATATGGGGTGAGAAGTAAGGGATGGGGGTTGACAAGTACTGTAAGGGATAGGGGTAAAGGATGAGGGGCTGAGGGGTAAGGGAAATAGAAGGGTGAGAAGTAAACAATGTGGGGTTAGAAGTCAGGGATGGGGAATGAAAAGAAAGAGAGAGGGGTCAGGGGTAAAGGATAGGGAGCGAGGGACTGAGGGGTAAGGGTAATAGATGAGGGGGTGAGGAATAAGGGATGAGGGGATGAGCCAACGAGCACCCCCCTTTCATATGCGAGTCCCCTCCTCCCTGGGGAAGGGGGCTAGATATGGGTATGGGGTAACATACATGTACATGGGTTGGTTTGTGAGAGGTGAGGGGCAGGGGGAAATGGGTGGTTAGGGATATTATAGTGAATTTAAAGGGAAAGGGCTGTTGTGATAGCATTGTTACTGGCTCGATTGAAATGCTCAAAATTACAAGTTATTCACTCTTCCACATTTAATACTTTAAGCTACAAAAGATCATGCCTGCCACAATTAATTTTTTCTATAATAAGGCCCACTGTGGACCACATTTAATTTGATATTATTATTATTTATTCGACATAACTACATCAAAAAATTAATGTCAAAAATCTCTGCATTCTTACTTCTCTAACATGCCCAGCTCCTGTGGATCAGTAATTTGATATTCCTTTGTCAGCTCAACCATTCGCAATCCTTTCTGTAAATACCTTTCATAAGCATGTTTGCGGTCCAGTACATATGCATCTTCTTTACTAAACACAGGATCCTTCAGTAATAATGACTCTTCAAAAGAAATAACGAAGAAAGATTAGAAATGACAATTTAATCCAAGCAACAGTTATTGATTACTGGCTTCTCATCAGGTATTGTTTTTAAATATTCAAGAACAGTGGGTGACCAATACAGACTTGCAATTGCAATGCTACTCCAAGGTGCACTGAAGTCACAGATAAAGCCATTTTAATGCGGCAGCCACTGCATGCTGCAATGCAGTAGTTGAAGAGCAACAATTTTAAAAACGTTGTGTAGATGTGGCAAAGAATTTATGTGTGACATGTTATAAGGGCAAAAATAGCCCCAAGAGAAACGTAATTTATAAATCTGACTAGATCTGTTGTTTAAGAATTCACGACACACCACCAACCCAGGGGGGGTACTCCGGGATCAAAGTGACGGGGATGATCGAATGGAGGCAAAACTCAGGACCCAAAAAAATCCCTAGGTCTCCCGACATTACCCAAAAAAATCCCTGGACCAAAAAAACGCCCAAAAAAATCCCTAGTCAAATTACCCCTTAATTGCCAAGGCCGCGCCAAGGCACTTTAGTTTGATTTTAATACCCAAAAAAATCCCCTATTTAAAAAAATACCAAAAAAATACCTGCCAAATTCTCCTACCCAAAAAAATCCCGGAATCGAAAATTTCGACCCCAAAAAAATCCTTCGCACATCCCCTTCACTTAGATCCCGGAGTGCCCCCCCTGGGACCACCAACCACCAACTTTGAAACTTGCAGGGAAGGAAAGGAAACAAAAGGGAAGGAAACTTGAGCGAATTCAGGAACGCCGTTAAGAGCTATATTCAGATCCCATGCCGAAACCTAAATATAAAATGTAAACGGCCCTTGCATTGACTACATGCATTGGGACGTTCCAAAAATTTTCCGCATCCCCCTATGGAGGGTAACCTCTTTCACAGGGCCTGTCGGAATATTTTTTCAAAGGAGCCGACAAAATTTTGAACCCCTCGGATGCAAACTTTAAAGGTTCCGACAGCAAAAAACTAGGGTGTCGGAATCTGTCCCTCCAAAGGGGGGTGCGGCAAATTTTTGGGGTATCTGGTCACCTCGCCACCAAGCAATCTCGCCACCAAAACTGGTGTATTCCTCGTTCTTTAATCCATGAGCCGAGGCGACTTCGCTTGGTGGCGAGTTGGTTGGTGGCGAGATTGCTTGGTGGCGAGGTGACCGGCATTCATTTTTGGAACGTTTTTTAGGTCGCCAAACGGTGAAAAAACTTGTACCAACTTGCGTGCAAATTTGTTCCGACTGAAGTGAACGCAAGTCATCGCAAGTAAACGCACGGCCGTACACATGTTCTTATCAATACGACAAAGAAATTAACCTACAAAGGAAATTCTTAAAAAAATGATCAAGGTCAAAGGATGTCGAGTACCCAGCTGCGAGCTATGTTAATTAATGTATAGAGGCTAGTCTTCTTTTATTCCTGGAGATATTCGGGCAAGAATTAAGAGTCTGTTCCTGAAGAAGTCAAAACTCTACAGCAAATAACCTTAGATTACCCAGGAATCTTTTCCTCTCCGTCTTCTGTCGTCCTCCGTGAAGCAAGTAAGTCAGCTCCGCTGTGTTAAATGAAGCTTTCCCTCGCTCTTTTGCAAGATCAGGATTTACTTTGGTACTAGACGACTTCATTCTGCTATCAACAACAATTTCTAAGCTAAAGTTAGGCTTGGAGTGACCGTCAGGTCTACAGGAAACAAACCAAGAGTTTCCTCGCTTCAATTTTCCACCTCGGTCATTTCCAAGATGGCGACCAGCACGATCGCGTGATCGATAAATCACAAGATTGCGTGACGAGACCGAGAAGAGTCTGGGGGCAAGTTCCGGCGTTCCGTTGCATTTATATTGTCATTGTATTTTATATTTCTCAGCTTCATTAGACTATGAAAAGGCTTAAATACAGAGTTAATGCGAGGTGTTGGATTCATGCAGGTGTTTAGGAGTTGTTGGGAGAACTAGAAGAAGAGAGAGAAGAAGTTGGTTAAGTTTTCGAGCAGACATATTGACCATAATGTTGGCGACCATAGAGAACTGTTTTGTTGGACAGTTTCTGTTGACAATTCTTCTAACCATGTTAACTCATTTGCTGGGATGCTCAAACGCGAATAACATTCCCTTTCCTCCACCAATTAGCATCCCTGAAGATAAAAACTTGCCAACAGGACATCTTCAACCTTTGGGTTACCAACGTTCACCAGACGGGCCCGTTAAAGAGTACTTTGAAGTTCTTCGAGCAGATCTGTTTTGGGAAGAACATGTCAGCAAGGGTATCCCGCTTGTGTTCCGTCAAGGAATTGGCGAATCACCCGCTCTTTCAACTTGGTCCGACGATTATTTAAGAGAAAACTATGGAGATCTGGATGTTCTGATCGAGTTAAAAGAAGAAAATCGCACGCACTCGGCTCGCAGGATGACGATTGTGGAATTCCTTTCTCGCTACAAGGAAGAGGATATTTATATTGTTACTGTTTTGCCCGATCCTATGAGACGAGACATTCAGGTAACCAAGGCTTAGGTCCGGCTCATCAAAAATGTTTGATTAACATAACACTAGTTCTATTAATTTCTGTTATTGTATAGTAAAATTTGAGTTCTCGTTTGCGAAATCGTGAAATGAAGTACTGCGCGTAATGATAGCTGATACGTTTAAATACTTCGACCGGAAGTAGCTTTTTGCTTACTCTGTCGTTACGATAAATACATGTAGTGTAAACGTTCTCAACAAGAAAGGTTTTGTTGTCGTGGAAAGAAAGGCTTTGATGTTCTGGAAGCATCAACACAAAGGCAGAAATACTTTTTACTGGACAAGTGACTTTTTGCCAGGCATGTAATAAAATAAGTGATAAAATACATTGTTATTACATAACCAAGATAGGTCGTAAAGTATGATCGTCCGGGTGATAGTAGTTCTGAGTAGAAATGTTGTTGGTGACTGACGTTTCGACAACCTGAGCGGAAGTCATCTTCAGAGTCAAGTGAAAAGTTGTTGTCAGTCGATGATGTTATAACCCAGGGGGGGTACTCTGGGATCAAAGTGACGGGGATGATCGAATGGAGGCAAAACTCAGGACCCAAAAAAATCCCTAAGTCTCCCGATATTACCCAAAAAAATCTCTGGACCAAAAAAAACGCCCAAAAAAATCCCTAGTCAAATTACCCCTTAATTGCCAAGGCCGCTCCAAGGCACTTTAGTTTGATTTTAATACCCAAAAAAATCCCCTATTTAAATCAAGTCACCCAATAAAATACCTGCCAAATTCTCCTACCCAAAAAAATCCCGGAATCGAAAATTTCGACCCCAAAAAAATCCTTCGCACATCCCCGTCATTTGGATCCCGGAGTACCCCCCTGGGTGTTATAAGTCTTATAACATCATCAACTGACAACAACTTTTCATTTGACAGAACTACTATCACCCGGACGATCATACTTTACGACCTACTGATACTCCTAGAGCCGGCTACATTGTAAGAAATGGTCTGGGTAGAGACTTCATAGCACCCTCCCCTATGTGGGCCCCTCCCTGGGGGGCTAGGATGAGAAGATGGCTGACAATTCAGACTACCTCCCCCAGTAAATCAGCTGTGACATAATAATAACTGTCTCTTATTTGGCATTCAGGTTCCAACATGTTTGTTGTGTGGCACCTTTCTTGATTATGTTCATGAAACTAACTTCTGGATGAGCTCAGGAGGTACTCGCTCTGTCATTCATTATGATGCAGATCATAATCTGCATTGTTTGGTGGCTGGACGAAAGGACTTCATCATGATGGAGAGAAAGTATTACAAAGACTTGTACTTTCTTGACAAGGTTAGCAAAGTTAGCAAAAATAAATCTTGAATTCTTCGGCTTCTAGCATCCTTACTTCATTATATTTTCTTCAACGCCAAGATGCCGTGCCAAAATAGAAAAAATAGAGGAACAACTAGACACAGATCAACAACAAGGGCTGTCATGAACTAATTTATAAAAAAACAACCAAGTCATTGTAAAATTCTTGGTGTGTGGTGGGGTCTTTGAAATTATTCAAAATCTTATCAGAACTATAGTTAACTGCATTGGTGTGACCGCAAAGATAAAGCTGAAAGCACTAACTACATGTATAGTTTTTGCTGATTTTTTTTTATATATCTTTTTTTTTATGAGGTATGACGTCACATAACTTGAGACTAACTATAGTTAAACTTTAGTTACGTCGTAGATGTGACCATCATATTTCATTTTTACAGCCATTGTGTTATTTTTAATAGCAGAATGAATATTCAGGATCAGGATTCTCAGAAATTGACCCAAACAAGATAAACCTGCTGGAGTACCCTAACGTGGCAAATGTACCATGGACTTATGCCACACTCATGCCTGGGGACTGTATTTATATTCCAGCAGGTAATGTGTACAGTCAAATAATCCTGGTCAGTCAGACTAGCTGAGATATACGACAACTGATGTAGTCTGGATAAACAAGATATCAGCTAAGATATTTTTTTTACAGCATTCTACTTGAGCAGTTATAATTTTTGAGTTACTGGTTTGATGACTCAAGCAGAATAGTAATGAGGATGATGATTTACTGTATGATGCTAGCTACTGGTAATTATTGCAGGTCTAATTTTGATAGTTTACCGTATGTTCACAGGACAATATATCTTGAAATGCTACAGTAGTACAATGTCCTTTTCAAGATCTTGCAACATCTCTCCTTTAAATTTTCGTTTTCTCCACAGAATACATACATCAAGTCAGATCATATAACAGGACCATATCAGCTACAATCTTGTTCACATCTGGGCCCCTTGTGGGTGCTCCCTTTGAACCCAAGGGCTGCGACAGAGAAGTGTTTGAATACACACCCCTCAGTGATCTGACAGTACATTGGACATACAACAAGGGCGACAAGATTATTGAGATGGGCTACATGAATGTGGAGGTGCTTCGTTACAGCATTCTAGCAACCATGCAAGAAAGGAATGAAGACGTTTTGACAAAAGATGCATTTGCCGATTTCTGGCCACAACATGAAGACAAAAACTCTGAACACGACAAGGACAACTTGAGTGAAGATCCCAGGAGAATTTTTGATGAATATTTCGATACTGAAGGCAAAGGATTTGCGACAAAACATGACATATTAAACATTTCACAAGAAAATTTAAAAGCAATTGCACGCTTAATTGATCCTCCACATGGTCCTGCAGCTAATGAGGAAGAAAAGCCGCTTGGATGCCACACTACAAGCACATGAAGAACTCTAACAATCAATCGATCCATCATTGTTGTACCTATTTAATTAACTTAATTTATAAAAGCAGATAGAAGAGAAATGGCATTTGCATTTCAGTGTCTGATATAACATTAAAGCTGACTAAAACCTGAGTAATCTTGTCAGAATCCTGGGAAGCTGTAACATGTGTTACAGTATGTGCCAGGGGTAAAGGCCTATTTTCATGATACGATTTTGTCACATGGATAAGCTTACGGCACGCCAACGACAGCTGCAAGGGAGTTGTAGGTTTGATTTACACAACATAATTTGTGTCGTTGGCCTGTTGTAAGCATGTCGCATGCAACAAAACCGTACCATGTAAATTGGCCTTAGATAGCTACATGCCAAGAATTACTCCAGTCATCATTTTTAATATCCTTTTGTGTCAGTGGTGATCGTTTACAGTGTGTAAGTGATATCTGAAAAGCTCAGATTTGTGTAGCTAAAGCATGTTTAGAAGTGTTAAATACTGTTATAGTGGTATTTATTTGGCGGCATCTACATGCATACAAAATTGTACCACTGACACCATTAATTTTTTTGGTGCCCTCCCATGCATGCATGTCATTCATTTTGCGACTTAAAGGGTGGACATTTACATTTTTGAAACAACAACAAGTTACAACTGCATAGAGCGTTTACCAAGAAGGTGGTAACTTATTGACCAAAAAAAATAAACTGAGATAATTCAACAAGTAACAAATGATTTTGATGTCATATTTAATATCCTTCATCATAAAGCTTACTAACATCTAAAGTTACCGGTACTAGTGATATATTGCTTTAAATAAGGTGTAAATTGTAGATGGAAAATCATGCAACTTTAAACATTTCATCTTTACAGCATAAACCGATAACTTTATTTTGTTTTGTCTTGTAGACATTATCAGTTGAACTGTAATGCCTTTATCAAGTCCTTCAAGCACACTTTGTGTTCTTGTGTTAATCAAACCCTTGTAATAATTATCTGTGGTCACTGTGAGCTATGTTCCTCACTGGCTTGCTTACAAACAGGTGCAGTTTTCTTTAGTGATCCCAAGTATGGCTTTAGTGCTACAACAGGCATCCAGTGATGCAGACTCGGCTCTTTTCTCAGAAAACATTACTGCCTCAGTAGAACACTGTTCACAGAGTCTGTGAGCTATCATGGCATTGAACGCCTGCATCAATCAGTGTTACTCCATCATCTCCAGCTGTGAGAACAAAACGAGAAACAAAATAAAGTTAAGTTAAGTAAAAAAAAAATTATAGTAAATGGTTTGAGCCCAGAAGTATCAGTAGGTTGTATAGTGTGATCATCCGGGTGAGAGCGGTTGTGAGAAGAGCTGTTGTCGTTGACTGACGTATCCACAACCTGAGCAGAAGTCATCTCTGAAAATGACTTGCTCAGGTTGTCGAAATGTTAGTCAAAGACAACAGTTCTTCTCAGAACCACTTTCACCCGGATGATCACACTATACAATCTACTAATAAATATTCAGGTTTCATTAAAGATGCACATAATGAAGGATGTATAGGTAAATTCTTAACAAGTAGCAGCAACACTCCCTAGCATTTCCAAGTTAAGAATACATTATAACAATGATTGACATACCAAATCATCAGCATCCTCCATTGTGTCATCAACTGGAGCTTCTTCTTTCTCAGGTGCTCCATCTTCCAAGAACTATAAACACAATAAATTATTTCAATATTAAAAATCTGTATAACAATAAATAAGTCAAGACCGGCCAATCTAGAATTAATAAGGTCAACCCTCCAAGTTAAGACCATAAGGAAATAAAGTTCAGCCTAGTTTTTTTTTTGCCCAAGATTTGTATCTTAAGTAACATCACTGCAGGAGAGCAAATATTTTTTTTCTCTTGAAAGGACAATATCATGATACAGTCAACTCTCGCCTTGCGGACACCCCGCTATTACGGACGCTCGATATTACGGACAAAATTCAGATCCCTGGCGAAAGTTATAGAGGTTTGACTGGAAATGACTCCCGCTATTACGGACTCTCGCTATTACGGAATTACGGACACTTTCGTGGTACCAAAAGAACAATTTTATTGTTTTGACTCTCGATAAAGCGGTCACCATGAACTTCTCACATAACGTTATCACGGAAAATTGCAGTGTGTTGAATACTATTTGTCGAAACACAATTCAGAAGTCTTCTGCAATAATTATTTTTGCATCAATCGCTTCAGTAGCTGTACACCAGACTTTGCTTTTTCACTTCAGCTTGCGCCCTTTTCTTCCAGACGACTGCTTTGGAGAAATCAAACCCTCGACCATTGCCATTCTCCATACCTAACGACTACTGAGTTGTTTCACGACTGTTGATAAGCTCGTCATAACCCATACTATTTAACCTATGTTAATGCCATTTTTTTCCTCACACCCCACTATTACGGACTCTCGCTATTACGGACACTAAACGAAGTCCCAAGCGTGTCCGCTATAACGAGAGTTGACTGTACACATGTTACATGTAAATCTTACTTCTTTAGCTTGAGCATCAGTTATGTTACTGTCAGGTGCTTCAGTTTGACTGATAAGTGTAACTTGTTCTGCAAAACAGTAAAAGATAATCATTATATTCTGCACTTCTATATACAATTTCACTGATTCAAAGTGGTTCCTGTGAGTGAGTTAAAAAATTAAACAAACAAGTGTAGTACATGCCTCTACATCACATACATGTATTCTTATTATTAAGTTTAGCCAGGAACTGGATTGTTTAGCTCAATTGCCATGCTAATTTCAATGTCCAGCTTATTCAGAACACCTCTGAAAGAAAAAAACATAACTGAAAGCCAAGTATAACTAAATCATTCTTATACATGTACCTCTTGACAGCAGAAGCCAAAATTCATGGCCTCTTTGGTTAATTATTTTCTCTTTCAGTTCTTGAAGAAACTTGTTTAGCATTTCAGATTCTCCAGCCTGAAAAATTCACACAGGTTTGACAATAACAGTTCAATATTTACAACAGAGTTTAGTTCAGTTGCATGGGAGGGGTCCCACTGAATTACCTACAATATATTATAAAATAAATTGTTGAGTTACTGTTAGTAGTAGATCTGATTTACAGTGACAGTAGTTACAGTCAAGCCTCTAAAATACAAGACAAAGAAAGGCCTCGGGCCCATTTCTCAAAGGTACCGAAACTGAATTTTTTTGCACCCAGAAAGCTATAGCAAAATCTCAAACCCATGATCAGTGCTCGAAATTAGAAAAAAATCCAGGTTGTCCTTAGGGCAAATGCCGGACAACCTAACCCCTGAGTTTGGTTGCCCTGCTGAGGGATTGGTTGTCCATATTAAGTGTTCTATGTTTTTTGGTTAATATTTTTGTCCTCAGGCCATGAGATGATAACATTTTTGTAACAATTAACAGTGGTGTGAAACAGCTCATCCAAAACAAACATTGCAGAATTCCTTTATAATAAATGAACACAACACTTTCACTTACTTCAAACGTTAATGAAAATACTCCTTTGTACTTTCAGAAGCAGTATAAGTAATTTTAAAAATCCCTACATCCGCAAAAACACACCAAACTCAAAACAGTTAAATATAAATTATTCTCAAACAAGATGCATCTCAGATTACACCTGGGTGTCAAATGTGTTCGCTTAAAAAAGCCAAAAAATTCTGTACTATAGATTGAAATATGAAAGAAACTTGAATTAAACTTTGCTCAGAATTGAATTTCATTTACAGGGCCCCCGTTGATACCAGTCCTGCGACTGAAGGGGTCACACTGTTTAAATATCAGTTATTATTCAAGATGAAGGCAAGAAATGCATTGTTGGATGATCACGATAATGTAAGTTCTTGGGTTGTCCGGTGGTTTTTTCTCGGGCAACCAGCCCTTTAATTTTCTAAAAACGGGTTGCCCGAACGCACTTTTAGTCGTCTCGGACGACCGGACAACCGCTAATTTCGAGCACTGCATGATTATACAGAACTGTTGTTTACAATCATATTTTTGATATGAACAGAGTATACAAAGTTTCAGGCCTATACACTTGTCTGTTGTTAAGATAGAGATACAGTGTAGCTAAAAATGGCTTTGCAAGCAGGCTGAAAAGTTTCCAGGGCTTTAGAGAAACAGGCTCCAGAGCTGAGTGTCTGTAATTATGGAGGTGTCCATATTATAAAGATACAGATTATACGAATTCTGATTTATCTGGGAGCAAGCGATCAATTGACTGTCCTTATGTATACATAGGGGTGTTGTATTATGGAGGTGTCCCAAAGGAGAGCTGGTTTCCCACTATACCTTTATAGCCTCTTTTCTCAGGGTTTTAACACAGTCTAGTGCCTTAGCATAAAACTGGTCTCTGAATGAATCCAGGACTAATTGTAGGATGCGCTCCCTCATCTGTTTGGCAGCTATATGATGATTGAACAAAACAAAATCAAGAGAAGTAACTGTCATTATTATTACAACAATTGCAGTAAAAATGGGAAGGAGATGATATGAAACACTGTGTTTGTATAGACATCTGATCTTACATGATTTCTGTGAAATTGAATTTCTGTAATATTAACAATAAAAAATGTTAACTCAATGTCTGAAAGATCTAATTTCACGACATAAGCTGGAAGTGACACAATCCAATTTTGACAGGGTTTCACTGAAACAAAAGCCATTTATATGTCACTACTTAGAGCTTTCCAGCTGCTACTAATAAGTTTTGAAAGGCCATGTCTTGCTGAAGCTGAAGGGTTCAGTAAGCATCAATAGACAACATACCTTCATCAAACCTATCTTCATCCCTTTGACTGATCATAGTACAGAAATCACCAACTGGGTCAACTGTGCCAACCTGAATGTACAAGTAACTTGATCAACATTTGTCGACATAATAAGAAAATCTCGATGATTTGGTAAGTGCAGAATGCAATATGGAACAATTGAAAGTATGATGTTTTATATATGATCGTGTTTATTTGGTTTATTTTACTTTCGGAAAAACTGTTCACAGGCTACTTGTATTCTTTCCCAGGTGTTCCTTACGCTAATCTTTGCAAACATAACACGACACTTTTGTTCGTTTGTAACAAAATACTTTTGTCTTCCTTGAAAATGCGATAACATGAAACGTTTTGTTTTTTGTTTGTTTTACGGCGGCATCGATGACATTTGTTTAATTTAATTAAGTTACGGTTTAGACTGCACGAAAGACGATACTCAAAAACTAAAGAAACAAATCTAATCAAAAAACATATTTTTCGACAGGTTTGTTAAAATGCAGTACAGCTAGGATATTTGTTTCCTGGTTATCAGGTGTTCACGCCGAAAACCCCGGTGCAAGTTTTTGCATACCTAATAACGAAAGCGCTTTGAAAGTCTCAAAATCTAATTTAAAGAAGTCTACAGGAAGCCTACCGCAAACATGCAATACAAGTGATGTTCATGATAGTTCCAGAAAACAACGTAGACTAATCTGCGCATGCGTTTGGTGTAAATTACGTTGAGTAGTACCACAAGGAGAGCAAAGGTTTTACTGAAACAAATATATATCTTTGAGATCCTCATGTAAAAGTAACGTAGAATGTGCTCCACGTTTTACTTGGGGGGTATGGTCAGGTGCTCCCACCCCAACCCCCTCCACAGGAATAATTAATTAATTGATATTAATTAATTAATTGACTATTAAAGTTTACACGTTAGCGCACTAGCGGGTTAGCGGACGACAGCCCCAACAAACCATCACAATAGTGCATTCTGCACTAAAAATGATATAAATTGCATATTTCCACCAATTTACAAGATTGTATACCTGTGTGATTTCTCTCTTTGCCAAACTTGCCATGCTAAAGTCAGTTTCATCATGAACATCTGTTCTGCTGGTTGATGGCTCTCCATTTGGTTCATCTCCGCTAAAGATAATATAACAAAAACCCTGGTTATGCAATTAACGTTTGTTTACACACTTTGATTTTTAACAGTACAGTGCAAAAAGCAATCCTCTAGCCTGTCTTTTTAGTCCCTCCTCCCATCCAGTTCTTCAAACTCACCACCCCTTCCCCCCCCCCACCCTCATCAATTAAGAGCATCCCCCACACCACAGTCATAAACCAAGACAATTTATGAACAGGAAAGCAATTGCTTTGGTGTACTTATAGGTTTTTTTAGATCTATCCACCCACCACATATGACATCAACATGTACGTACATTGCTTTGAAGACATTTTCAGCTGATGTTTCTTTCTTCTTCTCTATTTTTTCAAGGCGGAACATATCCTAGAAATGGAAACAATCACAGATACTTTTAAAAATTCCATCCAATTAAACAGATTTAAATTAAAAAGAATTACCATAATTTAAGTTAATCCCCCCTCTCTATGCTCTCTATGTGACAATAATTATGAGGACAAGGGTAAAGTATTCAGTTCATTTGAGTGTTTTATTGAGTAGTCTTTGGTAGTGTTATAAAGAAATTCAAGCATAATTTAAATCATTGTTTCTGCCCGTTGATAATTTAGATATAATTTTTACCTGTTATTAAGTTTTTTTTGGTTTTAATTATGAATTTTAGACACTTAACAAAAGGCTCGTGCTTCTAACCTTCACTTTACTACACTCAGGAGCACACCTTGCTTTGAACTCTGCACTGGGTTCCAAGTAACTAAGAAAAATAAATCAAAATAAGACTTTGGTATAAATAGTGGGTTATAAATTATACAAATAAGAAACAAAACCAGAGCCGGGCCCGACAACTGTCTTGTATTGCATTCTCCTTGGTTGGTCTGTCCGTCAGTTAGTCAGTCAATAAGTAACAAAGCTAACTGTTGTGCTGCATTGGTAGACAAGTGAATACTTAGTTGATTATCAAAAGTCAATAAAGGTTAATATAAGTTGCCATAGTGAATTTCAAAGCCTAGGGCTGATTGTTCTGATTGTTAGCTGAGCAAAGCTCCAATGAAGGGCTTACTATAAACACTTGAATTTTCAGCTTTTCCAAATTTACTATTTAGTTTATTAAGGCAGTTTACTAAGTTTTTAGGTGAGCTGTTCTCACTAAATTCTTGCTATAGTCTGCCTTATTTGGTACTTACAGTACCAACAGAGACTTAATTGTTTAGGAAACTCTGACCCATAATAACACATGTGACTGACTAACTCTGGGTCATTGTAATCTTGAAAAGGATCTTTGCCATTGTTGCTTACACACACACACTACATGTATCATATGAGACACTGTGGGCTGTATATTAGTCAGAAGAAGTACCTAAATGTCAGGGGACATGCAGTTTGCAAGCCGGACACATTCAAGCTAAAAAAATAGCAACTTTCTCAGAAAATGGGATGGAATGCGTCCTTAATTCAAGAGGCTGAAGTCCTAAAATTAGACATAAAATTTTGATTGTCAACCGATGAACAAATACGTATGGCGGTCTTATGTACTTGGCAATTGCTAGATGTACATGTCGGTCTATTAGAAGGAGGTGCCTCTGTACAATTTTGATGTTTGGGTTATAGAATAAGTTAATTGTAATTTTTGCCACAAAATAATACTCTATTCAGATAAATTCACCTTGCAATAACAGGCTCTAAGTCTGGTAAAGAAGGGTCATCTGGATTAAGAGCACGATGTTGAATGCACTGTAAACAATGACAAAAAGTGATTATAACATAGACTATGGTGACAAACTTTGAACATTCTAAACATTTTCTACTAGTTCAGTTACTGTTTAAGCATCACAAATGGTATCTGCTGTTTCTGTTTACCTGAAAAACTCTCTGTCGAACTGGGTTAAAAGTTGTTTTACATTTTAGTGCTT
This sequence comes from Oculina patagonica, assembly GCF_052425735.1. Lineage (NCBI taxonomy): Eukaryota > Metazoa > Cnidaria > Anthozoa > Scleractinia > Oculinidae > Oculina > Oculina patagonica. The sequence goes on from NC_135766.1 coordinate 8,447,352, forward strand.
CTATAGGCTGCCCATCTTCATCTCTGAAAAATTACAAGACTGTAAGTTTATGATAAAAAAAATTAAAAATGTAGATCTTAAGGAAATTATCAATGCACATGTCTTGAGAATAATTAATTAAATCCGTTTACTTGCTTCTTAGTATGCAGTCATCAGATACATATACATGCAGACTATTCAATTTTTAAATCACAAATGCTGCGTGCACACAACTACTATGAAAATTATAAATCGACTTTTCATTTTGAAACCTGCATCAATTAAAGAAACATATTAAATAAAAATTTTGATTGTCAACCGATGAACAAATACGTATGGTGGTCTTATGTACTTGGCAATTGCTAGATCTACATGTCGGTCTATTAGAAGGAGGTGCCTCTGTACAATTTTGATGTTTGGGTTATAGAATAAGTTAATTGTAATTTTTGCCACAAATACTCTACATCAATTAAAGAAACTTCTTGTTCAAAGCAGAGTGGATGAGGAAGAGTTATGAAGACAGATACATTGTACTGTTAAAAGCATGAAAGACGATAATTATTGATACAGCAATTTGAAATCATGTAATAAACTCAGAACTGCTACAGTTACTAAAATAGTAATATTAATGCATTATATCTAATGATCTCACCGTTGAGCATCTGTTAAGTCCATAGCGGTGATAAGATTGTCTACAGCATCCTGCTGCTCTCCTAACAACAATTAATAAGCAAACCATTTCAAATAAATTTAAAAGAGCAAAATAATGTACTTCAGAACCGGCATATACTAAAACCCGAAACAACGAAACGAAACCACCGAAACGAAACGACCGAAAACACCGAAACGAGCGAAACGAAACCGCCGAAACAACCGAAACGGCCGAAACGAGCGAAACGAAACGAAATCACCGAAACAAGCAAAATTTCAAGATTTTCGCCACTTACCGTACTATACACCCCGTTTAGCCTACTATACACTCTGATTAGCCTACTATAAACCCCGGTTAGCCTACTATACACTCCTGTTAGCCTACTACACACTCCGGTTAGCCTACGTTTCACTTAGGTTAGCCTACTATGCACTCCGGTTAGCCTGTTTACGGTTAGCTCTCAATAATTGTAATGGGTTTTGCTTGTTTCGGTGATTTCGTCTCGTTTCGCTCGTTTCGGCCGTTTCGGTTGTTTCGGCGGTTTCGTTTCGGTCGTTTTGCTCGTTTCGGTCGTTTCGTTTCGTTGTTTCGGGTTTTAGTACATGCCTTCAGAACCAAAACTGAACCACAACATGTACATGTATAGACAAATACATACTGTAATTATAATTATGAAGCAAACAACATGTTCTTGTAATCATCATAATGAATATTTTTTCCTTAGTGGCCATTTGGCCACTGACTGCTCAAGTTTGGTTAAGCTTGCGCTTTCAATCCTTCTTCTCAATTTTAACTGCCAGGCTGGCGACTGCGGTTCCAATTTAGTCGCCAGGAGGGTTGTTAAGTAGGAATTTCTACAATGCATATTAAGTTCATAATTTACACTTTGAAATTAAAACTTAAGATAAATAAAATAAATATAATTAAAATTACATAAATTATTGTCCTCACCAGATGGCTCCCACTTCTTGTTTTCATTAAGAGGTGCAAAGGCAAACTGTCTGAGATCCTCTAAAAATGGCAGAGCAGTGAACAGGAGACACTGGTGTCAAAGCAAAACAGTTAATACTTGATTATGTCAGGAAAGGTCAGGATGTTTCTACCATGGCACAAGGTGGCAGTTCAATAACAGCAAGTTAATAAATTTACTGTTACTGACACTGTATCATAATGTATGGTACTTAAAATTGCAATTAGAAAAATTGGAACATAGTTGGCAAGTCAGTGCATGGGGATGAGTGTTTGACATGTGTGAGCCCAAACACACATAGAAGGGAGCATGCTGAGAGTACATGTATAATGGCGAGAAAAAGAAGACCAGCCATTTGCCAGATGGAGCGAGTGAAGAAAAAACTCCAAAGTGCAAGACTGCTGAAAAATAATTCAACAACTTTTAAAACACCTATAATGTAAAATTGTACAAATTTGCATTTGTTGGATAAATAAAAAACACAATTTTGTGCCTCATTCTACATGTACAAAGCACTAGCTGGATCAGTTTTCCACAATCCTGCACCTCACTACATGTTATGTATGAGATATGATGCTTTCAGCAAACAAGAAGAGACGATAATCAACTGAAGAGAGCATAGCATGAAGTTAGAAAATGTTTCAACAATATTTACCTCATAGTCTTGCTTGATGTGTGGTGACAGGAAACCTAGCTTTGGGGCAGCATTCTTTGCTCGGCAATATCTTACAATGGCCACAGTGTTGAGTTCATACATGCCATTTATAAATGCTGACAATGCTACTGCAGCATGCTAAAACAGTGAAATAAAAGTATCATTAACAAATAATAATTTATATGGATTCCATTGCCTCTGTTTCAAAACGGGTCTACGTGTGAAACCATTCAAATGAAAATGAGTTTGATTTGCATGAATTCAAAATGGACTGGTAGGTGAAACTCATTTTCGTATGAATGGTGTCGCACGTAGACTCGTTTTGAAACAGAGGCAAAGAGTCACTCGGAAAGCTTGCAACCTATTTGCTATAATATATGATGGAACGTTGTGTTTGATTACCTGGTCACCTGGCTGGGGAACAAAAGCTATAACATTCTCTCCTATGTACTGGTATCTTTTAACCTGTGGAATAAAATTAATAGTACCTAGTTACATAATAAAATTTGGTTTGTATCTGATCTTAAAAAGTTGGTAAAAACGTATAAAAAACTGAATTTTCGGTAACTCTCTGTTACCTTCATCAGAGTTAAAATTGGTTCAGTTTTTGCATAATAAGTATTTTATACACCGCCGGTCTCTAGGGATGTTCCCAATGTTAAATAAACTTGTGGGAAATGCACATGCTCATTCACATGCACATGCACATGCACAAAATGCACATGCACATGCTCATTCATTCAACTGTGTGAATGAGCATGTGCATTTCCCACAAGTTTATTTAACATTGGGAACATCCCTAGAGACCGGCGGTGTATAAAATACTTATTATGCAAAAACTGAACCAATTTTAACTCTGATGAAGGTAACAGAGAGTTACCGAAAATTCAGTTTTTTATACGTTTTTACCAACTTTTTAAGATCAGATACAAACCAAATTTTATTATGTCAAACACTGATCGCCCAAATAACAACAGTACCTAGTTACCTTGGGTTTTTAAAAAATATCATGCAATATTATATGCCTTGTCTGCAACTATTCTGAGAAACACACAGTTTTCTGAGATCAGGGCTCAAGGAAAATTGTGAGCTTCAAGGAATTGGCAATGTCCAATTATGACAAACTTTTCTGTATACCGTAGAATTCCTGATATAGGGCTAAATGTTACAATATTATATGTTTTTAACTTAAAAACGTATTGTCGTCAACACTCCTGTGGCTCATTTTGAAACGTTTTTTTCCTTCCGCTTTTAAGCCCTCCCGGATATAAGCCCCTCCGCTTATAAGCCCACCCAAAACCCCTTACGAAGTTGTATAAGCCCAGGGCTTATAACCGGAATTCTACGGTATACATTGTAACAACCAAAAACCAGTTACCATGTCCATTGGTTCATACCTACACATATTATTGGTATTATAGCCTTTATTATATGTAAGGGAATACTGTGTTTCCTTATAATGCAGGCTAGATAACGAGAAGTGGCATGGGTAAAAGGGTTCTAACAAAAGCACAGTAAAAAATATTTTTTAAAATATTTTCCATCCAAACACAAGTAAAAAAAAGAGAAACAAGATCTCTAAAAATTATAAATAGTTTACTGATGATGTGAATAATAATATAGTCACTTACATTTTCATTTGAAGTAAAACACAGCACAGATAAACATCTCTCTGTAGGTAGCTTCATGCTGTCCTTGTCAATCTTGGTCAAGGGAACTAGTGTCTTCCCATAGCGATAACCTACATACAGTGTCCACGGCAACAGTTAGGATGGATAGTTACGTAACCTGGTAGACATTAGTGTTCAACTGATTGAATAACGACCTGTTTGATCAATTTATTATGAATTCAAATGGCAAGAATAGCTATTTACATTTTCTCATATGCCATGACACCCTTGACATAAATTTTAAATGTGGCTAACGTAATGCAATTTAAATGTAATTAAGGCTTTAAAATGTAAGTTAAAGTCAAGCCAAAGCTAGTCAGCAGTGATTAGTGGAACATGCGCCGTGATGTGACACACAGGGTTTTCCAATCTGTATGTTTTGTGCATTCCAGCTGTGTGTAGTTGGGCAGTTTGTTTCTAGCTCTGAAATGTGCATTTGTGTTGTTTAAATAAATCTCTGTTGAGTGTTATGCATTTCAGTGTACATAGAGTACTTGAAAACCATCATCATGTTGAAATAAAAATAAGAATCAGAGTGGACAACAAATTTAAAGCACAATTTACATGTAGAACTATAAAATTATACAGTACTTTGAAGTGACGTACTGCATTGTACTCACTAGTGCTTTGTACAGTATGGGACAACTTTACTTTAAAATTTTATAATATTAAATTTTGTACAAGTACCCTGTGCAACATTTTCCTTGTCGACTTCAGTGTCGTCTTCATCATTCAAGTGGTGCGACCTCTGCATTTGTACCTCCATTGACTCAGGGTTTGGCGACATTTGGGATACAGCTGACAGCTTCTTCCATGATGCTAGTTTCTCCTCCTTTACCTTTACAAGTACATGTATAACAATTTCACATTAACCCCTTTCACTACTAAATTCTAATGAAGATCAACAATATGAAAGTAGATTGACAATTTAAGACATGCAGGTATGGGTAAGACTTTAGTTACCCTGTTGTATCCATAAACATTTATTTTCAACTGTGAACCAATCTCCAGGGGTCCTCTGAATACTGTAACTTGTTTGACTGATCTTGTCTGGAAAAAACTCAGCATGGGAAGAACATGACTGAAAAAGTAAATAAAACAATTATTCAATAATTAACATTAAATATTATTGAAAGAAATGAAGAATCATTCTCAAGTCTAAAAACAATTCTGAGCCACTGGTGATCTACCCTACATGCATGCTAACCAATATTTGTTTGGTTTTCAAGTACATGTTTTGTGTACATTTATGGTGCCCTGGGTATCCTGGTTCAAACCCTGGCTGAACCAAGTGTACTGTTAGTATTGAAGAAATTAAAAGCATACCTGAAGGAATAAGTCTCCCCATCTAAAGCCTCTAACAACTGTCTCATACAATTCTCTCCAGCCACCTTCATGTGAGAGTCACACATAACCATTAGAAGAAGAAAAGTATTTTACATTGATCACTATTTCCTGCTTTGCAGAACATATCATACACATTAAAATTGAGCTTGGGAAGGCATGATCCCCTTTTGGCTTCTTCACCTAGCCTGGAACTAAGAATACTCAAAGAAAACATAGGCACGCTAAGCGTGCAGGAGTTATTTTTTCAATTTATGGGGTGGCTTGGGGAGAAACTGGGTGATTGTCCTGTTGCGATGGTTTATGCCATGGGTTGAGCTATTTGTGTATGGCGCCCCACGGAGTCACTTTTTTGCACAAAGTTTGCTTGCAAACAAAATAATTTTTACATGCATTTTGATACATCAGAACTGTTTTATTTAATGCGGAAATTTTCATCATTTAATTAAAAAACAAAACTAATTCAATTGTCAAAATGTCACAAAATGGCACGTTCTTATTCTGTTTAAGGCGGTTATTTTGTTGCTAGCTTTGTAGCAACCGTAACGGGTTACTTTTGTTTGTTACGGAATACTTTTGGCTTTTTGCCAAACACTGTAACATGATACCGCTGTTTTTCTCACTTTTGTAACATGACACCTTTGTTTTTTTAAAACGAACCCCGTGTAAAAAAGACACCCCGGCGGGGATCCCGCCACGAACCGGGATTCCGTCAAGATTCCGCCGAGATCCCGTCAAGATGGCTATATCCCGCCGGGATCCCGACCGGGAAAAAATTCCCGGCACGTCGGGATCCCGCCAAGAATCTTGCCGAGACCGGGATCCCACCAAGAAAACAGACTTCCCGCCAAGATCCCGCCTGGGTAGAATTTCCCGCCACGGATCCCGGCTAGAATCTTGCCGGGAATTATATTCTCGCCAAGATCCCGGCAAGAAAAAAAAAAAAGGCAAATTTTTCACAGCGTGAATAAATCTCTTTAGCGTTCCCGGCGAGATTCAACTCACTTCTCAGTTCTCACCGGGAAAAGTCGATGCTTTGAAATTCTCACAAATAGTATTATGCTGTGGTCGGAATGCAAGTCATGGCGTGTATTGATGAAATAAACTTAAAGTACTAATGAAAGTAGTAATTAAACCAGTTTGATTTTTAAAATGTCGAAAAAAATATAATACATGACGGTGAGCCGCGGAGGTAATTCCCAGGAGGAAAGTTTTATCAGTCTAGACGAACTGGCGCGACAAAGAGGCGCGTGATAATAAGTGAAGATAAATTAAAAAATAAGAATTTTTGTTTTTTTCGGTTTGTTCGCAGATGATCGAAATTTTTGTTTTTTTCAAGTTTTTTTTTAACTCTTTCTTTCTTTTCTTACCTTTGAGGAACCTTAATACCTTTGAGTAATCCAATGACAAAAGCCAATGGCAAATTTCTGTCGGCCTTTTTCTTCCAATTGCAAAATAATGCACTCGGGAATCCGCTGTAATTGCGCTTTTTGCCTTGAAAAAACATCTAGATGCTATTTTAATTGTGGCTCCGAAGAGGATATGAAAGAGATTTATATTTTTAGAGCTTATTTACCTTCCCGAAGACCACCCAGATAGCGAAGAATATTCCCGCCTTTTCCCGCAAGGTGTCGTGAACTGAGCGTTTCGATTGGCTGCCTTAGGTCACGTGGGACATTGTACACGCCACCCTCGGGAAGAGAAAAATTTCATTTCAGTTGGAGGATGAAGTGTTTCTGTGTTTGCTCTTTACAACCAGGGCTGGAAAAATGTGTTTTTTGGCTGCTTTTGTTATGAACTTGAGTTTAGAATCGACCTTACTTCAGGGAAGAGCTCCTCTGTGGAAACTGCTGGAATTTGCTGTTAATTCGAGCGACAGCTTGTTAATTTGACAGCGCCATCTTGTGGAATTCGTCAATGGACTTGTTGAACTTCGAACAGTGGAAGGAGATAGACATTTTGAGTACGGGCCATTTAATGCGAAGTTGTACCTGTTGATGCTTGAGACGTAAACTTATGCTTAAATATTGTATTGTTATTTAAAAAGCTTCGGGAAAGAATGCTCCTTCGTCTTCGGCGGTTTGTTCGCAGATGATCGAAAGATAGTTCGCTCGTTTGGTAGTTCACATCATTGCACCTTCCTTCGCTTGAGCACAAGGTAAAGGTTAGTTGCCTTTATGTATTTGTTGTCTCGTTCAAAACATTTCACAGAAGAATATTCGCTTTTTTGCGTGTGAACTAAAGCTCGCTCTCTCCGACTTGTGCAACCATTGAGAAATATATGTGCTTGGTAGCAAAACTGTGGCCATCTTTTTCTGTAAGCTTCTGTAAATAAATGATGTTGTTTTGATACAGAACCAGTGTGTTTGTTTTGCCGGTATGCGAAACGCCAAGATATGTTTACTATGGTTTTAATTAGTTTGTCAGTATCTGATCTACGCTGTAAATAAATGCCAGAATTCCTGCCATGAATCTCTTCGAGAAAAGAAATTGTCGGTAACCAAAATTCTTGCCGGGATCCTTGCCATGAATCTTGTCAAGATTTTGGCAGCAGGGAATTTCTCTTCAGGCCAAGAACTTAGCGAGATTCTCCGCAAGATAATTCACCGGGAATCTTGGCGGGATTATGGCCGCCGGGAATTCGTTTCCCGCCAGGAATCCCGGCCGGCATCCCGCCGGGATCCTGCCGGGATTATGGCCGCCGGGATTTTTATTCCCGGCAGGAATCCCGCCGGGATTCCTGCCGGGAGGCGGGATCCCGGCGGCCATAATCCCGCCAAGATTCCCGGTCCCGTCCCGCCGGGATCCCCGCCGGGATCCCGGCAAGATCCTGCCAAGATCCCGGTTGGTTTTTTACACGGGACGTAACACGATACCCTTGTTTTTCTCAAAAAAGCCACGTCTTCATATAGACATTGAACGAAAAGTACTATAATAAACGAAGTAATAAACGAGTCAAATAAAAAAACCACTCTCTTCGGAAAAGTTCTTTAAAGCGCAGTACACCTGGAGTATTTGTTTCCTGTCAAAACTGTTCAACAAAGATTTTTGTTCATTCACAACGTAAATTCTATTCAACAAACAAGAACTAATTGAGTTATCAAGTTGTCATGAAATGGCACGCTCTTATTCTGTTTTTGCAATCCATCGTAGTTGCTTTTAACAGAAAAGTTACTTGTACCGGTTCAATGTTTGAACGAAATGTTTTACAGTTGATTTCATTTTACTTTGGCCGCCTGCTTTGCGAAGTTTGTTGGGAAATTAGAAACTTTGTTATGAAGTTGCCAATTACGGTGCGAGTTTGCGAATCAAATTGCAAACATCGATACAAATTTCCCGACTTCGGCCCGACTGAACTTTCCAAGTTTGGTAGTTGAGGAGAAACAAGACATGTTGCTCGTAAGTCATGGCGATTTCTGAACTCGAAGATTTTAGAATTTGTCAAGGAAAGTAGCTTGAAGTGCAAGACAACGTTTCGCATCAGCGATTACGCAAGTGATTTGCCGATAAATAAATATCATGCATGTAGAAATTTGGTCAAATTTTTACTTTTTTGTATGAAAACACATATTTAACGATTTCTGTGAGGCATAATCTTCACTGTCTTCAATTTCAAGTCTTCTGCGTTTGTAAACCGGATGAAACTGGATGGTTTACCCATATGTAAAATTGATTTTAATCGAAGCTGACACGACGCGACGCGACAGAGAAGATTAATTTGTTCGAGACAACATGTTTACGGCTCGCTGAACATAAAAGTTTTTTATTTTTATGAGATTTGTTTCCAACAGTTTAGCGTAGCAAAGCCCTTTTTGATAACATAACTACAGAAGGATTGAATTAATTCGGGCCGAAGTTGGGAACTTTGTATCGAAGCTCACAATTTGATTCGCAAACTACGAATACGTTTCAAATCCATGATAATTCACAACTCACCAATTAATCTTTCAACGAACACGCTGCGACACATAATTTCGTCAGATTACTTCGCCTTTATAAACTGCAATTTGATTGGTTCTGATAGTACCTGAAATCTGATTGGTGTGACAAACAAACATACTTCACTGACCCACTGACTGACTGAGTCACGAAACATCGCGCCGACTAAAGAGCTATTTTGAAAAAATAACTCAAAAATGAGGAGGATAACATTATGAATGAGAATTTAAGTGACTAATAATTTTTTTAATGGTTTGCAGTGTTCTCCCCTGGGATTTTGGGAAGGCCAGGGGTTATTCTCACTGTGATTTTCAAATGTCAAAACCTGATTTGTGTAACTTGTTCCCCCACTTTACTATCGCTGTTCTGTTTCTTTAGCAGAGTAAACTTTGCGCCAGGCTTCGAGAAGCTTTTTTTTCTGTTCTGAGCAATGGCATTTAGTATCCCGCGTACGACTCCTTGAAGTTCCTAAATCCAGGTTTCAAATTGAGGTTGTGTTTTTTTATCTTCAATTTTAAACCAGGCGACAACGATTTTCCTGTGAATCAAGCTAGATGGCTCGCCTGGCCTTAAATACCTAGGGAGACAACTGGTTTGCACATGTATATTTACATGTATTTTCATTTGTTTTTGTGCTAACCTGCTGTGGTGTTCTCTCTTTTCTGTAGTCAGCAGCTGATGTTGAGGGACCACTCTCATCCATGTCATTACTGCCATCCTCATTAGCATCATCATGAAGATCTGGCCCTCTAGTTTGGAAATTCCATATATGACATTGTGTTATTAATAATAAAATATTATGAATTGTTCATTATAACCCACCGATTAATTTTCACATGCACTCATTGGACAAATATCTGCATCATGTGGTACAAAATCGGACAACGGGTATCACTATCTAATTATACTCTGATTTAATATCTGTCAATCAATTTTATAGACGAGTACAAAACAAACAAACAAAGTCACCTTTTCAAGTCTAACTTGTTAATCGTATCACAGTGTTAAAAAATATGTAAACCAAACAACTTGCATTTATTTCAATAGCAGTTACGTCATGATTATCACAGACTGTAGGTTTTTTTTAAGCGCATTGTAAAAATTAATCGGAGGGTTATGAAATAAACGAACCCCTTAATAGCTTGCTGGTATATTGGAGGATAATGCCCTTGGCTGAAAACTGTCCTCAAAATTTCACAGTTGCCCTCGATCGCTTCTCGGCCAACTGTTCATTTTTCTGACAATCTTTCAGCTTCGGGCATTATCCTCCAATAAACCAGACGCCTAAAGGGGTGTTTAGGTGAATGCACTGGCCTGATGGTTCACGCATTGAATTATGAAAACAACAAGTGGTCTTGGATCAAGCCTCAGCAAGGGTGATTCTGTTGTGTTCTTTGACACCCTAACATTTCCTACATGTACATTGTATAGACTCTCCACCCTGGTGCATAAATAGACACAGCCGGTACTCTACAGTAGATCTGTTAGGCAACCTAATGCTCTTTGTAACTTGTGATATGGGTTAGCATCCTATCCAAGATCCTCCCAGAAGTATTCCTTGTAACTCCATGCTAAGGGCATCTTACACCTGTACTGTAGTTTCAGCTGATGGGTCGATCATTTGGTCCCAGTTTAGACTACGCCCTTTTTCCCTTACTGCCCTTGAAATAGGCTAACATTTTGTTTACAGACTCAAATGAGTCAGAAAGTTGCAGTTGTAAATCTATCTGTTGTGGTTCGATTTTACCCTTGGTGCAATTTGGTATTAATTTTTCCTTTTAAAATTTATCTTATATTACCATACACTAGAACAAAGGAAAATACCAAACTGTACCAAGGGTGAAACTGAACCACAACATATACATAACATGATTTCAAAAACAAATTAAATAAATTTTAAACATCCTGAGGTTATAATCTAGGAAGGAATAATGGGCGATATTTCCAGAAAATATCCGTACCATACCATAGACGGCTTTTTGAAAATCCGAGGGCAAGGGTGGGTTCTTTGAACTGGAATTTCGAAGGCACGGGGGGATACTTACGATTGGAATTCCGAAGGTATGGGGAGTTCCAGATCTTAGATTTCCAGAGGAGAAAAAAAGAGGGCTAAAATATGTTTGCACCAGTTTGGGGCAATGTCAAGTTAATGTAGGTTATATCTGTTGAACAAGGGTAAGGAGAAAAGTCTTTTTTTTTTTTTACATTTTCATCCCAGAATCTCTTGAGTCATAATGACTGTCTCTTTGTACAGATCGAGTCATTTGAAACAATTTGATTTAAAATACGCCACATTGGGCGTATTTGCGAACCCTGACAGGAATTCTAAAGAGCTTGATGAAAAAATGAAAAATCTGAACGGGAGGGTGTGTTAACGATTATGGAATTCCGAGGGCACGGGGGGATAACGCATTTTGGAATTTCCGAACAAGGGGGGCTAAAATATGGAAGCTGTCCGTGGTATGGTACTGATATTTTCTGGAATCGCCCAATTAAGCAAAACAGACTCACATTAATGTCAAGTGGATTTCCATACTCTTTAAGCCATCAGTAATGGCTTCCAGTTGGTCATTACCAAACGGCGAATTAAGGTCAGAGAATAGGTAAATCTTTTTCTCACACTTGCCTCTGAAATCAATAAATTGTATGTATTTGCACTCGCTTTAATATCTCAAAATGTCAAAAAAAGTCCACAGAAAGCAATAATAACTAAACATTTATCTCACTTTGTCTGTGCTCTTAACAGGTCCATGCCAACTACAATAGCATCAATGACTAAAGGTGTGTTAAGGTCGATCACCACTCATCAAAAAGGTCTAAGTCACTATCAAAAAAGAACTATTGTCTATGGTTATTATTAATAACAAATTTAAATTATGAGACAGAGGAAACTTAAAACAATAATTATTATTAATATATAATTATATGTTTTTGTTAAGGATACAGTCTGTTTCCACATTGCCTGTAGTAACGTAATAAAAATAATTAATACATAATGAACAAATTGCTAGTGTCTTTAATAATTACAGCCCATACATGTAGGAAGAAAGAAAATATTTTTTTTCTTTTACAATCTAAGCAAGCGACTTTACTTTTAAAGCATTTGCAACAAAAAATTGTCATGGCAATTTCTAGCCCTTCTAAGAAAATATTTTATTTACGACTGGGTTGTTCCATTACAACACATTCGTATACAGTACAAGGCTGTGCTCTAAGAAAAATTACAAGAGCCTAAAGGTTCCAAACTGTGAGATCCAGGGTGCCCAGCATAAAGCTTATATATGAAAGAAATAAGATTATGTGGTTGCCTAAAGACCAAAGTTAGTCACCTGAGGCACCCGGGTGCCCTTAGAGCACAGCCCTGATATATACCGGTAGTTGTTCATATTACCAGATACCTGGTCAGCTCAGATGGGCATTGAAGTTTAAGAAGAAAATTTGAATTAATTAGCCACAGTAAAGGAAAACATGCACTGTACTATTAAGTCAGCATTCGAGTCAAGTTACCCACCAGGCCAACACGTTTCCTATCTCTTTTTTACCTAACATGAAGCGACAGGGAGAATATACGTTCACATGAAATCTACTAACCAGGTGTAATCTGCTCATGAACAAATCGAAGCAGTTCTAAGTCAGGTAAACCAAGATTACGAGCCACTGTGATATTTTCATAGCCTTCATCATTGTCATTCAGATGATTTGATGTTCCTATGAATTTGAAATGTATCGTTCAATGAAGTTACATAACATCGCCTGAAATATCACAACATAAAAACAAACAAGTAAACAAACAAAAAACCTATTGACACTGGGAGATTTTTTTAAAAAAAAAAAACAGACACTTTTTGGACATGTTTTACATTTTTTTGGTCAGTTATAAAATTAATAAGCTCCGAACTTCTCAAAACGCTACTTGCACCTTTCTTTCCACTAGCATCACATTATTTTTATGACATACCTTCAGTACCAAACAGTATTAAAGCAAATTCGTCCTTTGTGTTTGCAAACATCTAAATTTGAAAATCAAAACCACAAATTAAATTTTAACACAGACATTTTATTATACTGTAAAACAACTTTGTTAAATTATTCAGCTTGTGTCACTCTACAACACAGGAAAAAAAACCCAGGCCAGATTGTCCATGGCAAGTAAATTCCACTCTTGGGCAAGTGAAAATAGAAGTTTGGTGGCCTAGTGGGCAAGTGCAATTAGCCTCAGTTGTCTTGCAAGACTGATTTACAGGTAGAAATATGTAAGTGGGGCAAAAGACAACTGAAATTCACAGACGTTCTTTTGGCTCGTCACACAATCTTTGCTCCCCAATGAACATAACGTCTGCTAAAACAAATGACACATTCCTTTCCATTTGTTCCAAAAGATCAGCTGGAGCTCATGTGGAAATGATGTAAGAGCCAATCGCACTAGCTCATAATCTCCCTTGCGGTGATTAGTTTCCCAGTGTTAATTCGTGCTTCTAAATCCTTGCTTCGTATGTAGAGAAAACTCCCCCAAAAGTCAATGGAAAAACTATTTTCTCTGTAGTTTTGCTGAGATCTTTACTGCGAGAATACAACTGAGTATTTGGCAAAAGTTTGGGCCAGTTGAAAGTCCCGCTAGAACCTTGCACCGTGATTTGGAGGTGCGCTGTGACTGGTCTACGTAAAGATTGCGTGAAGAGCCAAAAGAACGTCTGTGCAGGTGGCTTCTTGGCAAGTAGATCTTTTTTTTCTACCATAATCTACTTGAGACACAAGGTACATGAAATAAGGGAAAGGAAGTGTCTATTTAAAAAATCTAGAAGCCAGGACAAGCTACACTCACTGAAGTTAACACATGATTTTGGGTGCAAATTGGAATAAAATTATAGGCACAAGTATTTTTTCAAATGGCTAACAAAATGATTGCACGACCCTATGGCGCAAGTGCATATATCCATGGTGGTGTGAAAATTTTACAAATGCTTATTCATTCCAAATTGCACAAGAGAAATAAGGTCTTCCTTCAGGTCTTGCATTACAGTTTTCATTTCTGGGGCCCAGCCCAGCCCAAGGCTGAGGCTGGCGCCACCAGTCATAAAATGCAGTTTGTGTTGTCGTTCAACATTACATTGTTATAGGGATATATCGCTGACTTGACTTGAGATATATCGCTAGCTCGTTACTTCTGGGAGTGCTCGCTGGCTCATTGAAATCTTATCCGCCATTTTGAAAAGCACCAGGCATGGAGGACAGTCAAGAGAAAGATTACCAGTTAATGAGCGAAAATTTAAGAGTGAATATTTGGAGAGACATATTTACAAGCGATTACTTAAGAGTGAACCTTCCATCGTGAAACTTAGCGAGAGTAAGAGCGACTTATCAAAGTTATCTACATTGAATGAACCTTCCATCGTAAAATTTATCGAGAATCAAAGCGAACACTTATCAAAGCTAACTTTATATCATCTTAAAAAACGTGCTACAAGGCGATCTAGACGTGCTCGTGAACCGAGCAGAATTCCACTGCCATTTCTAAGAGGTCTCAACAAGAAGAATATAAGAAGAATAGCATGTTGAAGAAATTTGTCTTCAAAAAGATTTCAACGATTGAGATACCGAAGTCTTCAGATACGTACTGCTGGGGTTCAATTTATGAGAGACAACCCAGAGAGATTTATTGAGAGCAATACCGAAAATTCATGGCTAAGATATCTGAATAATATGTGTATTCAAGGTACATGGGCTGATGCACTTATCATTCAAGCAGTTGCAGATGCATTAAAAGTTACGATACAAATAGTAGAATCTAATCAAGGCTTTGTACCACTTACCACTGTTTACCCAGTTCAGGAAAGAAATACTTCGTCTACAATTACTATAGGTCATATTGATGAATGCCACTATGTATCAACCACTGCCTTACAATTAAATGCCTCCATTTCAATGTGCAATGAATCAACGAATGATATTCAGTCATCAAGAAATAAACATTAAAAATTATTAGCGAAAATGTAAATATGCGAAAGTTTTCTTAACTTTTGCCTCATCACGTACAATGCCCGGTCACATTCGCGAATTTAACAGGCTAAAGCAGCATTCGAGCCACGATTTGGTACTTAAAATATCGAGGAATAATAACACTGAAGTGACGTTAAGCTTTTTTTGTCACTGATTGTGAATTACGTCAGAAGAGGCCACCACAGAAGAGGGGGGAGCGGTGCAAGAGATTAACTATATTTAAGCAACACAGCGGTCAAACGCCAAGGGCCTGCGTACTAGAAACACTTTCAAGCGAGCTTTTCCTGCCTAAACTATATAAAAATTGCATTTTCCAGACAAAATTGGCAAGACCTAGCAACTTTTTCCCAAAAACTAAGAAAACTAGCTAAAAGCTAAGGTTTATACTTTAACATGTAAAAGAGAAATAAATTTTACATAACTTCTGAGTTTCGACACTCGTAGTCGAAACTCGGGAGATTTCTAAAAATTTTTACATGTAAAAGTACTCTTTTACATGTAAAAGTATAAACCTTAGCTTTTAGCTAGTTTCCTTAGTTTTTGGCAAAAAGTAACAAGCTCTTTGACTTTTGTCCGTAAAATGCTCTTTTTTACATAGTTTAGGCGGAAAAAGCTCACCCGAAAGTTTTACTACAACGCAGGCCCTTGGCGTTTGACTGCTGTGTCTATTTATGCAATCCCGTGTCCCACCCATTGGGCCCCGGTAAGTTCCACGTAGTGGTTCTAGTTGTTTTGTATCATGAGTAGCCTACAGAGGGTGGAGAATTGGATTATCCGTAAAAAGTAAATCCGGTTATAAGCCCCCCCCCCCCCCACCCTCAACTGGATGACAGTACTGAACAGGGACAAATGTTGCTTTATTAAGACTTTTTAACTTAAAAACGTATTTTGAACAACACTTCCCTCCTGGTTATAAGCCCCTCCATTTATAAGCCTACCCAAAACCCCTTAAGGTGGTACATATGGCTAAAATGCGTCTAAAAAGAGCCCATTTTAAGATATTTTATTAACTTTGTTTAAATCCCTAAATTCACAATTCTATAGTAATTTTTACCGTAGAATCCAAATTTGAATTCAAATTTTTCGATTTCCGGTCATAAAGGTGTGAAAATTGACACCTTAAAATGTCACTCAAAATAATAATTACTTTATTTTCTCCATTTCTTTTCTTTGAATAGCTTTCTTCTTTGTACTATCAAATACCTGTATAACAATAATTCTTCTGTGACTTAGCCGCCATCCAGTTGTTATTCCTACAGAAAATAATCGACCATCTCTAAACCAGTCACGTGTCATATCATAATCGGGCATAATATCGATCCGATGCTACGAAAAATGTCGGCTAAGTCAGGGAACTTAGCTCCATTTGTGTGTATTAACTCTGCCAAATTTCACAAGAATTCAATAAAACGCATGGAAAATATTTCTATCTTCGTCTCACACATGCTGAGAATCCGTCGAATTTTGCCTGTTTTTGTGGCTTCGTTCGCACAATTCTTGTCGGCCATGTTTGTTTTCGGTTGTCCATGCTGCATTGGCTTCTAGGTCGCGTATTTCGTGGAAGAAACGAAGAAAATGACGTATTTCGAGCGTGCTACGTGTCCTCAAGAGAAACAAAAGGAGAGTCCCTAGCAACCGCCATAAACAATGGCACTGCGATCCTTTTGTCAGCGGTAACAATGCGCACTTGCCATTACGCATTTATAAGCATTGCGCGTGTTCGAGTAAACATATCGAGTGCACACGCAAGGGTATTTAGATGCTTCGCCGTGGTGATTCAAGTTCTGCTGTTTTTCTGCCTATAATCTTGTAATTTTTTCGGTGAAATTAGTCTGCGAAGGATAAGCGAAATATCCTGCGACAACAGTGGCGTTCTCTTGTGTTTACAGCACACACAAAAGGAGTTGGACGCGCGTATAATTTTCGTACGATCGATCGCGACAAGATGAAAAGTATTCTGGCTGGTTCGAATGCTTCATTAGCTGGAAAGAATTCAAAGATGTTTCCGAACCGTTTTTTCGTGTAGTACGTGAAGTTTATTCTTTGCTGTTGTGGCCTAATCAACATTCGATTTTAGCTTAAAAGCCCACGTCGAGAAAACATCCAACGAAGACATTCAGTTGTGGATTGGCCGGGGATATATTCATAATGAACCAAGATCGATCTGGAGGTTAATACGTATGAAAATACTCTAATAAAGGTGGAATTATTTTCGCCGAAATGGCCATGTAAGTAGTTGCAAGATAAAGTGGTCTAAACTTACATTTCTCAATTGACTTGTCAGCTTTTATTTGGTGATCGCGGTACGCTTTTCGTTGTGTGACTGTGTCCATGTCCCGGCACGGGTTGTTAGCTTCACCATTTGAGATATTAAAGTATTATGAGAGAATATATTGGTATTCGCTGTTGTTATAGCTGGCTGTTTTAGATTTAACTGAGCTTTCAATGCCTGTTGCTTTGCTGTAGCTTCGATGGCATCCTGCAGTTCGCGAGACCGGAAGCGAGTAAACACGCAAAATTTCAAAATGGCGGCTCAAAATGGCGGACCTGACAACGAATTTTAATCTTCGCTTTCTCCAAAAAAAAGCGGACAGCGAGCCTCTACTCCGAAAATAACAACATAACTACACAAAAGGTACAATATAAGCCAAACTGCAAGAAAATTTTTTTTTTGCACTTCAGCCATATGTACCACCTTAAGAAGTTGTATATATAAACCCAGGGCTTTTAACCAGAATTTTACAGGTATGCAATTATGCATGCTCTTGGGCTTATCTGATGGACATATGAAAGTTACCTTTCTCTGTATAATCATGTTGATCGCCTTCACAGAAATCTCCAGGGAGGTGGAGTGGCTGGGGGGAGCCTGACACATTGATGGCCCCACATCCAAAATGATAACAACAGCATCCTGACAAAATACAGTTAACTCTACTGAATGTTTCATAGCTTTCCTCAAACATGTAGGCATTAATGTATAAACCAACACCACATATCTACAGGTATTTCCGTTTTAAACAAGGCCCAGTCGTTTGATGGATCGAGAGTCCATTGGCCTTGGGTCCTGCACTTGAGTTCGACTGAACTGAACTGAACGGTTCGTTTGATAGTTCAAACGTCCTGCATTTTTCAGTAATATCCACTGCAGGTGCTCTTAAACGCTATGATATTCAGTAGGCACATCAGTTAAGAAAAATTGAGGCAAATTAAATAAGCTAAATTTTGAAGTTCGTTTTGAATGAACTGCCATCGATCTATCACGTGTTGATTTTTAACACCATACAATCCCACTTCTGTGTTCAGTTACAATTTGAACCGAATAAAAACACTTAGCTATATTTTTAAACTAAAGGCAAATTTGTAAAATGAAGCTAGCTGCAGCATAAAAACCCCTCAAAGTTCTGCTAAAAAACACCATCTTACTTACCTTTGCAGCCGCCATTTTGTTGTGGTGACGTCACATGTCCGAGTTTGATCTTGCCCAGCGAATTTTCCCGCCAAGACAAAAGAATGTGTGTTCCCTTGGGGACCCCACTGAAATTCGCTGGTCACTCGGTAACGCAATGCGCCGACGAAATGTGGTTGGCGTCAGAAAAATCACTTCAAGGCTATCATTAAAATCAAAATGGTGCAAATAGGAATAGCATGTATTGAGTGGCTTCCGTCCAGGTTTCTGTTCCCGTCTAGAAAATCTGGATGATGCAAAATCGATGTGTTCTGTCAATCGAGATTGACATTTGTATGCACCCCTCACTCGCCTCACTCCGATCCAACTTGAATGACCGTGAAAAAAATAAAAATAAAAAATAAAACAACAACAACAACAACAGCAACAACAAAAGAGTTCTGTTTTTTTTACAGCCAAAAACCTACACAGACGTTTTTGCTCGTCACGCCATTTTTCTTCCCAACGATTGCGTGACGAGCCAAAAGAACGTTACGGAAGAGCCAGGTACTCGCTTTCCTACGTATAGCCTGCGAGCAGGCTCTCTATTCGGGGGCAACGTGAATATATTATTATTGAACTCCTCGACCGCCGAAGGCGCGATCCCGCATTCACGTTGCCCCCGATAGAGAGCCTGCTCGCAGGCTATCCTACGTATTGTACATGGTAGTTGCACGACTCTTGTACTAACTAAATTGTACTGCACTCAAGGTCCAATTACTATTACGAAGCAGGTATACTTGGTGATGAGATCTGTTGAGGAAACTATTGTTCATCACCGTTTGTTTATACCTACTGTTCGCATCACCGGATTTTTTTTCGTCCTCGTGCATTGATGTTCACAAGCTGCTTGGCATTTCTCGAAAAGTTGCTGATTGTTTGTCAAAAAGTTACACAAAAGTTGTTTAAAAAGTCTACGGAGCTTATTTGTCTTTGTATAATACATGTAACAAAAGTTTATCTTTTCTGAAGTAATTTTTTGTCCTTAATTACAACTATCGTTTAATATAAAATAGAGTGATTAATTAGCAAGGTTTTCTCTCACTGAAAAAAAAATCACAATTCAAACTGCAAAAGATACAGTATCTTTCCCATGTGAAGATAACGACGACGTCAAGTTTTTGACGATCGAGTATATAATGCTTTTATGCCAAATGTTCGAACGTCATTGGCAAGCTTCGGAAATCTTCCCTGAAATTTCAGAAATGAAATTCGAACATCTTCCGACGATAGGTAAAACCAATTTAAACACTTAAAGATGCTGTGATCCTGGCTGTGATTTATCGGAATGTATAAAAGCATCGATAATAAGAACAAAAGTTCAAATACTGCATGACACTTGATGGAAGGTGCCAAAAAAAATATAAAACAAACAAACAAACACATGTTTAGGGCAATCAATTTGTTTGTTTGTTTTTAAGAAAAAACTGAAAGTGTAAAAAAGTACCCGGCAAGCAGATTCTTATTCTGCTCACGGGATAGTGGGAAAATGGCCACGGAATATCATATCAAGCACTTTACTTTTTTTTTCGAAAATAGCACTTCTTGTAGTCTAGACCTTGTTTACTGTGAGGATAGTTATTTTTGGCTAGTACTGCTTAAACAGCTCATAGCGATACTATATTTAGCTTCTCAGTCGGAAACCTGGGCTATTTTTAGATACGTTAAACAGCCACAGAAATTCCTAAACCCCGAAGCGATTTCCTGGACGCACAGGCAGCCCAAGCTCACGATGTGAGGAGTTCAAATAACCGATAACACTCTTTTGAAATACACGAAACGCGACTCTCGCCTGGTGGCATATGGAGGTGTTGTGTTACAACGATTCGTATTTATAAAGGTTTGTATGGTAGTTAATCCTTTCGAATTTATAGCTAAATGTAATGATATTTTGACAATAAAATCAACTTCCCTCGCTGTCTTGTTGTTATATCTGTTATTATCTCGGTTCTCAGGCCGATCCGCTTAACTCGCTTAAAACGCTTCGGATCGGCCTGAGAACCGACAGGGGCACCCAACGGAATATTTCGTTAAAATATCTGTTCGGAAGACGATTTGAGATCTAGAATTTTCGGAACATTCATTGTAAATTTTTTTTTGCTTGCCTGCCTTTCCTAGGATTTTCGAATATCTAAAAAATAGGTCACCAAGGGTGACATGAGTCTAATGCGGTATGGCATAGTGATACAGATTGCGCGGTTTTCGTAAGCCGGTTAAAATTGGTTAGAGGTTTGTGTTCGGGAGTTTAATTTAAAATGCTTATAGCAAGCTAGGGGCATCGTGGATGATTATGGATGAAAACGAAACAGTCATAAATGTTATATGCTTCACAAAATTTAAAGTATGAACAGGAGTTGATGTTACTTCTTCCGTATTGTCCGTAAAAGCAGAAACGATTAAACATTTGGACAAGATTGCGTGACGATTTACAAAAAGCATGTTCATTACAACAAGGGTTGAAGAACTTCACATCGTTTTCTTTCAGATTTTTCACCATTTTGATGATGACTCTTGAAACAGATTTTGCAATAAAAGCACTTGAAATAGTGGCTGTTACTCCATTGTACTGTAAGCACTTAGTGACAGATTTTCCTAAAAACGGGTGTAAATGCTCACGTCAATATAATGATGACCTTTTGAACGCTGGAAACTAGGCAATTATTATCGAGCTACCATACACAGGAGCGAAGACTGTTTATCATGATGTACAAATTTCGCGAATCATCACTTCCATATCAATGTAACCATTTTATGATCATTTTTCTAGCTGTAAGAAGAACTTAAGATCTATGAGAGTCGTAAAAGCATGAAATTCGATTTCAGTGTATGGCAAAGGCCGGGACAGTGTAATACTGCAAAGCGGCGAAACAAACGCATTTTGATTTAGTCGCGTAACTTGATTTACATTTATCCATGTACATCTTTTATTTTTGAAGGTTTTTGTTTGCACTGTAAAGAAAAAATTGGTCAAAATTCGAATGACTTAAATACAAAAACCGAGGTAAAGTTTTCTATTTTTTAAAACAAAATAAATATTTGGTCGCATTGTGTAAATAAACGCGAGTCGCCGTCGAAATATTTTTTCTTAAAGAAGTCTTGCTTTTTAAGCAAGACGAAAACACAAGTGCTTAACTGAACTGAAAACGAAGATTTATTTTCACAAAAAGCTTGCAAATGTCTTAACTGGAAAATTATTTCGTCCTGTTCAAGTGTTGAATAATCGTGACTTGAGAAAGAACTTTTAATTATGCGTGGGAACACGTGTCGCTGATTGGCTGTTTTTAATTGAAACTAATCGTGCGTGTCCGTACGGAGTCCGTTCTTGCAGCTGATCATTGTTTTCTACATTACAGCGAACGATTATCGATCCCGAACCATTCCCTTGGGATTCTGCCTCGTCCCCAGGCGTCCTCGTCCTTGGTCGTGCACGGTTCGCTTGGTGTTGTGGGACTGACGTGCACGGTTCGCTTGGCGTTCTGGGCCTGATGGGGACGGGGAAGCGGACGCCTGGCAGATCCTGTTCAGTTTCTTGGCAAAAATGTTCGGTTTCTCGTCAAAAGGCGTTTTAGCGCTTTTAACAAGTTTAACGGTCAAGAAATCAACACTGGGAGCTACGTGGAAGTTAGTACTGTCAACATAGGGATTTTGACGGCCTTTCGGATCGTTTTCGTTGCTCTATCGAGCCGATTCTTTTCAGCGTTCACTGAGGCTGGTTTCAGCAAAGCGGGGGTCCCCTTGCTTTAATCTTATGTTGGCGGGAAATCTAGCTCAAAATCAGCGATTTATCCGGAGAAATGGTATGAAATCTGAGCAGAAGATTGAACAGAGAAAATCCCACTTTGATTGCGAGAAGATCGTCAATGGCGGAGGGTAAATAATCTCTGCCCGACGTTACTAATCGAACAGTTCGGTAATCGAACTTGATCGAACTGAATCGAACTTAATCGAACGATTCGGTTCGATTAGTTCGATAATCGAACAGAATCGAACCCAAAACTTTGTGTGAGAGAGTTCGATTCCGTTCGATTTCCGAACTAATCGAACCAAATCGAACTTAATCGAACACAAAAGACAAATCTTAAATTCACCCTCATACAACCAGATAATTGAACAGTCTGTCTAAGTAACAGTAATAAATGAATAAATTTTTTATTTATGGACTTTCGGCAAAAAAACCCGAAACGCAAAGTACAACAGACAATAGAAAATAAATCCTCCTTCACTCTAGTTCTATTTCATGTTATCAACCTATGGAGTCCCAAGTAGTCTGCGTAGCTGGCGATTTCGTCGGAAAGCACGCGTGGGAGATCACACCCGTTTATTGGGAACATACCGCCATTTGCAGCCAAATGTAATTAGACCGTGAATTTTACGACCGTTGTTTTTTAATCAACATCCATTTTCCATGATTTTCAAATCGAACCCAGTCGAACTTAATCGAGCCTAATCGAACTTAATCGAACGTTCGATTTAGTTCGATTACTCAAAATTTTTTGTGAGAGTTCGATTCTGTTCGATTACCGAACTTAATCGAACCTAATCGCGTGATTACAGTTCGATTCAGTTCGAGTAAGTTCGATTAATCGAACGTTCGATTTGGTTCGATTAGTAACGTCGGGTCTCTGCCGTCGTTAGAAAATTAAATTTCTTTATAAGCTTCGAACTGAGGGTAAGTTTCGCTTCAATCGATGCCAGAGCTGGTTTGTTTCGTTTCTGAGCAGTGCTTAGCTTCCTTACATTTCGGTATACTTTTATTTGTACCTCTTGGCCGTTAAACTTCAGCTATAAAGTCTATATAAAGCAGCGCTCCAGAGAGAGCCGTTCAAGTGCTAACAAGTGTTTTATCAAATTAATGTTGTCCAACGTAGGAGATCTTATGAGAACATGACACATAAACAATTATAATGTGAGCTGATATTTTATTCTAGCTAGGTTAACCTCATAATTTACCTTTCTTGGACAGAAAGTACAATTATTGAAATTTCAACTTTGCGTAGTTCTGTTTATTTCAGCACTTAATGTGTTAGTGACCAGAGGAGGCAGATCCTACTCGAAATCTCTTTTTACTGATTCAAGTGTTAATATCGAAATTACTCTACGCTGATTAATTTGTGTGTTTCTCGTCACTGTACTGCTTGATAATGCATTGATACTGTAAGGAGAAATAAGGTTTTGGTCACTCTTTTGGAGGATTTAAGCAGGATAAGACTTTGACAAACTTGTAACAAAAAAAAAATAGTTTTTTCTAGTTGTAGTGTCACAGGGAGTGTTTTTTAGTAGGTGTTTTTAGAGAATGTGTGGCAAAACTTTATTCCTAAGGGTAACAAAACACTGGACTATGACAGACAGCAAAACTTAAATCATTTTTGTCGGCCCAAGAGTTTATGGCTGAGATAGTGTAGGAAAATAAATTGAGATGCCAGGCAATTTTACATCAAAGGGTTTGTTACTGACTCTTAAATGCATTTCATGTGAACATGGCAACTCCTGACTAACCATATTCAATTTGATTAAAATAAATAAACCGGCAAACCTGGAGTTGCCACTTTTTCCCCAGTCTGCTAATAGCCCACTGCCTCTAGCAGTCTTGGAAAACAATTAAAACACTTTAAATGTTGAATTATGTATGCTTTGCCTACCCTGCTGCTTTATACCCATGACAACAGCTGTTGTAAGAGAAAAAGATACCTTTTTACATTTTTAAAAATATTTTTAGTAGTACTGATTTTGCAAAACCATTCAGACATTTCCCTTCAATTTGCAGAAGTTATCTAGCCAGGAGGGTTTTACCTGCATGGCCTTAACCTACTGTGAATTTAAAGAAGTTGTGCATGAGATAATCTGAGGATTACTGTTTGTACGACAATTTCGTTGGTGGTGCCCTTCATCTGATTATGATCTAGACATAACAGTTAACCTTCTCCTGAAAATAAACTTGATTGATTTTCTAAAGTGATTTACTACCCTCTTCAACCCTCCATGTACAGTTCACCCCAGCTCCTTTTGTAATTAGTTAATCAGATCAAGTCAGTGGGAGCATAACAAAGGCCTTTAGACACCAAATTTGCAAGCACAAAGTAATCATTTATTTTCAGTGGCTAAAAAAGTAATGAATTTTACAAATACATGTACTATTTTAAATTTGTAAAGAATTACAGGAGAGTGATGAAAAATTAAGAGGGGTTTGTTACTAGAGTTATTTAGAATAGAATGATGGTGGGCCTTGGATGTTCAAAGATGCTAGCCTTGCATATTATTTTTGAGAAAAATTATCTTTCCATTTTTACAAAGCAAGATTTCAAGATGATCTTAAATCATATACTGCACATGAACCATTCTAAAAACTTCATGAAAACAGTGTCACATTCATCAGAAATGCTCTCTGCACCTGCCCCCAAATTAAAAGCCTGCATGGCATGGCATAGGGTACATTCCATTCCAAACATGTGATTTAGTTGCCTCAGTTGCATTCACAGCATAAATGGCAGACTCACTGCCACAATGCTTAACAAAAAAATGTGTATTTATCCTTAATAAATTGTGGTTTAATGGGGAAAAAGTCTCCTACTGGCAATTAATAAAAAAAATTGCATTGAAAAAAATTACAGTTATGATATCAAACATTTTTAATGTAATTTTTATTTTCAATTAATAAAACAACTATCAAAGGTTGTGCTTGATTACTGATAAGCAGATAATTAACATTTTATTGAAGTAAACCAGAGATAGTAGAAATGACATCCCAAAGACAGATGAATTGTTATTTGTATCGATGGATTCATACTGTTGTTGCATTATCTTTGTCGCGTCTGGCTTAAATGAGCGTCCATGGAATAACCAAAAGGCAACTAACTATCGGGCTCTACGAAAAAAATTCTACACAAAACAATAATGGAAAGGATAACTAATTTAAAAATTGTGTAATTGTAGTCAGGTGATGACATAGTTTGTTTGTAGTTTTGACGCTGACTGTTTTTTGATGTTACTTTCAAAGACGTTTCGGCTAGTTCTTAAGCCTTCATCAGTTAAAATACTAAAGCTGTTACACGCGATTTAAAAAAGCAACACGTTAAGAGCGCACGCTGCAAAATTAACGTGTAAAGCTTCAGAAAGAACGTGGCGCGATACTCATGCGCGTGCCAAGGATTTGTAGACCTCTGGGACTGTAATGTGATCGTTCCCAGAGTGCGGATCCTTAATTGACAACCAGGCTTCCAAAAAGAGTCGCTCGTGAAAATTGGGCTCATGTCCAACTACGTCGACAGCATTAAAATCCATCTGATGATAACTAATTTTCTTGTCATTTACACTCGGATTTACAAGACAACTTCGATAAACGGAAATGAGTACCTGTCTCTCTTGGAGTTCGGAAAATGTCATTAGACATTTCAACGTCTCTTTGCCGTAAAGGATTTAAAGCTTTTTTAACTTCACAGAGTGCCTCGTATGCTCCTCCTGGCTCTTCTCAAGCTGAGCTGGGACATGAAGCGTGCGAAAATGGTGGTGAAGTCCGTCGTCTTAATAAGAATATTTTTCATAAAAGATGTGTCCAAGGCGCTCTGTGCTGTAAAAGTGCTAAATAGACGGCTCTTTTGCTGTTTTTAATACACATTTCAGGGTTGATGACATTTTGGTCCGCCATATTGAATGCAAGATCTGCCAGGCGCTCCGCGGCTCGCTCCCTAACCATCAATCCCTGCGCTCCCTGTTTTCCCGCCTTACCGCCTCAACGTCCGGCCAATCGGCGCCTGGGGACGAGGCAGCTTGGGATTGCTAACAGCTTTTTCATATAACAAAGAGTCTAATGCGCATGCGCAAAGCGCACGCAAGCATTAGACTCAAAAATGGTATAATTGTTTATTAACGGATTTTTTACTCTAAAAAGGTCACCTAGAATTTTCGGGAGCCTTTCTCTGGCTGGAATTTTCGAAAAGGTAAGTTTTGATCCCTATAACTTTCGGATCACTAGACTTTCAGCTAGGAAATCCGAACAGATAAAAAATTTTTAGGGGATAAAAATATGCCTATATCTACCGTTTAAATACTAAAATACGTTCAACGGTGCTATCTTTAAGTGGTTTTGAACTATATTCTCGATGGGTGCCCCTGAACCGAGATAACAACAGATATAACAACAAGACATCGAGGGAAGTTGATTTTATTGTCAAAATATCATTACATTTAGCTATAAATTCAAAAGCGTTTTCTCCTATACAAACCTTTATAAATATAAATCGTTGTAACACAACACCTCTGCGAGAGTCACATTTCGCGTACTTCAAAAGAGTATTATTTCAACTGCTGTAATGTATATGAAATGATTCATATATGAACTGCGGATGTATATGAGAGTGATAAATGATCGTCGCAGTGAATTTCCAATTTAAGCAATGGGAAAAAAGAGGCTGAAAAAAATTCAGGGCTTCAACGGGATTCGAACCCGTGAGGTCACGGGTTCGAATCCCGTTGAAGCCCTGAATTTTTTTTTTTTTCAGGCTTCTTTATTCCCATTGCTTAAATTGGAAATTCACTGCGACGATCATTTATCACTCTCATTATTTCAACTCTTCACATCATGAGCTTGGGCCGCCTGTGCTGGACGGAACTGTTCGTTGTTAGGAATTCAGGTCAAAGGCTGCAGTAGTAACTTAAAGATTTTGTGTCATCTGTCTGCCAGACCGTATTTTTGCGTGTGGTTCCATGGTCTCTGAAGTTAAAAGACCAGGCCAAAACGACGCAAAACTTGAAATGCTTATGCGTCTGTTAGTAATAAGCTGTAAAGTTGTATGACAACAAGGGAGTCTTCGTATGCATAACATGTTCTTTGCCTACAACTTCCTATATGATAAGCTTAAAAAAGCCTATAAACTGACACTGAGTAACTGTTCTCGGTATACGTAACGTTCCCAAGAAAATAAGCTACCTTTAAAAATAGACTCGATTTGCACCCCGGGTTTCCGCCGTTCTGTTTAACACCAACAGTATTTCCTGTCAAAGTGGTTCCAAGGCTCGATTTCAAGCCGCTTTTCGGGAAAATGAGCCCGCGCTCCCCCAAACTCGTTCCCAAGGCCTCCCCCCCCCCCCCCAAAGAGAACCCCCCCCCACCGGACTCGAGAAGGCGCGCGGCCGAAATCGAGCCTATTAAAAGTGGTTCCCGCTTCTCCAAAATTCGTAGCAGTCAAAAATTCTCACTTTATTGGAAGACGAAGACATTAGAAACGCATTTTTTCTTTTACCTTTGGTTATTCAGAGGTGTTCATGCGTTTTAAAATTCGTTCATGTTCATGCGTTAATAAATGAAAGATACCAGTGTTGTTATATTATGTAAAATTTGTCAATTTATCATATATATTTTGCATCTGCGACTCAATAGTGTGTACTTTTTTCTACGAATCAGAGTTTGAAAAAGTGACAATTCAAACGGAGATTCACAGTGGTGGTCGTACATGACTATAGCTGGTCTGTCGCTTAATTTCAACAGTCGCAAGACTGAAAATTCGATTGTTGTAGAGGTTAAAAATACATTGCTCGTGCAAAATAAAAATAAAATAAAAAATGATGGGGCTTAATGATGGGGCGATGAAAACGTGAGGCTGCTCGCGGGCAACAAGCTTGCACGTGCCTCCCGGACACCGAAAGGGAAGCCGGAAACGGCCGCTGGCTGACGATAGGTGACGTTTGTTTTACACAGTAGAATTTGCGGCCAAAAAATCTTGTTGCGTATAAAGATTCAACGAACCCAGTCATAATGTCCCCAGAACGGGAACGTTGAAGTACGTCGTACTACAGAGACTTTTAATAGTGTAATGGCACACGTCGGGAGGGGGACGGGAGGAGGAGGAGGGGGGGGGGCATAGGGAATGTTAGTTGCCATTCTTGCACTTTTTCACAGTTGCGTGTGAATAAAGGAGCAGTAAAGGAGCAGTGACAAACTAACAAAAGTGAAGTATACGGGTAACTGTTATTGCCTCTGGGACACACTGGGGGGGGATTAATAAAATACTCATGATTTAAATATATTTCCTTAAATAATCCCGATCTGAAAGTTCCTAATACAAGGTTAGGGCTAAGCTTCTTACACTGTAAAAGAGACTAGCCTGTTCTAGGATCAAAATGTACACGCGAATACTGTTTCAAGCTCTACACCCAGGCACTTGTAGTTTGCTTGTCCGGACACCGGTCACTGCGCTTTTTACTTCCGATTTCTGTATTTATATTTCCCTTCACACATTTTCTCTTTGACCACAACATAAACCTCATCAATACGGAAATCTCTCACAGTTTAATTAAGCTCGTGTTTGTAAGTTCTCCGAGTTTGTATGGGTCCTTCAGTTTTTTATCCCGGAGGTCAAATTTAGCGCAACTCGGCAAGCTACTTTGAATTTCAGCCGGCTCCTCTGCGGGTCGCTTACTTTCTCTCGGGCCAGAGTATGCGACCGGCGCGGCAAAGGAGGCGGGTGAACCTTTAAAGCTAAACTCAAGCTTGACAGCGGAAAATGAGGTTACATGTCTAAAATGCGGCACTTTTATAAGTTGCATGAGCTTTTGTTTGCAGTTTGCATCCGATTATCGCGAGGTGTTATTATCCACCAAAAGTGTGTCGTCGGATGTTGTTTACTGCAGCTCAAAGGTGAAAATTTTATTGTTCAGTAATTACTAAATTGCTCAAGGTCGCCAAATGACATACATATAGCAGATTTACCGCCATAGGCGAAAAGTTCGGCGGAAAACCATAGGGAACCTTCCAAAAATAAAACTTTCTAGAACAATCAAGTGACACTTTGTTTTTAAGATGACCAGGCACTGCAGTGAGTTCCATGAACAACAAGGGAACAAAAAGTCAACTTAGACGAAAAACTGAACATTGTGACTTGTGAAATTTCTTTCTTCCTAATATTCGGCAGCTGAGACAATGTCGTGCAATTGTTATGTTACAATCAAGCAGGATATTGATCTCAAGTTAAGCCTGTAAGTCTATTTTGGGTCGGCACACTGTGGTGAAATAACAATGGTGTTTCCTTTTTTAGAAACTATCAGTTGACTGTCAGGGGTGCTATATAAACGGCTTTGGAATAAACACCCGCTCAGTTTACTGAATAGATTGTGGAAGAGCTCAGAGCTGTGCAAGTGATATTACAAGATACGAGCTGAAGTTTGCTGCTACTGTCAAGAAGATGATTCACGCTCAAATTGAGAGAAGAAGTTCCTTTTCTGCTCCTTCGGGAACGCCATTGGAATCTCGCTTGAGGAGACTGTATTCCTCCCAGGAGGTTCTGTTAGAGTTCAGTGTTGTAGTCCTGGTTTTGGCGTGTTTTGTGTTCGTCACATTTGCATCAAGAGCGCTAAAGACTGATGCCTGTTGCAGTGGTTTTGTAGCCGTATAAAGACGAGTTCAAACCTATGCAGAAGATGCGAGGAAGCTAGTTTGCTTTGTGCCCCTGGAACAGCCCTTGAATTGAACGGCGCGAACCTAACCTTGGACAGATTTTTCACTGAGAAGTCCATCAAAGTCCCGACTGTACATTGAGAAGAGTAAACCATTTATATGACTGTGCAGTATAATGAAGGCAATGTTTCCAGTGAACCTCCAAACAACGAACTTTTTTGCCTACCTAGTGCATAAAAAACTGAACATTGCTTCGAAGATGCAAGGTGCAAGAGTGTTTTGAAACTGAACGAAAACAAAATATCCACGCGTGCTTTAGCTGTGAACATTCGTACATTACAGTTTGAATTGAAAAAAGGTGCTAACAGATATCCTTTAGAAAATTATACTTTTATTTTCTTGCTCCGAAAGAATGTAAAATATTTGTTTAAAAAACTAGCACATTCCGATAACCTTTGCTTTTTTATTGTATTTATTTAAATATTTCATCGTTTGTATATTTATTGCTTCCTGAACGGAAGTCGTTAAAAAGCCGATGTTTAAAAAGCTCCGATGCATGAGAAATAATAAAAAATAGCTTTATTTTGAAAATATGTGTGTGTACTCACTGGCTTCAGTAATTCCATGCTTTTTCTTTTTTAAATAAGAGGAAATTGAATTAAAAGTTAGTTGGATTAACGAAAGAAAACCGAAACCTTTACGTACATGTAAACAAACATTGATTTCCAGATTTTTCGCCAACGTGGGATTGGAATTTTAACTTTACGTAAAGGGCAAAGTGATGTTGCATGGTTCTTGGGCAATGACATCTGACTAGCTATATCAGTTTTACGTACGAACGGACAATAAATTATTCTTTTGCGACCTAAAAGAAAATCTAGAATATCCCGTTTCGCGTTTGTTCTTCAATAGAATATGTAGTTTCGTGTTAGCCGGTAAATTTTAGTCGGCGCGGTTCTCGTTCAAAGAAATCTTAAACTAGTAAATCGAGATATTAGCAGGCTGTTCCAGGCGGTTCGGATAGTTGGGTGGCGAAAAGCGGGATTAGCGCAAAGAAAGCCGAGTGGAGATATTCAAAACAACAGCAAAATGCAATAAGGTGACATTAAAATACGACTTGACAGGACAAATCGACAAACAACGGAATAAGTCCGGAAACCGCAGCCAGCCAGTTGACAAGGAAGCGCCCAGACCGAAAAATACAGACGCCAGTGGGAGAGGAGGGGGAGGGGGGAGGGGTGGAGGGTGGTCGTCCGCAAGACCCGAATCACACCCCATCTCTCCACGCATATGTGCGCCCCGACTCAGTCAGACAAAAAGTAATTTTCTTTTCAGTATTATCATTATTTATTTTGAAATCTTATATCGGGTGTTTTAAAAAAGAAAGATCGTCGTATTTTAGTTGGACCCGGAGGGGGTGCTACCTCATATACCCTTAACGGATATGTGCCGCTGAATGGGGTCAGATTTTTGACCTTCCAGGTTTGCCATGGGATTTCAAATTTGCCCTTTTATAGTTTGAGATAGGGCCACTGCCTCGCTTACGTCAAATTGATATCCTTCTGTCAGCTGCGGTGTGAATATGAAAATATAAATATATCCTCTTCACTTCCGGTCTGAGATGGGATACTGAACAAGGGAAGCAATTTTGCGCTTTTTTAGTCTGAGACAGGGTACGGGATCCTAGACCTCAGCGAAGCACCCCCACCCAAATGCTTCCAAGTATTCCCCCCCCCCCTCGGCCGGGAGTGGGAGTTGGAGATGGGATAGACTATGACTGGTCTGTCTATTTCCTCACGGTCAGTGTAATAGTCAGGGTGAGCGCGCGAGAATATCCTGCAGGAGGAGACGTGACGCGCGAGGACATGATTTTCTCGCGCGTTTGCGTGCTTTGTCCGCTCGAATTGAGGAAAGTGAGGGACTAGACGTCGTAGAAGAGAGATTATATAGGCAACTAAAGGCATCAAACGGCTGATGGATGTGCAACACCATTGCACGCAATGATATAAATAGTGGCGATACTTTGAAACTGTGGTGAGCAATGTTAAAGACATTGAAGGTTTATCGAAAAAGGACAATTTAA
This sequence comes from Oculina patagonica, assembly GCF_052425735.1. Taxonomy (NCBI): domain Eukaryota; kingdom Metazoa; phylum Cnidaria; class Anthozoa; order Scleractinia; family Oculinidae; genus Oculina; species Oculina patagonica. The sequence goes on from NC_135766.1 coordinate 8,479,472, forward strand.
ACCATGAACAGCTTCGTTGCGTGTAATTTTTGTAGTTCGTGCGATGCTTGTGTCATGGAAAAGCCTTCTTCAACTTTCCTGAGTGCAGGCTCTATAGTGCGGTATAGCGTGTTTCTTTAGCAGAGCGAGCCGATTGCGGCCTGAGATTGAAAAACTCGTGAGAACTGGTTCCGCTTGCAGACATTTTGGCACCACACCCCATTAGATAGCTTTTCCACAAGCTAGCTACCATTGCCATACTGATTTCAAAACATGTTTCGAAACTCTCTCTCTTCGTGTCGTACACAACAATTGCAGCAAGTTGAACTGGTTTGATTTACATGAGACAATAATACATGACATAGACTTCTAGTAATCCGTCAAAGATTCGCCGCTTAAATTGCCCCTGGGCGTTTTCTTATGCAACATTGCGCGCTGTTGTATGTCCGTGGAATGGACATACAGGAATATAGACATTGCGTGCATTATTTCTCTGATTCCATATGATCGACGATAATTGTGACATTCGGGCAAAAAATGCCTAAAACAAGCAATAAATTAAGAGTACTCCATCCCTCTCCCTCCCCTCCCTTTCCACTTAGCATCGTTCGCGGAGTCTCTCTTTTTAGCGGGCAGGAAAGTCCTGGAAGAAGCTGGGAATAAGTTTCAGTGTTTTAACAGTTCACTGACATGGCTTGTTTGACCTGAACAAATTTTAGTCAATTAGCCGCCTCAAGAAAAAGTCTCCCTGCCTGGGCGCAAGTTTTAAAAGTAGCCGTAAACACAAATTAGATTGAATAAACAAGTATTTTATTGATTATAAAAGAATACATATAAAAAGATATTTTGTCAATTAACACAAATTAAGATATAAACCAACACCTGTTTTGTATAAAGTTTGCCTTTTTCTGATGTGAACTAACAGCCCGGGCGTACCCTCGCTAACATGCGCGATAACTCGATATAATTATCATCTATGCAGTTCAGTGGTAGAATGTTTACAGACATTTTTTTTTTCATTTTTTAGCTCGTTACATCAAGCTAAACTGTAAAGCTAAAGAATATCTTGACCAAAAAATAAAAGTTTCCTAGAAGATCGCAACTTTGGAATTTATAATTAAGTTCTGATACAGACGAACGACCGTTTCGTGACAAAAACTTCTGGTACCATCGTTGTTGACCAAACGGATTGAGGACCCTCGGCACGACACAAGATTAAAGATTGGTCAAGTTACTTCTCCCTTTACAAAGTCCTTCATAAACTAACACTTTTTTTTATACGAAACAAGAGACAGAAATCTCGGTACACCTTCTGATGCACTGTTAGTTCCAAAACGTACGTAGCCTGTTTCATAAAAACGGAAAAAATAGTATTCTCTGGTTATCAGCAACCTCGCTGATCCGAAAAGTCGCAGGCTCAGTACTTAGTTGTACTCTCGTCTGGAAAAAAAGTAATTGGGGGCTGCTATGTACAGATGCCAGTTACCATGTAACTCCCACATTAGACATTATTTATCGTTAACGTTTACCAGATTGTGTAGTAAGAGAGGCAGTAGGTGGAACAGAAAGCTGTGCTCCAATGCAGTTACTTGCTTCTTCAGTAGCGGGAAATTTATCACAAGCCATCCTCTGCGGCCACGGAATACCAAATTCCTTCAAGACAGGCAGGCAGCTTCTCTGAACGCGTTTGCAAAGCTCTTTGCAAGGCCTGCGCGGTACACTGCAGGGAGGGGCGTATAGGGAACACAGGAAAAGGGACATTTCAGGGGAACAGCCGTATCTCACAAGAGGAAGAAAGGACTTTATCTCCGTGGCTGCCTCCTTTTGTGTTTCATGGTTGAAGAAGTTGGGAAACAGCGTCATATTGTAGTGCATAGCGCCACACATAGGAATGGCCAGGGCTTCACACTGCCCTACAAAAGTTAGAAAAAAGGGAAAACAGAGAAAGAAACAATGAGGATTCCTCAGTTAATTTGTTGATAATTTACTAGACATCGGTTTAACCACCGGCTGTTTGTTGGATGGGTGTAGTGTTTTGTTAATTTCTCATAGATGGTATTGACTACATTATCTATGCCGGCTGTGTGTTTACATTTGTTCTACTCGAGCAGTTACAATTCTCGAGTTACCGGTTTGATGACTCGAGCAGAATTAACAAAATAGACGAACTCTAGCTATTGTTAACGACAGAAAGCGTCTTGTTAATATAATTCTATGTTTCAGACAAAGGCGATCAAAAAATAACAGTAACAGAGCAGTTTTCAAATGAGTGTCTCGAAACTAAAATCAAGGACCGCGCTGGCCAGTCACAATGGTAAAAGACAATCCAGTGAACCAATCAAAACTCAAAGCAAATACATGAAGCTGGTGCGAAGCGCGGGAAAACGTGTGTGAGCAAGTCACGATTAGTTTTGTTTTTTCCTCTGAATGGAAAAGAAAGTGGCGGGAGGTTTTTCAGTAAACCAATCACTAAGCGTAGCAATGCAAAACCAAAGCAAAGCAAATGCCAATTACTCTCGACACTCAGTGAAAACAGCTCTATAATAGCAACAGCGATATAACAATAGCAATGGCAATTATTATAGTAAGAGAAATAGTACTGAAACAGTGAATAGCGTTGCTGGCACGCGCTGATTGGCTACTCAAACTCCGGATATCCTTTGCAATTCACCACTAGCCAACCACTAGCCACCCCTACTTCGGTGAATAATTGTTAACTATTCACCTCAGAGCAACTTGCGCGCGAAAATTGTAATCGTTGACAGGAATAAATTAGTTAAAACTCATCCTGTTGGTGTTATTTTAACTCCTGTTTTATTTAAGAGTAAGACAACTATCCACCCCGCGAATATCCGCCACTAGCCTCCTCCACTTCGGTGACTATTGTGAAAGCTTAGAATTCTGAATGGTTGTTTTGGTTCTTTCTGTTGTTGTGATTGGCTAAGTATAATTACGTTAGCTGATTGTGCTGCTTACCGTCTTTCAAAGGTGTTGCCTTGGTAACCGGAGGCGAAGGCGGTCCACCAACACAGCCAGGTTCCTCAGCTTTACGCGGGAACTTGGAACAAGAGACCGGCCATTTAATTCCCAACTCTCGCATTCGAGGAACACACCGTTTTTTGACGCGGCTACAGAGCTCTTTGCAGGGTATGTTGTATGTATAAGGACTGCAGTTCGGTGCGTAGAGAGAACAGAGGAAGAGAGTTAACTCAGCCGAGCAATTGGTCTTAAGAATCGGATTATACTTGTTTATACCACGAGCAGCTTGGTCTTGCGTTTGGTGCTGAAAGTAGTTAGGAACCCAGGTGGTACTGTAGTGAAGACCACTGCATGTTGATACACTTAGAGGCTCGCAAGTTCCCGCTAGAAAAAAATACAAACAAATACATATACATCATCGTGATAAAGCTTGAGTGGAACTTTAACAAATGAACTATTCTGATTGCAATCCCACCTATTCTTACATTCTTCCTTCCTTTCAACCTTTCTCCCTCTCTCAATCCCTCCCTCCACCCCTCCCCCTGCCTCACCAACCTTCCGTAGTTAACAACTGTATGAAGCGGATGAGATACATCACTCATCGCTGCCCACAGATTGCGCGGCGAGTAGGAAGATTGCTGTGTTGTCCATTACTCCTCTCACTTCCTCCCGTATCAAGCAGAAATCCATAGATAATCCAAAAACTAAGTTATTGCGGACTAATAAGCTATTCAAGTCCATAACTGTTTTATTTACTATTCGGTCAAACTTCATCTTACGACACTACAATTATTACATTACAATTACAATTGTTAGAAAGGGATTCACAGAACGAAAAAAAAAGAATAAGTACGATATAAATTATAGAAATACTTAACATTTTTACGTACCTTTGGTCGGTAATGGGGGTGGAGTCGTGACTTCAACAGGGTTAGGCGTGTCGATACACACTTCATCCTCCCCTCCTTTGGGAAATCTGTCGCATTTCATACTGTCTGGCCACTGAAAACCAAACTTCAGTAACAAAGGAAGACACCCACGCCGAACTCGAAGGCAAAGCGCTCTGCAAGGCAATGGTGGCCTGTCTAGAGCTGAGCAGAGAGGAGCGTAAAGCGAGCACAGAAAGAAAGCCAAGTCTTGTGAGCAGTTCACCTTGACCAGCGGAGAGAACTGATGAACCTCCAACGATGCTTCTTGTTGAGTCATGTGTCGGAAAAAGTTTGGAAACACCGTCATGTTGTATGGTACATTCTTGCATAAAGGAATTGAAATGACCTGGCATTTGCCTAAAAATGAGTCACAAAATACTTTAGTGCAAATTACACCTTTGTGTACTCCATCAGTAACCTATATATGCGTTTTAAACACGCGGAGTTTAAAAGTAAAAAAAATAAGTCTTGACGCTCATGCAAGTTAAACCTTCCGCATAAGCAGATACCTGATTGGATTTGACTAGAACGCATTGCATCAAGGGAAGGGCAAACGAAAATCAGGAAGCTACTTTTTTTGCCCTTCCCAGCCTGCCCCACAACCTTGACTGTGACATTTTATTTCTCCCCTGTGTTTCATTACCTTTGAGGAACAAATAAGTAGGAACTGGGAACGACTCTGATAGTAACCTACCTACGATTCGTTTGCAATGTGATTTACCAAAAAAAAAAACCAAATTCATCAACAAAGCATAACAACAAATTTATCACTTCGCGGGTATTGGCTTGATTAAATGACACATTCTCCCGACTAAATGCAAAATTCAATGTAAGACCATCGATTACAGTATTACTCTTTTGAGTTTAAGGTACTGCCTTTTTTTGTAAACTATTTGTATATAGGTATGTGCAGCCCTAAAATGTTTGGTTTTCCAGCCGTTTTAAGGGGTATAGACTTTGACAATCTTAGTCTGCACAGCAATTACAGTCAACCTCCGCCTTGCGGACACCTCGCTATTACGGACACCTCGGTAGGAACTAGATATTGAAGTCCCGGCGAACAAGAAGTACTGAAATTACTCCCGCTACTACAAATTGTGGTCCCGAAGGTGTCCGTTATTGAGGGAGTTGACTGAAGGTATAATTCTTAGAAAATAAACTATTCTTATCATTGTTATTATTTATCCTTTGAGTAGGGCAATTAAATTGCCATCGGGAATTTAAAGCCCCTCTCAAATGTTTACGCAAAATGAAAAGCAGCCTCTAAGTAGGCTTGGTCTATAAAAGGGCATCGAAGTTAAAGTCTGGTCTTTAATAGTGTAGAGAAAATCTTTCTGAGAGGTTTGATTTAAGGAAATGGTTACAAGAAGCACGCTGTAAACCCCCACCCTAGTATGAGTTAGCATTTATTGCATTACCATTTTGTGGCATGATAGTGTCTCCTCCATCTGACGGTCCACTGTAGCAGGATGCTTCATCCTTTCTCGGAAAGTTCCTACACTTGAGATCCGATGGCCATTGAAAGCTCTTTGTTTTAGTAACATTTCTAATGGCTCGTCTACATTCTGACTTGACTTCCAGGCACAGTTCTCGGCAGGGTGGTAAGGGATGCTTGGTGTCTCTGCAAGGCGGTGCGTGAAGCCGGCAGAGAAAGTGTGCCAAAACAGACGAGCAGTCTTTAGAAGCAACTTGGAAGATGTCCTCAAACTTCTGGAAGCTAACTGAGGCTTCTTTGTCGTTCACGTGTCCAAAGTAGTTTGGGAACTGGCTCCGCCAGGGTGGAGGGGAATATCTATTGCACTGATGCGTTATTGGTCGGCATCCTGTAGCTGTGTAAAAGACGTAATAGTGTTTATAACAAAAATGTAATTAACGCGTCATACCCATAAAGCTGTGGCAAATCTAGGGGAGGGGCCCAGGCCCCTCCTTATTTTTGGTAAAAGACATTTTTTTAATGGGTAAGGTAGGTAGGGAAAGGTCTGCTGTCGAGCCAAGTGGCTCATTAGGCTGGAGCGTATCCCGGTTTCTGCTGTAGCATTAAGGTCAATACGACCAAGATGGAGAAGCTGTAAGAGGGCGGCGAACGCCTGGAACACTGCCAGACCGAGAAGAAGCACACTACAGGCCTCGTGCTGTGCGCGCAGATAGTCCTTAAAATTTTTCTTATTTTATGTTTTCGTCTGTATATTTTTTATGTACCTCGGAATAGCATATGTGCTAGGGGCCAGCCAGCCCCCGTCAGCTCCGAGGGTAAATAATTTTATTGATTGATTGATTGATTGGCTAGGAGTATTTCCACTCCTTCCTGGATAGAATGCTTGTCCATCACAGGGTTACCCCCCAGCATTAAATTCGCTGGTACCCATTTATACACCTGGGTGGAGAGAGGCACTGTGAGAGTAGAAAGTCTTGCCCAAGAACACAACACAGTGACCCCCCGGCCAGGGCTCCAAACAAGAACCGCTCCTGACTCGTCCCCGTGTTTTGTCGTTTGTTGGGATAGGGGGGGGCGGACCGCTTGATTCGGAGTCAAGCGCGCTAACTATTAGGCCTTCGCGCCTCCCAAAATCCATAAACAGCTAACGCTTATTTTTGGCGATCTCACCTGGGCGAGGTGTGTTTTCTGTCTTCGGCCACGATCCATTAAAACAGCTGGACACTCCCTCTTTTGGCAAATGCTTGCATCTCATGGCTGGATCTGACATAATCTGGAACTTCTTTAGTTGATTCTTACAGGTTTTAGTAGCGCGCTTGCAAAGCCCTTTACACGGAGGAATGGGCTTCTGGGTCCCATTACAAGGAGGTGCCAAAACAGAGCACAGGAAAGATTCCATAGAAGAGGAGCACCCCGCTTTTACAAGTGGAACAAGTTCGCTAGCGACCAACATTGCTTCTTCTTGCGTCTGATGTTTGAGCAGGTTTGGAAACTGGACCGAGTTATAAGGCATGTTTTTACAGAGTGGGATCCTGATTGGTTCACAATGGGCTGCTAAGGGAAAAACAAAGTTCTAATATTAGCATGATCAGTAACTTTAAGGTTTGACTTGAAATCCAGAGCTCTAAACGAGGCTTTAAACGGACGTAGTTCTTCTACTCTCCACGGCATCAGGTTTGCATCTTAGTTTAGTAGGAAAGAGCTAGAAATTTACAAATCTAAGTTCTTGCGTTATCAGTTCTTAATTCTCCAAGTTTTGGGCCAAGGCTTTTGACTGTATTTCTTGTGTTCATGTTTGAAGTCAACATCGTTAGCGAAATTGATCTACTATGCTTGTTTACGTTTTACAATAAATGAGATAATTCATATGAATCAAGTGTTAAAGATAATTTCCAGTCCGTACTGCGCGACTCAGGGTGTCATTTTTGTTGTTCTACGTTACACTTCGGTGAACGTACATGAAGTTAGTCGCCATCGGACGTTTCGTTCAAGAAGGGCTAAACGTCCGTTTGAAATACCGTCGAGCTCTACCGTGTTATTGTTTGCGGATTCTGGCGTATGAAGAAAAAGGTAGGTTGTCTCGGATTTTGCAGTACATCCTGTGAGACTCACAACTTGGCGAGATTGCGCAGTACGGACTGGAAATCATCTTTAAATCGTGGCTATCCCCAAAAGTCACTTACGTTCACCTTTACCACCCTTCCCACCCCTCCCCAGGCTTGCGTTACCTCAACTGTTAAAAGATTAACATGCAATGCTTCTCGTAACAAGCGCTGCGTTGCTTATAATGACAGAGAAATAAAAGTTTGACGTTAAGAGATTCATACCGCGTTTAGTTCTTGAAAGCCGCACATATCTTCCCTTGCCCATATTTCCGTGCTGAGCAAGAGGTTTGGACATGCGTACTTTGTTATCGCCCTCAGTGACGTCATCTATGGAAACATAAACAACAGTTTCAGTCCGAAAACATCTCAGTACCCGCGGGAACGAGAGGGACCCTAATTTTAGGTGGGAACAGAAGGCGATGATTTCGAGTGGCAAACATCTCACGCAAATTTCTGTTTATAAAATTTATGCCCTCAAGCGGTAACCAACAGAGAGCAAAGAATTTGTTATCATCTATAACATAACTCCTTTCGAACTCCTTTTTACTTTGCCGCTGCGGAGACAGAACAGACCCGAACACTTTCAGTCATTGTTTCAAAACAAACAGATATAATTTTCAGGTAGCCTGCGGGGGTCAACCGGCTGTTATATGTCCGGCTGCATATTTACGCCTACATAAACACATGTGAGAGAAACTTGGAGATGCGTGAAAGCTATTCACCCGGGTATTCAGCAGCGAGAGGGCGACCCAAGACCAACATATGGGAAAAATATTATAAGAGTGCAAAGTTACTCTAGCTTGCCTGTAAACACATCGACTGAAAATAGAAGAAACCGTCCCTTCTGTTTCCAAGAATTTGAAGATAACTCTTTCGCTAGGGTAACTTTTAAAATTCGTTGTAAACAAGCCTGACACACGCACACTTCAGGCCCACCAAGCTACGGATTGTTTCACGGGTTTATTTATAAACAGGTATGACCTCTTGTTTACAGGTTGTTTTCCCGTTTTTTTTGCGGATTCTATAAAAGTTTTTTATTGGATGTGGAAATTTCACCTCTTGGGTCTGGAGCGAGAAGAAAGTTGCGAGGGATTTAAGGGTGTAGCAAAAATTCGTACCTTTTCTCCAGCTCAGATCGAACCATAATGGTTAATCTTGATTCCATTTCATTAATTTTTTGATGTTGCCGACTGAACCTTTTTTTCATCCCCCACACAGCAAAACAGTTGTGCAATCACTATCCACGTATCTTTTGACCTTCTGACGTCACAGCTGTCTTAATCTTCTCTCAGACGAAGATAAGCCCTTTACACTACAACCCCGGGCACTATTTACGTGCTCACTGCAAAGCCTGGAATACGCTAGCCTACAAAACAACGTATGCTTCAACGTCGGGAAACAAACTTTAGTCTTTGAAAGTTATACAGGCACTCAATGCCCGCGTCAGAGACGTAGAGATCGACTCGTGGAGATCGGATTGCAATTATTTCAGCCCACCGAGGAACACTGTAAACAATTATCATCAATTTTCACTTTCAATTATTACCTACTTCAGAAATTTTAAATTCGAAGAATAAACTTACAATGGAGAAAAGAATAGATGACTTAACAGAAATATCATTGGACTGAAAATTGAGATCAGGGAGTCCCTAGGGACTTTGCCAGCATTGAGTGAAAACTTTGAATTAATATGCTTTAAAATAAATGTTATGTCTGCTGTATCGTTACAGTCTATCTGTTGTTTTTTAGAGAAATCCATGAAAAAACCGTGTTAAGTACAGAAATATCGTTGGACTGACAATTTAGATCAGGGGGTTTGCTAGAGACTATGCCATGCGAATCTTACATTTCGTGAAACTTTGAATTTTTATGCTTCAATGTAAATGTTACGCCGGTTGTCTATCTGTTGGTTTTTAGAGCAGTCAATACAAAAGATACCTGGTAATGGCTTCAATTGTGCTATGGTGCCTCTAAAATTCCTGTTCTCCCCATGCATCAAGATCACACCAGCGACGAGAACCACAAAAGCCCCAACCAAAGCAACAATGGCGGCGATCAACACCCGTCGTCCTCTTTTAGGCTCTGTCTTGCTCGTCTGAGGGTCCGTCACAGTGTCTGGTGAAGACATCATGGCTATCCTTCAGTATTACTTCAGGAAAAGTGGCGTTCGCGTCTGATCCGTGTTTTTCTGCTGCTCTCAAGCTTTATGCGTCATAAGAATGGATGACATTTAGCGTGGTTGACTCGACAGACAGCTCTAGTTACAAGTTGTCGTCATCATTTTGAAAATGTCATGATTGTCTGTTAGCGTGATATATCCCTTTGCACCGCATTATGCTCGGAAAAATACTGTTTCGGAAAATGTTTATTTCTCTTCTTTAATAGAAGGTTAAACTCACCGCTTTGCATTTACCTGAAGTTGCAATTATAAATGCCTGTTCGCAATATATCCATGAATGGACTGTGGGTCTCCTGAAAAGTTTGGCGGTATATATTATCAGTATTTATTAAAAATAACTGAAATAAGCGCCGAGACTTTTTTTATGTGGCGCTTATTTCAAGGCGCCGCTTGTTCGGTGGCAGCTCTCATCTCTACAGAAATTTCTGCTGTATTCGCCTTCTAGCGCGTGTGAACGGACTGAGCAAACGGACAGGAGCCTCTACGAGGAGAGAGTGATGGAAGCACTTATTAAAAGCTCAAACGAAACATTTGTTTTTTTTTTAAATAAAAATAACAAAGTTTTTCATCCAAAACGAAAGCAGGAACTACAGTGTAAAATGTGATGTCAGTGTTTCTTACCCGATTTGAGTCAAGCTGCTACAACAGGATGTAAAAGGTAAAGAAAGAAAAAAGAAGAATAGAAAAGAAAAAGCAAGTAACACACTCCGACGCGCACCCACTATATGGGGTCCTACATGGGTCCTATATGGCCAGTATCTTACGCATGCGCACAGCCGTATGGGGCAGTGGCAGCCATGAACATCTGTTTCGGCCTTGTTAACCTCATCAGCATGAAAACCTTGACGAATAAGCGCCGACTAAGGGTCCCCGACCGCTAAGCCTGTTCGTCAACGCCCAAAGCAGCCGGGAGCAACGATGCTGCTCTATTTAGCCCAGCTCCCTCTCTTTAAACCCCCTCCTCTTATAACGCCCCTGTCTGGAAGTTCAATGTTTTTACCCTGGGTTGGTTCTGTTCCTAAATAGGGTATCAATTTTGGGGTCAGGTCTGAAATAGGGTAGGGAAGTGTGGTCTGAAATAGGGTAAGGGTTTAATTTCAGGAGGTGTGCCGCAAACCACACCCAAATTTTCGTGAGTATCCCCCAGGTTGCGAGGTCCCAGCTATGACGCTTCGAGCTAAGTTAAGGGTAGTTTAGGAATTTTTCTTAAGTAACAAAGTTTACCTGACAGATTACAATGCATTACATTACGTTTATTACGTCAGGAGCTTTAGACACTTTATGTACTGGCTGCCGCTGTTTATATAGACAAGCGACAGGCAGGTAGTAGTTGTACTTTTAAAAATAGTTTGTGCATGCTTTTGAAACACATTTAAATTTACCGCAACAGTCTGGAAAGAGATAATCGCTAATACTACGGTCATTGACAAAACATGCAGGAACAAACTCTAGTGCTAGCCGTATAAAGACGGCCGAATAGAATAGCGGGTAGCTCAAATTACTTTTTTTCTAGGCAGTTTCGTGGTACTGAGGATTGTGCGTTCACCAATTGACGGAAAACAAAAGACTTGAATAAGACCCACTGCACAGCACAAACGCGAACCAATGAAAATTCCCACAACACTAATTCTAAGGAGACAGACCATGAACGTAATGTCGATCCTGGAAATATCTATTTGCCGTAACTGTTTATCAGTAGGATGCCTAAAATGCCTGCTATTCCACAATATTGGTTCGGCTCCATTCAATCTTATACCAATTGCAGAGCATTTTAAGAGGAGCCACCCACGATGCGAGCACTTACAGACAAGACAAAATAACTAAAGAAAAATCATGATAACGCAAAATAAATACAAACCGTTAAATTACGCGACCCTTTTTTGTTGCCTCTGAACAATCTTTTATAAACAAATACAATTCAAAAACTACATCAACCACAGTTAACAAAGTCGAGAGCCCCCAAAATCGTAGGCTTTTTAAACGGTTTTCTGTAAGCTGGCTAAGCAGGCTCTATTAAGGTTCACAGTAAGGCACAAGTAACATAATGTGTTCTGTCTATTGAGTTCATCAGTCCTCGGGACGAACTGGAGTGGTGGGTTGGACAGAGGGTCGTGCCCGGCGGGCCAACGCCCCGATACATTCAGTTTCATTTCTTCCAAAGGGGAACTTATCACAATCCATACTTTCCGGCCAGTGATAGCCGTATCTCTGCAGCTGAGGCAGGCACCTATTCCGAACTCGCCTACATAGCTGTCTGCAAGGCTTGCGTGGCACGGTACAGGGAGGGGCATACAGCGAACACACAAAAAGAGGCAGCTCAGGGGAACAATCGCTCCAAGAGCCCGGTGATGAATATAAATCAAAAAGAAGGCCCGGGTTAATCTCAGATGCTGCCTCGTCTTGTGTCCGATGGTTGAAAATGTTGGGAACCAGCGTCGTATTGTAGTGCAGACCATAACAAACAGGAATGCTCAAGGCCTCACATCGCCCTACAAAAAATGAAAGCACGCAAGTGTCAATCAAGACAGCGTTGTTGATGATTTCATTTTGACAAGCGTTGATGTGCGTGTCAATCAGAAAAAATAAAATACTTTTTTTTTGTTACTTCAACGCGTTTTGGCTTTCTGCAGCCGATAGAACATTCAAAGATATGCTAAAAAGTGACATTTTTAAGAAAGCAAGTTGCTGTGCTCAACTCTATGATCTTTAATTGCTGGATTTTTTCATTCAGCCTTATCTAGACAATTTCTGCTCCCTTCAACTACCTGCTTATTTAACAGTGTAAGCCTGGAAGTAAAAACATTAATTTCCTAAAAACCTAATGATAAAAAGGACGAAAAAGCACCGGTCATGACATGATATGGATGACGAAATTGATATACAGGTAAATTGTGACTGTTATCCAAAACCCAAAATAATCATGCGAAAGTTTGTTCGCGGCACATTGCTTTAGCTCCACAAATCTGATTTACACGAAAAGAAATGTCCTTTTCTTAAACAATACAGAAGTTATTTTATTGCAGCATTGTAATTAAGACTCCGGGAACTGCACTCAATTGTTTAAAAAATAGAGAGCTATGCGAGTCTATATAATGATCTATCACTACTGTCTGATCGGACCTCACCTGTCGCTGGCTCTAAAGGTGATACGGTAAGTTGGGGCCTGTTCTGGGGTCTATCGATACACACTTCCTCACTCCCTGTACGGGGAAACCTTTCGCAGTTGAGGGTGTCTGGCCAGTTAGAACGATATAAGTAATCTAGTGCAGGTGAACAGCTATGCTGAACTCGAAGGCAAAGCTCTCTGCACGGCTATGGTGGGGTGTCTAGAGTCGTGCAAAGAGGAGCGTAAAGCGAACACAGAAAGAGCGCCAAGTCCGGTGAGCACTTCCTGTCCACCAGTGGCCACCATCGGTGAACTTCGAGTGATGCTTCGTTTTGAGTTTCGTGTCGGAAAAAGTTTGGAAACACCGTTTTGTTGTATGGTACATTCTTACACAGGGGAACTGACATAACCTGGCATTTGCCTGAAATGAGACAAAATTCAAACTGTGGGTGTACACGTACAAAAGTTGATATCTTCACACAGTCAAGTACACGAAAACAAAATATCTTAACGTCTTACAATGAAAATGAAATGCAGCTTTCATCTTTTGATAATAATTTGTGCTTAATGCATTATCATCCGGGCTTTTTTAAAATCGAATAAGAAGAAGACGTTAGGGCAAAAATTAAGGATCGATTCTTCTATCTTAAAAAAATCTCGGGTTTTTAACATGGAGCCAAGAAACGTTATTTTTTACGTTACATTTTTTTTCTTCAGAAATAACTTTATCAGAGGAGAATCAATACCTGGGCCGGGTTGTTCGAAAGGCGATTAACGCTAACCCAGGATTAAAAGATGATCGAGGTTTTAATTTCTTTTGTTAAGAAGGGTTTTCCATAGCTAATGTTTTGTGAAGTTTGAGATTGGTCCACGTCAAAACTGGGGGAGAGATAATATAAACAGAAAGCCTCAAAGGAATGTTAAAAAATTGAAACCAAATTTCACGCTAATCCTGGATTAGCTTAATCGTGCTTTGAACAACCGGGCCCTGGACTGAAAATGATTAGCGCCTAACCTGACAACTTGATCACTCCTCCAGTTGCAGGTCCGCTGTAGCAAGGTGCCTCGCCTTTTCTTGGAAAGTGATGACATTTGTGATCTGAGGGCCATTGAAAGCCAACGTGGTCAATGATACGACTACACCTCGATCTGGCCTGAGCGCACAACTCCCTGCAGGGAGGTAAAGGGAGTGTGGTCTTCCTACAGGGTGGTACGTAGAGTCGGCACAGGAAATGCAACAACAGAAACCGGCAATCGTCGTCGCGGACAGCTATTCTAACGACTGGATCAAATTCTCTGAGGCCAGCCGAGGCTTCTTTCGCTTTCGTGTGACCGAAATAGTTTGGAAACTGTATACGCCATGGTTGAGGAAGATGATTCATACATTGGTCAGGTGGTAGTAGTGCCAGTCGACATTGTGAGGGCCTGTGAAGGGATGATTCGTTTAGGCACTTTGATGTCCCTTCCTTTGGTAAACGCCCACAGCGCATGGCAGAAGGTAACGTGAGATTAAACTTGTTTAAAAGATGCCTACAGCTCCTGGTAACTTTAAGACACAGCTCTTTGCAGGGAGGAATGGGCATCTGGGACTTATGACAGGGTGGTGCCAAAACGGAGCACAGAAAAAGTCCGAACAGAGGAGAGCACCTTCGACCTGCAAGCGCTTCAAAGTTCTTAGCGACCATCAGGGCTTGGTCTTCTGTTCGGTGATTCAGCAGGTTTGGAAACTGAGTCAGGTTATACGGCATGTTTTGACAGCGTGGAATCGTAATTGATTCACATTGACCTAATGACAAAAGAATAACACGTCATAGCTTACTTGCTAAATACCAAAACAGGGAGCTTTAAAAGTGTTTTTCTTTTACTTATTGTCCGTAATACATCAGACGGCACATTTTGGAGTTTGCCCACGGTGATTTATTCACTTCATGAATTTCAAGTTATTGTGTAATCAACCAAGTGTCTTATTCTTCACAGAGACTGATGCTACAATAGTTTGTATGATCTATCCGGATTGTAATGCGAGCCGACCAGACGTTTAACTAAGCCGATATTGCGCGATTAAGGTTATCTAGACGCAATTATGAGCCATAATTAATAATATGTAGAAAATTGCTGCTCACTTTTTTCAGAGTTCTTGAATTCCTTTATAACATTCATTTGGCAAACGTGACAAAAAAGTGTTTTCCATGGGGTGTTTGTCGCCTCTTTTAATGGTTTAAATCGCAGATTATGGCATTAGTTAGAATGTTTGGTATGTAACACCAAGTTTTTTCCTGTCAAGATGTCTTTTAAAAAAATCGTCATTCAATGAAATTTTCCGACGATCATCCCGTGAGTAATAGTTCAATGCCTATCTTCCAGCACGTTTTAAACTTTTCTTTCCATTTACCTGCAAATATTTATTGCCATTGACGAAGTTTTACTTGCAAACGTCATTTAATCTTTTTACAACAATTTCATGTCATAAAGCAGTGTCAAAAGGCGCCAGGGCGTGCCGAGAATGTGAAAGACATATTCGCCAATTGGTTCTTTTTGGTTCTGTTATCTCTCTTCTAATGGTGTTTTCGAGCTTTGTACACTGTGCCCCAATTTATCGTGAGGTATATTCTGAAGGTAATTTTCGATATGGCAAACTAAAAAGAAATTATTTAATAAAGTACACAGCTGCTATGAGTAAACAGAACGAGAGATGAGCTCAGACGTCGTAGATGGAACTGAATTGGCCATATAAAGAGGAAGACAGAAATGAATATTGCGTCACAGCTTTGGAGTGGAGGCCAGAAGGGAGAAAAAGACCGGGTAGACGAAAACCAACACGGAGGAAAATGGTTAAAGATGAAAGGCGAACAGCTGGGTGGCAGTCATGGGCGAATGTCAGAGCCCTTGCAGCAAATCGTAGTGGGTGGAAAGAGAATGTCAAAGCCTTATGTGCCTTATGGCATAGAGAGATATAGGTATTGGTAAGTAAGTATAGCTGCTTTATATAGATGCGTTTATATGAAACTCTAGCGGTAATTATATGTTGGAGTAACGTCTTATCTTTTAATTTTGTGATTGAAAAACAAAATAAAAGAAGAAGTTTAACCCAACCGTTATTCAAACTTCGTTTAGTTCTCATCTCTCCACTGGCGTGTTCTCGCTCAGCAAGAGGCCGAGAAACCCGTGTTTTGTTGTAACCCTCAGTGACGACATCTGTAAAATAAGAAAGAAGAAGTGTTAATATCATGTTATCATGTGATGAGGGGGCTCTCTTTCGTTTTCTCTGGTGTTTTTGTTGGGGGGGGGGGGAACTGTTCCGAAAAAAAAAGGGGGGGGGGGGGGGGGGGGGGGGTTAGCCATCTTTTAAGTAGTTTGCAAATTCGTTCTGCGTTCGTGGAACGACCTTATACGTAAATGTGACCCATAAGCTATCTGGTAGAGATATGAAGCTAAGTGCATGGCCACTATAAACAACATTCGTTTTTTTAACGAACAATTGAACTATGAGTCGTGACAACAACTTCGGCATCTTGTTTGACTTGATTTCTGGTTAGTTTGATTATCCAGTAAATATAAGACTGTTTACATTTCTGTGGTGGGGTTTGAACAGATAAGACAAATGTTGTCAGCTGTTTTGTGAAATCTCTTCGTTTTTGGAGCGTAACAGTTCAAACAACTTTTGCGTGGATGTGAAAAACGTTTAGTTGTTATTCGCAGTGCGTGAAAAGGCTCAACTTTATTACGTGATCCAATTTTTGGCAAAGGCAAAAAGGGAACCCTCGATCGAACTACATACCGCTCAGACATTAAACGTCGATGACAAATTAAAACATTAACACTTTCAGATAAATGCATCACAATACTACCTTGAGATAGCCTAAGCTCTTCGACTGTGCCTCTCAAACTTCTGATCTCTTCTTGCATGAAGATCACACCAGCGATCAGAACAACAACAGCCCCAGCCAACAAAACAATCACGGCTATCATCAGTCGTCCTCTTTTAGGCTCTGTCTTGCTCTTACTCTCCCTCATAATGGCGGGTGAAAATATCTTTGTCTAATTTGGAAGAGAAGCACGTTCGCTTCGCATCCCTTCCGCTTCTAGACTGAAAAAGGTTTGGTTTTGTTGATTGCACAGCAGCTGACAGGGTACGATTGCCAAGAGTCTGGGGAGACAGTGGTAAAAATCTGTTTGCCTAATGTTTGAATCAGGATATCAATTTTTCAGACTCCGGAAAGATACTATTGTTTAGTCAGCTTGTACAGGTTATAGGTCCGCATTGGTTCGCATTATCTTTTAAAAGAATATGCTTTCATCAAAAAGGTGTTAAAAGATTTGCCAAAAAAGTAACGGTATCCGGTAACGGAATATTAAATAGTATGGATATAATTAAGAAGGGTATGATCCCTGTTGTATCATGTTCCCTAAAATATCACAAACATAACTTTTGTTCCCGTGTTTCAACTTTATTTTCCTTTATCTCCCTTGTTCCCAATTATTTTATGGCCATATTTTCTTGTTCCCTGAAATTACTGGGGGAGCCTCAAAAATAAAAATTGGACGTTTGACTAACTCATCAATTTGTCATTTTTCACGCAATCACTTGAAATTTTGTCCCGAGGAGGTTATTCTCAAGTGTAATCATGATGAGAACTGAACCGTTTTCTCTCGTTCACTTTTTCTCAATCTGAACTAACCCACAATGTGGAAATTGTCGTAAACGAACTTTATACACTGAAAGCCGTGATCTTTTCATTTGATTGGCAAATAATCACTTCTCATTTACGTCAAATCATGCTGTGTAAATTATCACCACCCGTTTTCTTCTGTCATTACTGTTGTTTGTCAAATCAATTTTCTACTCTTTACAAATATGTCAGTCGCATTCCTTACATAACAACCACATTTTTCACAACAGAAAATTCCTTAGGGAATCAAACTGCGGTATTTTATGCTTGTGAACCAGACCTTTGTAAATAAAGAGAATCCTTGATAAATGTTCATTTGCATTTCAAGGATGAAAACGGCAGCAACAAAACGTTTATAAATAAAACTGCTCGAGCGATCTGTGGTCATAGCTTAAAATATAAAAAACGTTTAAAACAGATCTAAAAAATATAAAAGAGTCTGCAAATTTTCGATCGTCTTCTGTGTCGATTCTGTGGTCTTCTTCAGAGAATGAAGGTTTTTGCGGGGTTCGCAGAATTCTAATAAGCTAGGTGGACGTTATTGTTCGTTGCCCTCCTGGGGGAGCAACCAGCAATGCGTAAACCCTTGGGAAGGGCGCCCTTTCATTTAGGCACGGACCATTAGAAATAACCGGAGGGGGTGAGGGAGGGGGAGGGGGGTAAAAATTTTCGGTGCAGGAATTTAATTTGAAGGCCTACTTATCTGCAGGAATTTTTTTTCTCGCCCAAAGACACAGGTCTTTTTTTGTAACGCATCTATGATTTGCGCAACAATTATCATTATTAAATAGCATTATTGTTTCATTTTTCAGATTCGTTCTCTGAATTAAGCGACATTTAAATTTAGGGACCGTTCATTTTTTATGGGGTAGGGGGGCTAAAGGGATTTGATAGATAGTGCCTGTTAAATATAATCCCCTCCTCCCTATTAGAAATTTTTAATCTGGTCCCTCAACAAAAAAGATGAAAAAGATGACAGCTAAAACTTATCAAGCTAAACTTTATAATATCAGACAAAATTGCAGTTTAAGTGATAATAATAATACTGTTTGTGCTTTTGATTAACTGTTTACTGATGGGACGCGATTGTTAGGGTGGGTCAGGTGTGTTTGCAACCAAATAGTTGATAGGATTGAGTTGATGCTGTTCTCTTGGTACATGACAAAGTAGAGGAGTCGGGGGGCATGCTCCCCCGGGAAAATTTTAATTTTCAGAGCCTCAGAAACGCTATTTTAACCATTCTGATGGACGTTTATAGATGCCATCATACAACCGCTTGCAGGATTTTTTTTTTCGACAAGTTTCCCTTGCAGGAATTTTTGGTAAAAGCCCCCCCCCCCCCCCCGGTTATTTCTAATGGTCCGTCCCTTACAGTGTTTCTGTCTAAGAAAGAATGTAAGGCATCCAGAAACAGTCTATTGTTCTTGCTGCTTACACCTGTTTCAAGAATTTCGGCGTAACTTGGATGTATGTCGTGGCCGGTTTCACATGCGGCCACGACATACAACATGCGGAAACCGGCCACGACATACATCCAAGTTACGCCGAAATTCTTGAAACAGGTGTAAGCAGCAAGAACAACAGACTGTTTCTGGATGCCTTACATTCTTTCTTAAACAGAAACACTGTAAATGATAGGGCGCCCTTCCCAAGAGTTTGCGCATCGCTGGTTGCTCCCCTTGGGGGGCAACGAACAATAACGTCGACCTAGCTTACTAGAATTCCGCGAACCTCGCAAAAACCATCATTCTCTGAAGAAGACTGCAGAAGGCGATCGAAAATTTAGAGACTCTTATATTTTTTAGATCTGTTTTAAAATTTTAAAAAAGCGTTTATAGATAGCCTTTTACTGGAAACATTCGTTGGGAAATTCGGATTTGGATTTTCAAATAATACACGAAATCCGAAAATCCTACACCGAGATGTATTTCAACACAGGTGTTTTAAAATTCAACAACGCTGTTCAACATGTCACGCGACACTGTTGCAACACAAATTTTTACAAAATATAAACCTTTTTCCCTAGAAATTATAACAATAGCATAGCGGTACCAAAATTATGTTGTCTGGCTTTTTTTCTATGATACCAATTTGAAATTAAACTTTTTAACTTTTTGATGTGAGCGAAGGGAAGATTTTCAACTGACTACTATTTCTAATTTTTATGGTACAAGTGGGGAATGACAATTTAGAAAATTTGAGGCAGGAAACTGGATTTAAGTTGGCGCTGTCTCGGCGGCTCATTGGGTCCATTGGTGACAAATAAACAAAAAATATTCGTTTTCTATCACAGCCAATATTCATTTATTATCGAAAAATCCTTTGTTTTGCTTTCTAAGTCTTCTTTCACAAAACATAACTAACAAAACCAATAAAGTGGCAATATGGGTCGTTAGGTTCCTTCCTACATAAAACAATTCCTGTTCCGTCATTGGTTAAAGAAACAATATATAAACAACACAGACAATGACCAAGGGTAGCCCCAAAAACAAAGGCATCTACAATACACAATAGACTACTACCAAATAAAAACCACAATAAATTACGCGTTATCACAAAAACAAGTGTTCTTCGTTCTCCTGTTTATATTCTTCTGGAGCTGTGAAATCTACAAAATGTTCAAGTTCAGTCACATTGCGTGGTCAAAACTCTTTTCCAACATCCGACAGCACTTTACAAACTGCTAGGTTTCCTTTGATCAATCCCTCTACGGCGTAAGGTATATTGTACTTGGCACAAAATCGCTTGAGAATCTTCGATGCCAGAGGTAAACTGTGGCGCGGCAAGGTGGGCCATATATGATGCTCCACCTGGTATGCAAGACCACCGCTGAACCACATGTTAAAGACCGTGGGCGTGATATCGCGCGTGGAGCGCACCTGCAGGCGGATAAAATCAGTGTCCTTCATTTCCTCGCTTGTAAAGATTTCCATTGCGTTATGACCGACAGTGAACACCACTGCAATGAATAGGCCACCAAGTGATTGACAGACGATATGAAAGACGGCTCGGGAAGCTGTTGTTTCCAGCAGCGACGTTATGTATATCACTGCAATGTAATGAACCACCAGCGTGGTAATCTCTGCGATCTTCATGGCCAAACCGCCCACGTATTTGTGCACAGGCTCGAACTGAAACAGCAGCGATTGCAGTAGCCACGATATCCGCGCAGCAGCCATAAGTGGCAAGTAAAAGAACTTTTGATGCCTAACCATGAACCTGGGAAGGTCCTTGAGATCTTCGGAGTCGCCCTCGATGATCTTCTCTGACCACAACAGTAGCGGCATTGTCAAGATGTCTGGGTCCCCGCCAGCTTGGGTGTGTACTACATTCGGTGAGGCATGGTGATGGTTATGCTTCATCTTCCACCAAGAGGTAGAGAACCCCTGCCATAAGTTGCCGATGACGAGCCCAGCCAAGTTGTTGTAAATGCGGTTTGTAAATACCT
Source organism: Oculina patagonica (assembly GCF_052425735.1). Lineage (NCBI taxonomy): Eukaryota > Metazoa > Cnidaria > Anthozoa > Scleractinia > Oculinidae > Oculina > Oculina patagonica. The sequence goes on from NC_135766.1 coordinate 8,500,302, forward strand.
GGTGGTGAAGGAAATCATGAGCCAGCCAACCACACTGCTGCCAGAAAAGAGCCAACAGAACACCACCTATGATCGCACCAGGCATGCCATTCAGCAACACAATTGCAGCGAGTGCCATGCCAAGAATAGCGACGTTGGATGCCACCTTGAACAAATAATACAACTTAGAAGATTCAAACGCACGAGCCTTCATCAGCTCGGATTTCATGGCTGTGATATCTCGTCTATAGTCAACTTCGTTCTGGGCATCCCCGGAAGTGGAACTCGAATCTTTCACCAGCTCACCAACATAGAACCGAGACAGCCAGCTGTAGACTGCAGCGGGGTGGAAGGCGCTGAACACATCGGTGGCATCTTGCCCTGCATGCGTGAAAATGATATTTCCTCCTGGATGTTCCTTGCCAAAGTGGGACACGTTGTAAACGTTGCCCTTGATTGCAATCCATGCTGGTGAGCCGTTAGCGCCGTTGTGTTCCTTTAACTCTTTCTGAGTGATGAAAACAGGTTCACCTGCTTCCGCTGTGGACTTGTCGTCTCCGGTCACAACTGCACTCTTACGGTTAATGGTGTTTGGTGCCATGATAAACTGATTCTTTTTTACTGAAGAAAAACAATAATTGTTTCTTTGTTATGCACAAATCAATAAATCAATGAAAATAAATTTAATTGTTACCCTTGGTAAGCGCATATTTCCTCAATAAATGCAGTTACAGTATGTCTTATATAAGTAATCTCTCGCAGCTTGAATATAGAGGAGAAGCCACGAGCCAAGCGGCCCACACTGCCGGAGCTTATCCCGGTTTCCGTAGCATTAAGCGGCTAGGAATATTTCTACTCCTCCCTGAATGGGATGCTAGTCCATTGCAGGGTTCCCCCCAGCATTATGTCGCCGGTACCCATTTATACACCTGGGTGGAGAGAGGCACTATGAGAGTAAAGTGTCTTGCAGCTTGAATGTATTAAATTATAATTATATAATTTATAATCTCTATCGTTAAGTGAAAAGAGCCTTGATAACGATTCGACGTCATAAGGATCATAAGGTGACAACAATGATTCATTCTATAATTAATTTTTAGGCGGTGACGCCTATATGCTATGGCCCGGTGGACGGCCGTGTGAGGAGTGAAAGATTACTCCAACCGAGTAGCACTGGGAACTAGGCACTTTGTTGTTTACTCAGTTTCGGTACGCCATCTTTGATTGTCAATGAGTACGAATCAACTATAAGAGCATCCATCGGCAAAACGCGTTTGATTTCTAACGTACAGTTAAACGGAGTTTTGGGGTCAGGAGAGAATGATGTACTGGATAATTGTGAGCTCACTTAAAGAACTTTTTTACCGTTGTACGTGGATTCGAAGTCGGCATACGTGATGGCAGACTAAGTTGACTGATGTTGAATTTGACGAGTGAAGGCCGGTTAGTGTCATAACTTTTGAAACGGGCTTTCCAAAAGGGAGACCGATGGCAGCAGTATCTTGATTAGATTGCAAAGGTGAGCTACCGTCGCTTGCATCTAAGCGTGAACACGTGCTGCCGAAACATGATCTAATTGGGTATCAAACGTGGCATGATTGGTCATCAAACGTTTGAAGTTTAGCAGACCATAACGGCAACTTTCGCGCCGAAACTTCAACACATTCCGGTTTCGAAACAGTCGAAATGGCGGAAAGATTGGATATCAAGACTTCCTTCGACAATGATCCTGATCTGTGTCGATATGCATTTGCAGGGTCACTTGAATCACTTCTGGTGCAAAGTTTTGCCTGTTCTCAGTGTTTATGGTGATTATTTTGAGCGTGAAAGTTGTCGTTACGTTCTGCTAAACTTCAAAGTTTCATGACGAAACATGCCATGTTTGATACCCAATTAGATCATGTTTCGGCGGCTCGTGTTCACGCTTAGATGCAAGCGACGGTATCTGAAATCATTGTTTGCTTTGACGTGCATTGTTGTCGATAATATTTAACTTTTCCCTTCGCGACTCGCCATCTTCCTTTTACTGCTTTTGATAATATTTATTCGGGTATTTATCTCAAGCCATTAAAAATAACACAGTGACGGTATCCGTATTCCTATTTGTACGAGAAGCCAGAGTTCAGAAAGAACTTCTACCCTATTGCTGATTTAGCTGATCTAAAATGTTTTGTTTGATAAGTTGCATAAATGCATGTAAGTGATTCTAGTAAGCGGTGTTGACTTCATTACATTTCAGAGTTCAGACCATTTCAATACGGAAATGTCACACAATCTTCAGTATCGGCTAGGTGTGGAAATCAATCCTGGGCCTTTCTGTTGCTAAATGACGAAGTTCATAATGATTTAATGTATTTATCTTATCGTACTGTAGGTTTGTAATGTATTGGAGGTTCGTTTTGTAGTCAAGGCAAATAAAAATTAAAATGAATGAGAAAAATGCAATTTCTGGGATCATTGTAAAGCGTCATCGCCTGTGCATGCATGTATGCGTGCCGGTTATTCCTAATGCTATTTGAAAACAGACATAAATCATAGGTGTTGATACAAAAGGCGAATTTTTATCACAAAATTTCGAGAGGAAAGATCTGCTGTTAAAAATACATATCTGCTGTAAATTTGCAGTCGTTAGTGAACGTAAGTAAAATTTAAACACGCATAAATTATGCGAAGAAGACAGAAGGTTCAGTTAACCCAATAAAGGCCTTATCACGGTTTTCGACGCCATCTTGACGAGTAGGCAAAGCGGGTAGAAATGACAGTGTTTGTATGGGAATCCGCATTCTGGACAACTTATGAATTGTAAAGTTAAGATACTAGACAAAAGTTTTTATTCGCCGAGTTTGAAGGATATAGCTGGGCTCGAAAGCGTTCAGTTACGTTTTTAATTTCCCATACATTTGTCTAAAAATTCTCCCGCGAAGCGCGTCATTCATGCGGAAAAAAATACAGACAGTTAAAAACATAACTGAACTCTTTTTAGCCTAGCTACATCCTTCAAACTCGGCAAATAAAAACGTTTGCCTAGTATCTTAAGTTTACAATTCATATTAAAGTTGTCCAGAATTCAATTTTTGTTAAAGATATTTGCCGTCGGATTCCCATACAAACACTGTAATTTCTACCCGCTTGGCCTTCTCGTCAAGATGGCGTCGAAAACCGTGATACGGGAAAAGTCCTAATTGAAACTATCCAAATTTAATCCCAAATTGGACAGTTGTAAGAAATTAAGGAAAAATAGCTGCGCTGACAATATAGCATTTACTGACAGCTATATAATTATGTGTGAAACATTTTATCACGACGATAGAATGTGGTAATTCAGGAATAGATTCAAAACTCAATAGTTGAACTTTATTCAATGAAAATGACAATCGAAATTTGAAAACAGTAAATAAGTAATACAACTTGAGCCCTTTTATGGCTAGCGAATGTCTGGGGCTTTGTGACGTTTTTCAATACTTTTTAGAGTAATTCCTTTTACACCTCGAATTGAAAATTAATGTCGAATAAGAACAGCCAAAAATATATATACACGTGATGTCATTTAGTAAACTTCTACTTGGCACTATGAAGCGAGCATTTTATACTCATTAGTGAAATATTTGGACTTAAACTGTACTTAAGCATTTGGGAGGCGCGGTGGGTGGCCCAATGGAATAGCGCGCTGGACTCCGGATCTGAGCGGTTCGTTTTCAAGCCCTAGCCGGGGCAATACACTTTACTGTTAAAGTACCTCGGGTACCGGCGGTAACACTGCGATGGAATAGAATCCCATACTCCTATAGCTAGTCGCACGGAAACCGGCCACATTGCTAGACACGAACGCAGTCTTCTTTTACCATATGCATTTTAGCGAGGGGGAAAAGGCGTAATGCAAAAGACACCTAAGTACGAGAGAAATTTGACAGTTCATTGGTTTTTTTTACTACAGGACAATGTAACAGGAATTACGAAACAAGGGTTTTTGTTTATAAAACTGACAACGGTACTACCTAAAATTATCTTCTACATTAGAGGAAAACTCATCAAACTTTGAAATGAACATAGCTATCACAAATCAAACATTTATGCAAGGTCGCACCAGTAGCTGTCGTTATAATAAAAATACTGAAAGGAGATCGATCTGATAAAAATATCTACGAACCAGAATTCGACAGAAAGCTGCTTTAGCCGGTAAGATCTAAGGACGTTTACAGACTGCCATGTAAAATGGTGGCCACCATCAGGCCGCCGAACTATCGAAAGGAAAACTGTATGGTTATCCAACACGATAATTTTTTCCTACTAAAGACTAAAAGGGACAGGAGATATGAAAGGTAATAAGAGATATTTCGCGATGAACATGAATATATTTCGCTATTCGGCCATGCGTGAAAAAGCGAGAAAATAAAATACCTCTATAAAATCTCACTGGAGAAACCAACTTTTTAACAAAATCGCGTTGACCTGCGTAGAGTAATACAGGATTAAAATAAAGTGCATTTATGTCACATGGCAGTGTTAGTTGCTTTTAAAAAGCGTTTAGGTTTTTAACTTTATTTTTTATTTTTTCGCGATGCTAAAACAACGAAAGATAATTCTTATTCCTCTCCGGAAAATAAAATGCACAAGATTAATTACATTTTGCAGACGAATGGCCTTTCTATTCTGTGCTTACAGATATTGTCTTAAAATGACAATAAGACAATACTATCGATTTCATTTGCATAACAAGAGCTTTGGCACTGTGGCGTGACAACGTGGTATGATTGTGTGATTGCATAACCAGACAGTTCTGAAGGTCGCTCAAGGGCACGCTGGATCTGCATAATCGCTTTTAAACAACTGTTTAGTTCATGAATTCAAATTTAGCACGGCGAGCAGACACACACAACCTGCTATTTTTGCTTTCCTTAATTTAGTTAGTGCTACCGTGAAAATACAATGAAAATACTGACTTGACTTTAATATCGGCTTGTATAAAATCAAGTGTATTCACAAAGCATCAGAAAATTTTAAAAGGCGGCTGGTAAAAATTAATAATTATATAAAGCTGCGTATTTGTAAGTCAAGTTTACATTTCATCCAGTCGCACAGATAATGAGCGAAATAGCTGAGAGCAGTTGCTACTCTAGAAGCTACTTACACTGAAAACATCCTACGTTCAAAAGAACTTCAAAATAATTATGATTCATGTTAAGACTACTTTAAGTTACCTTTCTTTTTAGGCTTCCCAATCAACCGCTAGTGATCTTTGCGTTTCAGTCCCGGGTTTCAGTGCCACATCATAATGACAACAGTCCAATGTAGGTCGTCTGTATAAAAGCATGGACAGTGGAAAGAACTCCCTGATTCTTAGTTATACAAGAGATACAACCACTTCTTACTGCAAATTCCGCGCCATGCGGAAACGCTGTGGGAAGCTTCAGACGGCTCTGGTTTCTGATGTCTGGCCCGCGCGAGGATGAGGAGGTCGCCGAGCAGACTGGGCACCCCGTGTTGCGCTCGTGCTGGTCTCGTGTTCGTGCGTGTTGCAATGTCTCTTTGAATAAATTTGTATTTTGATTCTTGTGTAAATTTGACCTATAAGCCATCCCTAAGGAATAATTATTAAGGAGGGTTGAAAAGGGGTTTTCCGTGAACCGTGATCGGCGCCTATTTGTAATTGCCGTGAATCATGAAAGAGATAATTTATTTCCCTTGATCCGTGAACGAAAGTACTCCCGTGATTCGTGAAATAACTAATTTATTTCGCGAGATACGTGAACATGGTCTATAATAAGCTCATTTTTAATTTACTGAAATATTCAATGTTTATAGTAGTAATGTATGTTAGAAATGCCAGAACTCGAGAACGTTTGCGGAACTTGATGTTCCAAGATCAAGTCTGTCAACAAAGAACAAAATGCCACGCTCGTTACGCACAACCAAGACTACCAATTGCAATCGTAGACATGTTCAGACGGCATTCAGTTGTGAATTATTGTAAATTTAGTATTTTACAGCATGAAAAACAATTATTTTATGTGTATATGCGATAATCAAAAAGGTCGACACGTCAGTTTTGTAGTACTATATGGGTGAAAAATAAAATCAAATGCTGAATTATGCGTTATTCGTGAAATGTCTGTTTTAATCCCCGTGAACCGTGCCGCCCCTACTGTGCCCCTCTACCCCCACCCCTTTTCGACCCTCTGTAAAGTGTAAAAAATATACGATTTCTCCTTTGAATTGACTAACATTGTATCACGGTCGTTACATCATTATTTTTGGGGGGAAGCAAAGGGTTTATGCGTGACGCGCGAAAAGGGAATAAAAAGACCGTGGCGTGTGAAAATATGGCAAAAATTAGACCGTAATGCGCAAAAATAGCTAGAAAAAGCACGTGATTCGTGAATTCTGCTACCCGCTTTTTGGGCCTTGTGAACTTTTACAAAAGCCTCCTTTCAGTATTGTTAATTGCAAGAACAGCTTCATCTGAAAGGAAGGTTCCGGCGTCGAAATAACAATTAACTTGAGTATTTTCCACGACTAAACTGAATAAGGTTCTTCACTAGAATTCCGTTGACCTGATCCAAAACTGAGTATATCGAGTTGTCTCTCTGATTACAACGTAGATTAAAATGTAGTTGAAAACAAAGATGGCGAATATTTGTCCTCGGGGGGGGGGGGGGGGGGGGGGGATACTCCGGCTTGTAAATGGCGGGGATGATCGAAGGATTTTTTTGGGTTTGAAATTTTCGATTCCGGGATTTTTTTGGGTTGAAAAAGTTGGCAAATATTTTTTTGGGTGACTTGATTTAAATAGGGGATTTTTTTGGGTATTAATAACGAACTAAAGTGCCTTGGCGCGGCCTTGGCGTATTTATGGTATGATGAATAAAAAACACGAGCGTTCAATTTTTTATGATTTTCTTTGTGTTATATTATTGCCCCTCCTGGCAATTTAGGAGTAATTTGACAAGGGATTTTTTTTTTGGGGGGGGGGGGGGCTATTTTTGGTCCAGGGATTTTTTTGGGTAATGTCGGAAGACTTAGGGATTTTTTGGGGTTCTGAGTTTTGCCTCCATTTGATCATCACCGTCATTTACAAGCCGGAGTACCCCCCTGGGATATTTGTGGCAGCCGGGCGGTTCATAAACGAACGCGTTTTTTTTTTTTAAAAAAAAATATAAATATGTGTTTATAGTGGTCATGCACTTAGCTTCATATCTCAACGAGATAGCTAGTTTACAGGTATGCCACTGAAACAGAGGAAACAAATAATTTATAAATGAACATAACAAGGTTAAAAATCCCAACTGGCAGGAGGCAGACCAGTTGGCTATATACAAAGCGTGGTCGAGGATTTTAACTCGGGACAACCGAGAAACAATAAATCCAGCTAGTGGCAAGGGCAGGCCTCGAACCGGTGACCTCCGGATTACAACACCAGCGCCCCAAACCACTCGGCCACGCTTGCCTCCCATTTAAAAACTGTTTTGAGTATTCCACGTTCCAACATTTTAGGGAAGGTTTAGATGCCTCTTAATCTAAATTTCGATAATTACGAAACATCTTATATGAAATTTCTACTTTAATAAAACCAGTAGTTCTTCTTAACAGCTACAGATCTAGAGCAGCAAACGTCTTTCGTTCTTTTGTTTACAAACTGCAACAATCATGCTTCCAGAGAGATGTGAACTAATTTTAATGTTTAATTTTTCGTTATCAAATATTTTGTTCTCGAAAATAATAGCTTGTCAAGCTACTCTGAAATTCGAGCTAAAATAAAGTTTATGATGATGATGATGAGGGTAGCACAACTTTGAACTAAAGAGTTTGTTAATTAATTTTATAAAGTAAAATGTAAACTGTGTGAAAATAAAATGCAAATCATGAATACGTCTTTTTAAAACCACAAAACAAGCAAACAAACAAACAAACCAAAAGGAAATAATCGATTCTCTTACTTTCCTTCCTAAGATGTTATGGTATTTTGTGATGACGTTTTCAGTTATGATCACGCCAAAAAAAGTTAAAATAAATCTTGGCTAACGAAAATATTTTTTATTATCCGTACCGTATAAAATAACTCAGATACTACGCGCGCTCTGATTGGTCAAAAACCTATGTACTATTGTACCGGTAAAGTCCCGCTTCTGTCCCGACATGGCCGCACTACGCTCGATTACGCATAAAAACGGAGGATAAATGATTCTCGTAAATGATCATGAAAATTTTCTGAGGGCGGATCACAAAATTGAATTTTCCCGCCCACCACGAAGGAACTAGAGAAAAAACGAAAACGCAGAGACAAACATATGAGAACGAACACAATAAACAGGTCCGCTTTCACTGGACTGAAAAAATAGTAAAAACATGGATATGGTTCCATTCAACATAAACTCGGAAACTTTATATGAAAGGAATTAAAACTGATCAAATTCAGGTCGCGATGAACATGAATTATTTTGATGGCAGAACCTCACGCTGAGTTCTTGTAGCAGCTTGAATTATATTTTCAGTATTACGTGCTTTCAGTGCTTTATCCCAAGTCTGTTATTCGGCGAAAACGAAAGAATATGGAATAAATAAATTCATAACAAATTTCTAAAGCACTGTTTGTGGAACTAACCTTTATTCTCAATACCTTCGTCAGTCTGTGAAGTTTGTAAACTTCCAAAGTTTTCGTGTTTCTTTTACCCGCTTTTACTTTCGCGATGAATGACTCCGGCCATAATTTGCTAGATTTCCACGTCAAAGAACTTTTAAATCGTTGAATACATTTTATACCATGACAGTTTGTCTTTTTCCTTTCCTTTCTTATGACTTTCATAGCTTTAAGCTGAAGCTGTGTTTTATTCTTTCGGCCACTGTGATTGGTTTGCCGCGTCATCCGATGACTGAGAACTTGTTGAGAATAAGACATTTGATCACGCAAACTAAAACAGATTCCTATTTCTTTGAAGAACGTTTTCTATAGTTATTTCATAAAAGCAATAAACCACACTTTCTACGGCTTTACTGGCGTAATAAAACCACTTGGGATGTTGGGAGAACACTCGAAAAGCTTGTAAATCCCTCGCCTCCGGCTCGAGATTTACAAGCTTTTCTCGTGTTCTCCCAACATCCCGCGTGGTTTTATTACGCCAGTAAAGCCCTAGAAAAGTGTGGTCTCATGAAGCCCGGGCCAAACGAGAAAAAGAGTTGATAAGAGTTGACTCAATGAGAGTTGAGTTTTCGTCAATTCTCATCGACTATAATCAACTCGCTCGGACCACACGAGAACTTGCATGATAAGGATGTTCCCGTGTAATTAATAACGCCATCCTCTATAAATCACATATATAAAGCCGGCAAATCAAAGACTACAAATATCTTAACAGCACAATGTGCATATTTCAAGCATCGATTTTCACTGCACTGATTCGCAGTTGCAGCGAGGGGTAGGGTTTGATTGTGACCGAAATTTTCTGCGTGACTTCTGGAAAGCCAGGAACAGGAGAAAAGTTGAACGTTTGAAGGAGAGAGGCCAGTACAAGACGCATCTCAGCCATCGCTAGCTTGTTTCCAATGCAGACTCGAGGGCCAAACGAGAATGGCATCAGAGTATAACGCACCATGGACTCCTGTTCTTTAGCTACAAAGGGAAAGAGAGTGTTAGTACATCATTATTCGAACGGACTCAACGAACTCACCATTTTCAGCAGCTAGCTGTTGTTGTTTGTTTGTTTGTTTGTTTATTTATTTTTTAGTTTCATTTGTTGCTTTTAATTATATATAAATAAAAAATGTGAAACATTTTTGAACGATATTGCCATTTTAATTAGCCTCCTACGTCGACGCTTTTTGCGCTCGTCACGCACGCGTTCCCCATTCTCGTCCCCAGAGCCATTTTCCCCTCTTAGCCGGGCGAGCCTGGGGCACGAGGAACAAGTGACTCTGGGGACACATGGTTTGATTGGCTAGATTTTAAACAAAGGAAATTTAAATTTAGCAAATCGAATCAACCGTAGTAAAATCCCTTGTTGTAAGGTATTAAAGTAACAAGTTATTTTGGCTTGTCGTTTGTTTTCGCAACACACTTTCCTATTATAAATCCAACCTTCCTAGTAGCTATTTTCTAAGATAATTATGACGGGAAATTTTAAAAGATGACAAATCGTAGACAATAGGCTATCAATTCAACATGATGTGACGTCACGACCGACGCGCCACAACCATAAAGATCTCAAACATTTTGGACATACCATAAACGTTCATTGCCGTGATTCATTTTAAAGATAAAGGGATACAGGGCATATCACACCCGATATCACCTTTCCCTTTCATTTTTTCTAGCGGTATAAGCAGATGGAATAAAAATATAAAAAACTTACTCAAATGATCAAACCTTTCAGGTTTGAAGGTATCCGGGTCTGGCCAGTACTTTTCAGAGCGATGGATAACGTGGATTCCGCACAAAATAAAAGTATTGGCAGGCATGTGGTAGCCACTCAGAGTGTCTTCCTGTGCTGATTCTCTGCCCACAGCGCTCGCAGCAGGGTAAAGCCTCATGGATTCTTTGATGACATTGGTCAGGTAGTGAAGCTTGTCAAGTTTAGCCCAGGTAATGTCGGTTCCTGTATATTAAATTAATAAAGAAAGAATTGTTTTCAACCATGATCATTAACAGTAAATTCATTTCATTTCAGTTTAGATACAGTCTAACCATCCTGATGGAAAAAAATTCTCACGCTAAAAATCCACATAACTTCGTCCATTCTCGTCACACGCGAGAGACCAAGAACATCTTTATCGAGCCCGCGTGACATGAAGGCAGGACATGCTACATGTCCTGCCTTCATGTCGACAAACACATGATGTCTGTTGAGTTGAGTGCTGATAGTCGCAGATTGGGTAACGAGAATGGAAATGACCAATAAATGTATTGACGATTTTAGATGGCAGACCAGTGGTATCAGCTTATAAGCTATTTTCTGTCCTTCTATTCAACAATATCTAATTTTACAGCAGAAGTAAATTTGCAAGCCCCCGGGCTGGATCATGCTTGACAATTTATTTCACCAGATTCTTTCTCCTTCTATGCATATAAAAAATACAGTTATCACACCTGTTACTTTCATTAAAAATAATGAAATACATACCATCCCCTAATACTTCATTTGCCTCCTTTCTGATCTTCTCCTGTATTTCGGGGTATTTCGCTAGCTCGTACAAAGTCCAAGACATGCTTACGCCTGTGGTCTCGTGTCCAGCAAACAAGAAGGTAAACACCTGCGCGCGCAGCTGTTCATCATCCATTCCGAAACCGGTTTGATCATCTACCATATCCATGGCAATGTCTAACAGATCACGACAAGCAGGTTGTTTTCCCGTTTCTCTTATCTGGCGCCTCTCTTTGATTACCTGAATTGAAAAATCAATAAATTGTTATATCACGGCAATGGCGAGTAAGGTTCTGTCAGCAGGTGAGCATTAGTAGGTTTTCTTAACTCATGCATGATTTACCTTAAGTGACGTCAAGTGATATAACGGCCTTGTTAAAGAAAAATGAGTTGAATACATTATATAGTTCGCAAATGGGAGATAATGAATCTATTTAGTGTCAGTTCTTAAAATACTGAAGGGTATCAATTTGACAATTATCTACAAAGGCTTTTCGACTAAAATTATTTTCAAGAAGTGGCGCTTCGCTCAAGGAATTAAGAGTGGATACGTAGATCGCGCGGCCATGACAAACTGTGACACATCGATTGACCATATGCTATTCAGCTCTCTTCAGACTTGAGCTACTCAATCATTTCAAGGCGATTAGCACCATGACGACATCACGATTAAAGAAAGGTACCAGATAAATATGGAGATAATCTAATCGGCGCGTGTCGCGTGTCGCGGGTAAAACGTCGCGGGTACACAAAATTGTCGCGGGTAAAATGTCGCGGGTACAAAAAATTGTCGCGGGTACACAAAATTGTCGCGGGTACACAAAATTGTCGCGGGTCCGAAAAAAGTTTTATTCTTTGTTTTATAGTTTTTCTTAAGTTCAATACCTCATTAAAGATAATACAATAACAAGTACTTCAATGTAAATTAAACTTTACTTTAGTTTTCTAGTTTTTCATGGGCAATTTTCGAACAGTATACTACTCTAACGTTATTTTCTTTTCTATTTTTCCAAAAATAGTTGAACGTTATAAATGATAAATTGACGTTAACTATAGCACCAACAACAATATTTCAAAACTTAGCCAATAGTGTATAACTTGTAATAGATTTTAAAATGTATTTGCTTCTAGCCTGCGTTGCAGACGAACAAAACCCCGGTATAGTGCTACTATAACGGGGTTTTGTTCGTCTGCAACGCAGGCTAATTTGCTTCCTGAAATGGAATAAATACTTCTGCTTGCATAAAGAGAGAACAAAATTAGACAAACAACTAACTAACATAATTCCAACACAGCCGTTCAATTAGACAAACAAAAACCTACGAAGTTCAAGGACATTGATTCCTATTTTTTTACCACTTCACAGTAATTACAAAGGCAAACCATCCGCTTTCAGAGTTGCTATTTTCGCGTCATTTATCGAGCTGTCCGCTCTGATTCTAACAGGCGGTTTTAAATTTGTCCAATGCGCTTTCTAGATTTTATGATACATCATTTTAAATTCCCAAGAGAGATTTGGGAAGAAAAATGTATTCTCAAATAAAAGTTCATAAATTACAATTGTGCGGATATTTTCGCTGCTATGGAAATCGCCTGTGCCAAGGACACAAGTAGCCCATACGAAATACATTCAGGTGGCTAATTCTAAAGGCTTACACATTCAAGGGTGCAGGTCTCCTTTTCATTTCTATTCCGATTCATCTTCCATCGCGTTCGTCGTTTTGACTTCGACTATTAAAATTTTAAGGTTTTTTAAACGCTTCCGATTCCGCTTTACCGGTACGTCGCTAGTGGGAACCGGTATCATCACAACTGTTTTCTCGAATTTACCAGCGAATTTAGTTGATTCGATTGAAGCGATTTTGGTATTTATGCCAATACTTATGGCAATACTTATGCCTTTAAAAAGTAACACAGGGTATTTATTCCATACTTTTTTGTCTAGTAGAGGTTGTCGGTAGCATGTATATGTATGTGTCTGTGTAATTTTAAACGAAGCGATGTGCACCTATGCAGCTTTGTTTTTTCGACGCGCTGCGCACAGCTGTGTCAAAGGTAAGCTTACATCGCGTAAACGAGGTTCCAATGGTTGAATTTTTGTTTTATTTGTCATAAACAAAATACAAGTAGAACCAGCTTTAGACCAAGTAGAAGTAGTAGACAGGTGTTGTATACAGCAAGGTTATGGAAAAGATTCCAGACAGTGCCAACTCTGCGTGGTTGAAGACTGAGAACTGAGAGATTCTTGAGTACGGTGATCAAAGTAAAAAAGTCTGAACGGTACCACGAAATATAGAGCTTGTACCACGAAGTATAGAGCTGTAAACACGAGCGAACAATCTGTCGCAAAGTGGAGGAGTGACTAATGTTGAAGGCGATTCACAGCGGTCAAACGCAGAAATCCCGCATCACTTCCGCTTTTCGCTGCGTAACTTAGCTAAAGTTTGACAGAAATGTGTGCAAGTCTTTCGTCAAAAAAGAGTTATAAAAGTGGCGATGGGAAACCAAATTATGATACATACACAATGTCAACAAGTTATTGCTATTGTATTATTATTTTATTATCTTGAACGTTGGTGTAGTATTTGCTGTTCAAAAGCTAGAAAGCAAAGTAAAGTTCAATTTTTCGTCCACCTACTTTCAAGCACTTGTTATTGTTATTCTATTATCTGTAATGAGGTATTGAACTTAAGAAAAACTATAAAACAAAAAATATAACTTTTTTCGGACCCAGACAATTTTGTTTACTCGCGACAATTTTTTGTAACCGCGACATTTTACCCGCGACAATTTTGTGTACCCGCGACATTTTACCCGCGACACGCGACACGCGCCGATTAGATTATCTCATAAATATGTAGTGTTTGTCTTGTTCCATTTTGAGCCTTTTGGTCTTGTGGAATGAAATTTATTTCAAATCAATTTGATTAAATGGTTTTGATTGGTGGATTATTTCCTCGGTAAAATGAAAGGATATTTATTTCACGCAGGAAAAATAAATGTTTTTATGTAGCTTGTGAAACAATCAGTCCCAGCTTCCGGTGAGGGAATACATCATTGCTTCTTACATTAAAGTGAGGCAACCTGGGGTCTAGTTCGTTCTTCGTTGAAGCATTATCACAACATGGCGTATTCCATTTTTCCCTCCCTCCGCTCCCTGTCTCATATCTTACCGAACATGAGGCAGGTTTTCCCCCACCTTTGCTGGGAAATTTCCTTGTTTGTTTTTCCAATGTCATCTTTAACTGATTGTTTTAAAATAAAACGGCCACACCTGTGGCCAAAATATCCCAATGGGAATGTCTGTTTCTGTCCCAGCAAACGGGGCTCAGCCAAAGCAGCACACGTGCCTAACCAACAAGTATGTTTTCATTAATTAAGAAGGAGCAAGAAACATAAATAACTATAGGATCCATCCGCGCCCAATATGGAAAGGGCGAGACCGTTCGACTTAACTATCTTTCCATATCGGGCTTGGACGAATCCAATAAGTGGATAAAATCAGTGAACCAACATGCCTGCATAACAACATTGTTGGTAATTTTGGCTGCGTTCCTCTTCAGGCGGTTTTCCTCCAAAGGTAAGTATTTATAAAATGGCAGCGCAATTCTACCAACGTCCACGCCAGTTGTTATCTGAGTGAAAGCGTTCGTAATCTCTGTGTCCCCTCCAAGCACAGACTTAAACTGGTATCCGAAAGCACTTTGTCCAATAACATCCATTGCCAAGCGGGTGAGATCTGAGTGCACCATGACATCTGCATAGTCGTTCTGTGATTGTTGAAGCTTATCTTTCCATAGCTAAAGAAAGTGAAAAGTGATGAAATTGCATCAAGCAACGATGTGTAACAAATACTTTCGGTGCCAAAAATTTGACGTTTGGATTGATATTAAAGTCCATCAGCTCAGGTTATGTCCGTTGATATATTAAGGTGGCTCGACCCGTAGTTATTCCTGGCGCACTCACCCATGACAAACTTTGCGACATAACTTTTTTCGACTTTGACGCGTAATAATACGATTAATTCGATTTGACTGGATAAAAAAGTTTTAGTGTTATTTGCATTTAACTGGACTCCTCTTTTTGGACAAAATCGCATTCAGTAAAAAAAATGTTGACATATTTTTGCTTAATTTCTGGAATCACCTTGTATTGACTTATTCCATATATACCATTAGCCAAGTTTCAAGAAAACAGTTGGAGCAGAAGCGCAGAAATATTAAGGTCATCTAGATTAAACTCTAACATTCTATTTACATCTTCTATACTTTATGCTTCTTGACAAAAACAAGCTGCAAACCCATTTTTTGTTAGAAGCCTCCCCAATGCTTACTTAATCAGAGAGCCTGGCCAAACTCCCTCCACCGACGAATTTCAAGGTACTGCAATATTTTTGCATCGATTTTTGCTGCTGTGCCGTGCTGCGAATTGGAGAATTGTTGTTGGCATTGTAAACTGCTCCGCGACTGATCCGTAGCGAAGCAGACGGGCATTTTATTTATATAATTACGAATACGAAATGAGCACATGTGTCATTTGTTCCAACATTTCTCACCTTTATAAGGTTGTGTCAGTGACATGCACTCCAACCACCTCAGAAAAAGGAGGGTCAAATAATTTACTTTATATGTGTACCATATATAAAAAATGCTAATACCATTAACAACAATTAATAAAAATTTCTTCGAAATCACCTTATGCTTTTGCGATGTTGTAACCTTTCGTAGCAGTGCAAATAAAGCTAAATTGTTGTTGTTGTTGTGTTTTCTTGTGAGGGTCGATGTATGATTTTATTTGCATTTGGCGCCCCTTCCTCGTATCTCGATGATACCATGGTAACAATCCAACGCAATTATTTCAATGGCCGTTTTATACACAACATATTTTGTCGTCCCCTCCCGCATTTAAAAGCCATATTTTTCCTTGCCCCCCTCCCCCCTCAAATGCCACAGAGCCTCTACCTAATACCTCAAATGCACGGTCAGATAATACTAACACACCTGAACAACGTCATCTGCAGCCGTCTTCATGAAAGGCAGCATTCCTTTAAGGTTAGCATAGCTAAAAGCTGGATTGATCATCTTTCGCTGCCAAGCATGGTCCTTGCCATTGGACGTCACTAAACTATTTCCAAGCGAGGGAATCGCAAGTCGAAGGGCGGATGGCCTCAAGTATTTGTAGCAGTTTGTGACTAGTACTTGCTTTACAAGGTCGACATCTGTTAGGTACACAGTTGGACGATCTAAAAACAAGAACAAAATATCAATTTAACAGGAGAAATCTGGAAGTCCACGCTGTTGAATTATTAGGCCAATATCCTTAGGTTTGGTAAATTGGATCGGGGCCAAGGAGGCGTTCGGGCCAGGGAGGGCTCAATTCTGAATTATGACACTGTCATTTCAGAACTACGTCGTGAATTCTGGGGTAGCCATGGAAGCGCCAGGTTACCTAAGCAAAAACTTTTAAGTTTTTATTAAAATAAACAAGCGGCATGCAGTGCATGCAGAAGTGATGCCGTTTGCCAAGGGGGTCTTAACTAATCAATCAATCAACCTATCATTCAATCATTCAATCAATCAGTCCATCAATCAATCAATCAATCAATCAATCAATCAATCAATCACTGAATCAATCAATCAATCAATCAATCGAACAATCAATCAAACAATCAATCAATCAATCAATCAATCAATTTATCAATTAAGCAATCAAAAATTAACATATAATGCATAACAGTAGCTGACAACTTCTGTATTGGATAATTGTTTGACAAAAGTTGCGTTATCTTGTAGCGTGACATCTGGTATGACCCTGATATACCTTACAGTATACGATACTTTCTCGAGCGACCAAGGTCAAACGCGGTCTCGTAATTGTTTTACACAGGCCAAGATGTCTGTTTACCGAATCCAATAGAACTCTTTAAATATAATTTGTCTCTCTCAACTCGAAGATGAATTATCCAATTTAATGCCTGTCCTTAGTGGCGTACCGCAAGGCAGCATCTTCGGGCCAGTACTGTTCACCCTTTATATAAATGACCTGAATGGCCTAAATTTTGCTCGTGAAATTTGAAAAAGCTAGTCGATTTATGTTCACGTATCCGTTTACATAATCGAACCTCGCGCGATTAAAATAACGTCTGAAAGATACATCCATACATACCAGGCCGCAACCACATTACAAAAATCCCTCCATATTTCTTCGACCATTCCAAAGTTGCACGCAAAATGCCCTTTTCTTTGATCTCGAGCAAATTACCGAGGAACAACGATGGTGTAGGACCGGGAAGATTTCGCAGCGGCGACATAAACCCGTCCAGAAACAAGAACTTGCAAATCAGCCATGCAATAACAAGAGTTGGCACAGCAAGGAGAGCGAGTTTCCACTCCAAAAGTTCTCGAACGATCAGCTCGAAAGCCGCCATTACTTAGAGACAAGACAACGAATTTAGCTCAGTTTACTCACTGACTCACGGTGGTAAACGTTAGAACAAAGTAAACTTGCGTGACAATGATGGTGTGATGACAAGAATTTGCATATGCCTGCCTGATCCTTGTGTAAACAGTTTGCGCAGGAGAGCCTTAACAATAACAATAACAAGGTAAGCTGTTCATTTATGTACTGTTATCGGGAGATTGCGACTGCTCTGCTAAAGAGGCAAAGAAAATCAAAAATTATGAAATGAATACAGTCGAAGCTCTCGTAAGCGGACACCCTCGGGACGCGAAAAAAGTGTCCGCAACTGGAGCTGGCCGCTTACGAAAATGCTTTTCGTAAGCGGCCACTAGAGGTGTAGGGGATAGATGGCCTCTTACGGGAGTTCGGCCAGCTAACAATAACCGGACGAACGTGGAGGACGAAAAAACAAACACCGAAATATGGTACTGTAATAACTGTAATATCATTGTGACGAACGGCGATGTGAAGTTGATTGATTAAAACAAGATACAGAGGTTGTTGGGTTGGGTTGTCCGCTTACGGGAGATTAAAAACAAAGAAAAAGTCTAAGTCGTAATCTCTGAAAGTGTCCGCGGCCGCTTACGGGAATGTCCGCTTACGAGAATGTAAAAATACAGAGTTTGTATGGGAGTTAAAACGGGGTTTCAAACAAGGCGGCCGTAAGTAGAGCTGTCCGCTTACGAGAGTGTCCGTTAAGAGAGCTTCGACTAGTATGAAATTCATAAATTTGTAATGCGGGTATACATGTTAAGGGTGCGTTTCTTTGGGAAAAATCCAAAAACGGATTTTGTGTTTCTTTACCTATATCCGAAAATGGATTAATCTTGGATCAATGATCTGAAGAATCCACACTTCGAGTGGATACATCAGATCATATCTGAATCCGGATTTTTAGGATTCGTGATCCGTGCGTTTCTTTGGGAAAGGATTCGAAAAAAGTACCTTGGCCCAGCGGTCTTTGCTGTGAAAATACTGGTTCGCTCTTTGTAAACACTGCCATACGGTAAGTTTTAGGCGGTTATTTCGATCAAAATACAAAAATATTTCACGATAAAAGGAAACGGTAGCTTCAGATAGGTATGTAGTATCATTTTAAACGGGATACAGGTTTTCTAGAACAGCCACTGTGTGCCTACGGAAGTTGTATCCTTTTGAAATTGTCACGAGTTAAATTTGTACTGATAATTTCGCAATCATTCTGCGCTTTCAGATGCTTCCTCGCCACATTGTGCTTAACGCTAAAGAAGACCTACTTCGACGGGTGGTTTTTGTAAAAGATTTTGTATGCTTAAATTATTTTAGCTAGGATACATTCGACGAAAAGTAAATTTGTGCTGATATTTTATGTTCTGTGCGAAATGTGTTTACGGGGTTGTCATGGCAAAAAATCCGTTTTCGGATTCTTCGTTTCTTTGGGAGTAAAGTATCCGTGTGATCTGAGATCAATGATCCAACTTTGGATTTTCCCAAAGAAACGCACCCTAAGCAAATGAAAGATCATCGCAGTAATAATGTACTCAGTTGAGAAAAGCAAGCCTGAAAAAAAAAATTCAGGCTTGAACGGGAATCGAATCCAAAGTCCAAAATTGTTACTAGTCACAGAAGATTTGGAAACCCTTAAACTATGTCAGCTTACGAGTTAAACAGGGTCCCTTTTAAGGGTCACGAATAATTCTAAAAAAAAATTTACCTTCACGCAAAAATCATGGCGATCCCTGTTTAGACTGTTACGCTCGGAAGGTCGGTAGGACCGGATATGTGTCTGCCAAGATCACGCACGCGGCAAACTAGCTGACAAAAGCAACCAATGAGCTTAAATAAAGATATACATTTACTAGTACTAACTCAGTAAAAATATCAGAAATTAAGTCACGAAAGGAAAGATGATTCACGATTCACTTCTTATTCAACTTTTCGTTTACGGGTCATGTTTAAGCTAAAATTGCGTTCACGCGCACGTGAAAAGATCTTAAAATTCGGAATCACAAATCACGAAAAGTCCTAATCACGTTTCACGGAAAATAAATAGCCTCAATCACGCTTTACGTAAGGGAGCGGTCATTAATTATTGGGTGGGGGGGGGGGGGAGGGCTAAGATTTTTTGGGCTCCCATTTGGGGAGGGCCAAATGTCTTTGGACTTACGATAAGGGGAGGGTCATAAATGATTGGGCACCTGTTTTAACAAATAAACTTTTTAAATATTTTAGGCTACTTCAATCCACAATCCATCTCCTCCTTGGCAATTTCCCTTAACCAGCAAACAGCGCGTGTGTTTATCAAGCTGAATCTTTTATATCTGGAACGTGACTCATTGTGGAGATTTCTGGAGTGAGCCAGAAAATATATATGACTAGAATGGTTGACTTTCAACGCACAGTTTCTGTAATGAGACTCCACAGAACAATTGTTTAATCATTCATGCTGCAAGTTCCCTGCGAGGAACATTTCAGTCTTTACCTATTTTACTAGCAAGCTAGCTACTTTGACTATTTTACTAGCAAGCTAGCAATAGGTAATAAAAGCTTAATAATTTCTGGTCTATCCGTTGGCGCTCAATTGGCTTATAGAGTAGTGACTTGTTAAATGGTCAAAGAGGCTTTACACGTTCGATCACAGCTGTTTTTCATTGGTATAAATTGATTACTTTTTAGCATGTTTGACATTCGTAGATGCATTTCTAGTCGTTTCAGAAGACCTAAAATAAAAATTTTCCGGGAGAGCATGCCCCGGACCCCCCTAGCCTTGTTTGTGTTAAGGATCAACAGCTGTTTGGTTCAGGCTTCTTAAGCCTCATGCATTGAGCGTGAGACTCGCGCAATCAGTTGCAAACTCACACTGAAACGATTATTTCTTGCATGATATTATTTTGATTCAAACAACCCATTTTGATCATATCTATTTGTATCATGACACGTTATCAATAATCGCCTTAGAAACACACTATTTTGCTATTATTTTTTTTGTTTTACCTGCTTCGAATAGCTCGAACAGCTGAAAAAGTTAAAACAGGAATCTAAGTAGCTTTTCTGAAAGCGCCATCATATCGCTACTCAGAATCGCAGAAAAGTGATCTAAGAGGTTTAAAAATTGAAAATTTTCTGGGGTAGCATGCCCCAGACCCCTCTTGAGGGCACACAACTTCTCTAAGAACTAGTCAACTACTTTCAATGGTTTTTACCTTGCTGTGTTTATTCTTTTATGTGCTCATTCAAAGGACGGGGAGGGGGGGAGGGGGGGGGGGTCACAATTTTTTGGTCTCTGATTTGGGGCGAGTGGCAAATTTCTGGCTCCAATTTGGGAGAGGATCACAATTTTTGAGCCCACTTCTTCAAAAATTTACCGGCCCTTCCCCCCCAGTAATTAATGACCGCTCCCTAAAAAGTATAGGGGACCCTGATTAAAGCTATGAGCGATCTGCCTTGCATCGAATAAATGCAGATTAGTATTATTTCCAGAGGTGAATTCAATTCTGATTGGTCGAGAAGCTCGGACTATGATGCAATATTCACCGCGCTAGGCGGTGAATATTGCATCTCAAGGTTTGGCTACTAAGCCATGCCGCGTTTGACTATGGGAAACACGGAAAACCATCAAAACACTTAACAGTATTTTCTCTGGAAACAGTAAGCGTTAATGGTTAATGTAAGATCAAACACGAAAATTTTAAGCAAATGAAAGATCATCTCAGTAATGTATTGAGTACATTACTGCGATGATCTTTCATTTGCTTAAAATGTTTATCTGCAGTACAAATATATGAATTTCATATATTCATTTCATTACACTAAAATTTATGGGCAAATAACACTAAACACTAAACCCCATTCAGACCCTCAGTAAGCATCAGCTTCAATCCACCAAAACACCAACAAACGAGCGGGACTGAGATCAAATAGTTGACGCTTCCTGACATATTGTACAACGTTAAAATGGAAAAATGATACGAACGCAGTTCTTTAATTTATTGGTGGTGAATAGTCCTTCAAAAAGTGCGTGTCTCACAGAATTTTAGCCACATTTCAGGAGTCTCGCCATCTCGATTTTTTCTGCGACTCCTTCTCGGAGTCTCGATTTCTTTTACAAGGTTGAGAAAGACGCGGGCTCGCAGAAAAACATCAGTCTTGCCATCTCGCGAAGCGTCGTATCTCAAGCTCGCAGAAAATACATCAGTCTTGCCATCTCGCGAAGTGTCGTATTTACCATTCAGCACCCTTTCTTTTCTGATGTCTTCTTGGATAAATTGTTTCATCTTTCGCACGGGCTCGATTATTAGCCGCTGTTCGGGAATGAGCCCGCGCTCCTCTCTTCTCGGGAGGAAGTAAGACCGGACTCGAGAGAGGGCGAAAATCGAGCCTGCCTATCTTTGGTATAGATGCAGTAAAAGAAGCCTCTGTCTGTTAAAAGTACAACTCGATCCTTTCTCCTGTTATTTAATCTGTCAATACACTCTACTTTTTTTGAGTTTCAACCTGCTATTATTGTACGAGTGTTCCCTTGTCATTTTTTAATACGGATCATTCGTTACCGATTCGTCATACGGTATGTGGCACAATTGCTAGACTACGCTATGTTTACGCTCTGCGGTGCTTCGGAAAGACCATGCGGACAACAATAATTAAGAACAAAGATACCTTTAATGACAGTTTATTCGTGTTTTACACTTTTTAATAACTTTAGCTTTGGCTACCTATAGAAAAATCTGCTTTCAAGCCTATCGCAGGATACGCGCGGATAGTGTAGCCTGCAAATATAAATCGCCTCTTGGCTTCAGATTTGGATGGTTTGGCTTTCGCGAAAACCAAACCGACCGGTAGCTATTGAGGGCGACTGTATTGCCAGGCTTCTTATGGTGCAGTTGATCAAATTTTTTCCTTTACATTTAAACTTCAACCTAATAATTCTAAAGGATATACAGCGTTTCCAAATAGAATATCGCCAGTACGCAACTTAATACTTACGGCAATTCCTTCCAGTGGGAGGCGCCTTATTTTTAATTCTCGAGGTTCCAATATTTCGCTAACAAGCCCTCAACTATTCGATAACTTATAATGATGTAGCGGGAAACAGTCACGAAACGTCACCCCAGGCCTAGACTTGATTATTGATTTTGATTAGTTTAGCTTTAGAAAACCTTACAAAATTCGCGACTTTTACTTCCGTAAATTTCCTTGACTCTTCGATTAAGAACATCGGTTGTCCACAGAGTACAGCTAGGGAATAACTATACCAGTTATATAATAACAAAAAACCTTTTGTAAAACATATAATAAAAACTTACAAAAAAGAATAAAAAAACGATAATCGAAAATAAAGTACACACACACATAGAGATAACTTCTTGGTTAGCGAGCGCGTGCGATTTTTATTCACGAGTTGTGAAGAATAACAGTACGAACGAGCGAGCGCGCAGCGAGCGAGTGAACGCGTTATTCTTCTCAGCAAGTGATAAAACTTGTACAAGCGAACTACCATAAAGTAATTGTTTATTATACGAGTACTGAGATATTACAAACTTGGTGAAAAAAAATTCCCATTCCCGTCCCAGGGTCGAAAAGAAGAAGTTGTTCACTATACCATTCGGCTTAACTCAGCTTAACTGCAAAGAATTCTACATTGTTAGTAATCTACAGAGCAAATAGGAAAGTGATTAAACTATAAGCTTACTGTGAATCGGAATAAAAAGTTATTTTGTTTGCATCATGGCACGAAAATGAATACCTAACCATGTTTTACGCCATCGAGCAGCAGCCCATAGCTGAATGAATTAGAGTTGAACTCGTTTTATTTTTCGATTTTCCGTGAATTGCTGTGTTTGTTTTTCAAAGTTGATGCTGGGCATTCGGCCGCTTCGGTTCTTTATATTTGGTCCAGTACCTGCATTCCCTGTTGGAATTTTTTCTTTGTATTTTGATCTCTCCTATCGGCATTTAGAAAATTTTTTCAAATCCGTCGGTAAAACCATGTGAGAATTTATAGTGACAAGTAACTGCCAACTCAAATAGCGGGAAAATCCGATAAGATTTTTTTCGTATCAGGCTTGCGATTGGTCGTACGATATTTTTCACTGTGAGAAAAGTTCTATACCAATAGGATTGCTTCTCACGATTTTTATTCCAGGCCTTTGTTATAAGTAAATCTCAGTACTTATAAAACTAATAAACACATTAACTTTTTACAGAACTACATTTGTTTTATATAAACAAAGCTACTTTATAAACAAAGCTACTGTTTTATATAAACATAGCTATTTTTGCGACACCGACGACAACACATCTTTAAGTGTCTATAAACTACAACATTGACACTAAGTAAATAAAATAAAATTTATGTGAACGGCTTAGCGTTTGTTTTTAGTCTCCGTGTCCCGTGATTCAACCAAGATAGAATATCTCCACCTCATCAGGTGTGAAGTATTGATTACGATTCCCAGTCAGGATTGTGTAACTGTTTTGCACTCCACTTGGAACAGAGTAGTAGTTACCGTTACCAAACTGTGTGTATGAACCAGTGTTACTGTTCGCATTGTTTGCAATGTAGATGTCATGCCCTCCACCAAATGTTGGACCACAACCTGGGTGCCTGTAAATTGCATGTTGTGAGTTTTTCACCATACTCTTAAATGGTCCAAGACCTTCTTTGTTGTGAAGTGAAAATATGAACGCGTTGGCAGATGAACCCCACCCACCACTGGACTCTGCAAAACAAGAAGATAAAAACAGAAATATTTATTACGGAGAAAAAGCAAACACATGAAAAGTTTAGCTATACATTAATTTAACAAATACAGTCTTTTTTATACGAACGCGTAAAATTTGGCTGAGCCTGAAGATTTTCTTATTTTAGCCCATACATTTTCTTAAATGTTTGGGCAAAACTCAGCCTCGACGTTCTTATATAAATGGCACGCAATGCATGCAGAAGCGATGACATTTTACAAAGGGTTTTAAATATTTTTAGGAAATTTGTCAAAAATTAACGTAAATTAAAGTTCAGTGGAACACCGCTTTACGGCACCCGCTTAATACGAACAATTTTGTTTGTCCATACATTTTCTCTAACATTAAGTTAATAACGGACAATAGACACTTTCTACTGTGACCCAAGTGAAACGCTCTCATACAAAGTTTACCTCGCTTTACGGATACTTTTCGGTCACTGCTTATATTATCTTTGCACCATACATTTTAGCCTGTGTTGCAGACGAACAAATCCATACGTCCGGGTTTTGTTCGTCTGCAACGCAGGCTACATACATTTTTCCATTTGTAACGATTGTGTGCTTATTGCACCTCGTTAGAAAAATGAAAACTTTCTTCAAGCTATGCGTTTTATTCTTGTTGCGTTACCTTGTAGCGTGACATCTAATCTACGATACACGATACCTTCCGCGAGCGACCTGATAAGTTCAAGGTCAAGTTCTGTCTCTGACCGGACCACACAGACCCATTGTATGATCTCGAGCGACTGCGTGGCGTATAAACAGCGATTTTAGGGTGTCGGTAAAACGCCGACTCGGGGTCGGGGCCGGGGTCGGGGTCGGGGTCGGGGTCGGGGTCGGGGTCGGGGTCGGGGTCGGGGTCGGGGTCGGGGTCGGGGTCGGGGTCGGGGTCGGGGTCGGGGTCGGGGTCGGGGTCGGGGTCGGGGTCGGGGTCGGGGTCGGGGTCGGGGTCGGGGTCGGGGTCGGGGTCGGGGTCGGGGTCGGGGTCGGGGTCGGGGTCGGGGTCGGGGTCGGGGTCGGGGTCGGGGTCGGGGTCGGGGTCGGGGTCGGGGTCGGGGTCGGGGTCGGGGTCGGGGTCGGGGTCGGGGTCGGGGTCGGGGTCGGGGTCGGGGTCGGGGTCGGGGTCGGGGTCGGGGTCGGGGTCAATTTTTTTAATTTTTTTTAATTCACTGGTTGAGAAAAAAAATTACAAAGTTTATATTAACGTGTGGGACATTTCGAGTCGAAAAAAGCATTTCCTTCACAAATTCGCCACAAATCTTGATCCTTATAATTGCTTTGGACAGCGATGCTATCAACGAACGCAGAGCTTTTCCTCGCGCTTATGTGCCGTTAATTCAAAATTAAAATGTCGCACTAACGCACGGATTGGTAGCGCGAGCTCCAACAAACTTTCACTAACTCTGATGAAGGTGAACAGATGTCACCGAAAATTTAGAAAAGAAAAACAGATCGGCTTAAAAAATCCTCTTTAAATGTCTTCTACCGATCGCACTACTGGTTCCAATACAAATATGCTATACTTCTATTGTATTACTCGGAGAAGTTCCCCCTTAAAAAAAAAAAAAAAAATAAGCCCTTCCAAAACTCCTTTCTCCTCCCCCACCCAAATCAGAAATATGCCAGACCAAACGGCTCTGAAAGGCTTCCTCAGTAACAGACTTCGCAGTCCAATAACTATTTTGGATGAAACAAAAATATATGAAATAAAAACTTGTAACAGTCATGGGCTATAAAAGAAGCCATGCAGTGGATCTTAGGTAATGTTTAAATGCTCATAAATTCTGTTTTGAGGCCGAAACTGATTTGCAATAAATAAAATAAATAAATGCCCTTTGCACGACTCGATCTTTAGGTCAAATAAGTCAGATTTACATGAAAAGAAGCAAGTTTTGTAATAAATTGTCCTTTTCTTCAAGGTTTGCTTGCAACATTAAAATATTTAATTTACTGTAAAAGTATGAAGTTAAGTTTTTATATGCATATTAATTGTTTAGAACTTAAAAAAATTCATAAGTCAGTGGGAGTTTCAAGCAATAGGCCCAGTTAGTGTTCTTTGCGCAGGAGGGGATACGAAAACTCGCTGTCTTAAACACTTGAAACTTTCAAAAGCAAAAAAAAGTGTATTTGAGTTTTGCATGAATCTGCGCCGTTTACTTAGATATACTTTGCCCTAAAATTTGATGATCGTTTTCCGGAAAGACTAAAGCTGTAACTTCGATTGGAAAAGTAGTCACAGATTCTGCAACGATTGCTGCGCGAAGATCCAATCTATTCAAGTCACGCTTTGCGAAAGAGAAAATTGCTCGATTAGCAGGACGGTGGACAAAGGGACCGGACCATACGATGGAAAGAAGCATACCGGTTGCATCGAGGTATGATGGGTCGGGGAGGGGGGGGGGATGAGGAGGGGATGAGTGAGTAACTAAAAAGATGGAATATCTGAAGTCTTGTTAAGGCGACGAAGAACGTTCACTACATTTTTTTTAAACAATTGATGAGGAAAACACTGGTGCTGGTGTAAGGGAGGGAGGGCGGGGGGATGTTTGATAGGTCTCTGTCCCTCTATGAATTGAAATCATTACTTTTTATTTCCCTAAATTTTCTTTCATAATTATGTTCTTGAAGCTGTTCATTAGTTAAACTTAGCTGTGGATATTATATCTTACCCCATGGAATGTCAACGTATCCTCCAAACACGTACTGGTCTTTTCTGATGATAGTAATCGTGTGAGGCTTTCCATCACAGTAACTATGGAAGGTACTTGCCGACCATCCGTGAGAAGTGGCGCGGTAACACAGCTTCCAATGTGAATGTGAACCAGGCACGGGTTCCATAAATCGATTGAGATGACTGAGGAAAAACTCATTGTCTTGGATAATGTTTGAGTGTATCGTCATCCCTGCCAAAAAAAGGTAAAAACGTATGATTTTTAATAAGTAAATACGGAGAAAAAGTATTGGCGTGACTAAATCAGAAGTTAAATTAAAAAGAGAGAAGATAATTATTATGTAAGAAATTTGTCATGCCTTTCCTGAGGGGGAAACCTGTCGCCATGTTCGGGGTGCCTGAATACCGTGATAAAATGTTGTCAGTCAACATGTTGCTAAAAATGACATCAACGCTTTCTAATTTCCCGTGCTTACTTTGGATACCAAAATTTCACGAATTCAATCTATAAAACCCGTTTGTTTCTTTAAGCTTAATATCTAAGGTGAGGCATCTCAACTTTTTGCAAAAATTACCAAAAAATTCCTCTGTCGTCACGAAAACTTTTTTTTTGTGTTTTCCACGTTGTTGTTTTGTGATTTAAATAGGTGAGAAGATCTCGAGTAAACGCTGTAACACAATCTACAAAAGTTGTTTTTGACGGAAGCAGTGAAAAAGCTTCGTTATATTAAAAATATGTATGTTCATTATATAGCAGCGAGTGTCTTACTGGGAAATAGACCACTCGTATAAATTCATACGAAACTGTATCCGGGACTGTAGTGGTGTGTTTTCCATATCCTCACTAGTGAGAATATCGATGACGTCATTTCCCGCCGTTGCACGGTTGTTTGTGCGAGGCTGCCAAACGCCGATTTGAAATGGCGAGCTATCGAGATCGATTCGTGAAGTTCACTGAAGCCAAAATGAAATCTTTTACTGAGGAGCAGGAAAATGCTTACACGAAGAAGAAAACTTCATATGCCTTGAAATTATTTAAAAGAGCTTCTTGCTTGTGGAGAGGCAGACGAAGGGAGGGAAAATCAAGAAATTCCAGCTGCGGAACTGCAAGACTTCGCGATCAGAAATCAGTAGAAAAGCGGTGAGTTTGAGCAGAAACAGATTTGAAAACGGCGAATTATTTATTGTCAGTGATATTGATGAAAGCTAATAAACAGACTGTTTTTTTCATTTACGTGATACATCTTCTGAAAGCTTCCGTTCGCAAAATTTTGCCTTTCAGTTTGGCAATTTGCTCACTTGTTATATTTTTACTTCATGCATTATTTTTGTCTATATAATAAAAAAAAATTACACGGTGGCTTGAAGATATGAATTTTATTTTCTCGTGGTAAAAGCTATTTTGACTCATTCGCTGCGCTTATTCGTAAAATATTGGTTTACCACTCGAAAATAAAATTCATATGTTCGCGCCGCCGTGTAATATCCTCTATATATATTGTAATTGAAATAACCTTTTTAAAATATTTTTCAAGTCTATATGAGCTTATATGACACTTCAGAATTCCAGCAAGGACCAAAATTTGAAACTTAATTCAAGAATTAGAAATTCCGGAATTAAATTTGTAAACAGCAGTTTAAATAAGTTCTTAGTTCGTGTGATCTTCCATATCCGGGCGAGGGTAGTTATGAAACGAACTGTTGTTGGTGACTAACGTTTCGACAACCTGAGCAGGGGTAATCTTCAGAGCAGTTTAAATTGTTTTAAAAGTTTTTAATCACTAATGCCTTTTATGCACGAATATGAAATTCAGGAATTAAAATCTGTAGACAGCAATTTAGATTGTTTAAAGTCTCAAATCATTAAGCAGTCTTAAAAATTAAAGGCCTCTTACCAACGCATGAAGGCTGATTTCCTGTCCAAGTACCATTCGCCATACAGTGGCGCTCTGATGATCCTTTTAGCGAGTAACCAGGATTACAAGTGAATGAAACACGTTTTCCTTCATACTGTTGTCCGTGAGTATGACCATGCTTCAGGCTTTCCAAAGGAGGACAAGTCTTGTGACCTTGATTTATATTGAAGAGTATTGTAAAAGTTACACAACAGCAATACTTTTCTAGCATAATCAAGCCTTGTTTTGTTTTTATTCTTCTTTTTTTGTTTGTTTGTTTAATTGTCGTCGTTTATACCGATGCACATACCTTGATACCTGCATGATTGCTGGTAAATTTGACACAGTTACTTTTCAAAAATGTGTTTTTTTTTTAATGTATCCGTTTACTCACAACTGACGTATACTGGTTGTAGAGAAGAATAAAATGTAACTGCACAGTATAACAGAATATAATGTTTAAAAGTTGCTTACATGAAGGCTGTATACCACTCCAGTTACCGGAGGGCAGACACTTTCTAATGGTCGGTCCAATCAAACGGTATCCCGGTTGACAAATAAACGACATGGACTGACCCGTCCAGTGTCGTGTGCCAAGTTTTTGTCCGTTGGTTGGAGAACCAGGATCGCCACAGTTGACTAAGGCTTCAAAGAGGATATTGAAAACATTAGGCAAGTTACATTTACTTATTTTATACTCTATTTACTTACTCAAAACAACATTTTTGTAGAGGGCGCTTTTCGAATCATGCAAAAATCGCATTTGATTTCCATCATTGAACTTTAACCGTGATTACGGATGTCGCAGATTTTGTAAACAGTTTTCAATATCCGTATTTTTCTAGTCATAAACAATTGCAATCAATTTGTAGGTTTAATTTTTAATCAACAAGGCATTTCATTCCGTAAAGTTGTACCTTCCAAATTGACCCTTACAGGATTTATAGTGACTAGGTAGGTTGAGCATGGATAAAACTGACTTACAGTAGTGAACAATATGTCCAAGTCTCTTAACAATGTTATCTTATTTACTTAGTTTATAATAACAAACCAACTGAATTTTATATCTAGGTAAATTGTCTCAGTGGGAAAGAACATCGGGACGCGTGAGACGCGGTTGCTAAGTCTAGTATTCCATTCATATACATGTACATCCAAATTAGAGTCCTCTTTTCTCGTAATATGTACTTCTCGTTCGCTTTTTGATTTTGAAATTTGACAGATTGTAAAACTCTCATATAAATGCTATGAAAATACAACGGGATGGCTGTAAAGCGATTGATTCACGATTGACCGGTTTCTATTTACGCATATTTTCAAACCAACAAACAAAAAGAACTTTGGAAGGCGAAGTTAGTTTTGCACTGTGACCGATCCTTAAAAATTAGCTCGTTAAATTTTAATTCTGTCACATAATAAAACAATACAATTACAGATATCTATTTACTCAGCGTTGTGTTGGCCTCCGCTGTTTCATTCTTGTCATTATAAAACAGACAAGTGTAGGTCCCAGTGTCACTCGGCATGAAGCGGTTAATGATGAATTCACTCTTTATCGAATCTTTTCCGCCATGTATGGTATTAGCAATAACACGTCGCCCATCCTTGAACCATTTGACGTTAGGTAGCGGCGAGCCACGAGCAGAACAATTTAAGTTCAAAGAATCACCAAGATTTGGCACTTGAATTTCACTGGGAGGGCTTGATACTATGTTGGGGTTCACTTTAAAGAAACAAATAACATTACGACTATTAATAGCCATCCATTCCTTCACATTTAATGTTTGTTTTGATATTATGCTTACCCGCATCTTTCACAATGACCCATGCTACTGATAACACACTCCCCAGCTCATTAGCTCCTTGGCATACGTAAGCACCATCATCATTCTCTGTCGTGTTTTTAATCTTAAGTTTGTTGCCATCAATGACGTGTCTGTTTGTTAAAACTTGATTGTGTGTTCTTGTCCATTTGATTACAGGGGTGGGATAACCAAATATGTCACACTTTAGATTTGTGTCCCATGACTTGTAAGCAGTTATCGATTTCTTTTGGTTCTGACAGAAATTTTGCTGGCACTGCAAATATAACAGACAAGACAAATCGAAACAAGAAAAAAAAACTGGCATTACTGGCATAATGTCATTAAAATCAAGGTTATATTTGTATTTATTCATTTACTTATTTATTAGAAACATATCATGTACCGGTCAATTTAGTGTCAAAATAGCATTCTAAAAAGGAAAGCGTGCCTAGAAACTAAAAAAAAAACAATAACTAACGACTGGTGTAAAATAAAGGAAGCCACTTTCAAGAAGAAAACTGCAAAATCTTTATTTCAACGAAAAACAGCTGCCTCTTGCCTGCAAAACCAGTTAGCTTCTTATCTATTGAAAATTAAAGGTAGAACACGAAGATCCGTCGTACTTCGAACCAACCTAGCCCTCAGATTCACAGGTGGTGGGGGTGGGGGTTGAGGTGGACCGTGGACGACATCCCCTACGAGGGTTTAAAAGGCGAGTTACTTCATGTCGCTCAAACGTCCAGTGTCTGTTTGTGCATCCCTTCCAAAACATTGACCATCCAATTGTATGTCCATAAATGCAGTCATTGCTGTGGAAACCGCATAACGTGTTTGGGACATGATGTTTTTGGACACAATAGTTTGTTTTTATGAATAACTATAAAAAAAATATATTCTTACACAACATTAGCTTTTCGCCTGATTTTTCTTCAATTTGAATTATTTTTTCACTTAATCGGTGAAATCCTGAAGATGACGGATAACATCCCCACCCCACTTGTACCATAGGAGAGGTAAGATTTAGTTTAAAAAACTTAACAGGTTTTTTTTTTTGACGTTTAATATATACCTTTCACAGTTACATTGACTGATAATTGAACTCTGCCTAACAGATTCTCCGCTGTACAGGTGTAGATACCGCGGTCTTCAAACTGAATTTCCTTTATTTCCAAATTCCTTTCATTAAACTGTCTTCTTTCTTCTTCTATCACCTGTCCATCTTTATACCACGTGATCACTGGTGGCGGGAAGCCAGTTGCTTTACAAGGAAATGCAACATTTTGTTTCTCTTTAACGGTCAAGGAAGAAGAAGGCTTTGCAACAAAATGTGGTGATTCTGAAAAAAAGGTCACGTTAGCGTTTTAACTTTTTGCATTTAATAATAATAATAATAATAATAATAATAATAATAATAATAATAATAATAATGATAATAACAATAATAATAATAATAATAATAATAATAATAATAATAATAATAATAATAATAAACTTTATTTCCGTGTCTAAAAATGTTTAGCCGAGGGGAAATGTCCCCTCTACTAATTGTGGACACCTGACTAAGATAAAACATAAAAACAACTTAAACCTATCATTATACAACTATTACAATTAATAATTTAAAGTTAAAATAAGTTTAAAAAATAGCTATTTACATAATAAAAACGGGTAGACATCAAGGTTTCTCTTGTTAGTCATGTTTTTTAAATACGTTGCAAAGAGATAGGAACTAGCTGTCAAGAACTGAAATAAACATTCGATATGCTTTTATCGGCCGAAGTGGCCCCTTGTGTCGCTTACCACTCGCCAATTTAATACTCCACTTTGGTCCCTTGCTAAAAGACGTAAAAAAATAATTGCAGCAACATTAAAAATATATGGAAGGGTTTTTTTTTTTTCACACAGGAATCCCTGCCACTTTTATATGGGAGTCACTTTCTGGAATGTTTTCTTTCTCCTTTGATTTAATTATTTTAACAAATCTTTTTCTGCATTAATGAGGAGGGGTGGGGAAAAATAGATCGAAATAAAGACAGTATCCAACATGATTCGCCAGCCGACACGAAAATATTTGATGCTTCAAGTTACAACCCGGTTTACCAAACGTAAATATAATTATTATATTGATTGCACTTTTACTTTCCCAACAGAACGTAAAACTTACCCAACTGACGTCCACTACTAGGGCTTGTTTCAAGTTGTGTTAATTTACCAGGCGGACCTGCAGCCCCAGAGGGTCCTGGTAATCCTCTGCTTCCTCGCTTTCCTTGCGGGCCAGGAGCACCCCTTGTTCCTTTTCTTCCCTTTTTACCAGGAGGGCCCTGGGGACCAGTAGGTCCAGGTGAACCGGGAGGGCCTGGTGGGCCTTGAGGTCCAACACGACCTGAGGAAATTAATCACGTTCAGTGAGATGATGTCACACTAAATTTGACAACGTTTTTCTCAATGTGAGTTTTGATCAATATTTATTATATTTAATTTGGTGATTATATTTAATTTGGTGATGACATCCATCCACACCACCGTTCATCGTCAGTTTCTTATTTATTGTAAGCCACAGAATTCAAAAGTGCCCTTTATTTGCCATGAGATTAATCATCATAGATTTTTCAGGACTCCTAATGTAAAACCAGTGGTACTGTTCTCTATCCGTTCGTTGTTTTCTCAACTGCGTAAGGACTTTCGAATAACAAGTGAACAAGTACAGTAAAAGCGTTCAAGTAACAGCCATAAGAAATAAACAACAACATAAAATTAACAAACATACAAACAAACAAATCAATCAATCGGTCAATCAATCAATCAATTAATCAATCAATCAATCAACCAATCAATAAACTTCTAAACAGTGCCTGCAGAAGGGACTACGACATTGCCTGGCTCGTCCCCAGTCGTCTTTTAAGTCCGTCGTGAGTCTAGAAAGGAATCTTTCGTGTCTTAAATTTTCGCATAAGAGACGATTGGGGACGAGTCAGGGACATTGCAATATGTTTAAGACCAACCTAAACAAGGACCCCTTTTAAAAAAGTGGACCAGGCTCTGGAGAAAAATGTCAGTGACGTCATTTAACGCATAAGGACAAAAGATATTTTCGATGTGGCATTTGACTGGACGAATCTTGATCGCAGTGTCGGAGAGCCTTCGCCGTTGAAATGTGTGTTTTTTTCTATAGCAAAAAGACATTACTCTCGCTGTGCTTATCTCAACTTGCTGTGGATGTACAAATGAGTGTCGTGAAACCTGACAATAAAATGCTAGTAGGTTACTCTATGTAAGGCGAATAAACCGTTCAGAGATGCAATACTGTATAGTCATTTTATTTTATTTAAACCGAAATCAGCTGTTTGTGGGTCACTTGACCCTTAATAAAGAAGTTTTTAACTACACAAAAATCTTACCTTCCACGCAAACCACCTTCCCCTGACTTTTTTCCACTGTCACGTTCTGTTGATTGTAAATAGAAATATTATTGTGATCAATTCGGTTTTATGATACCACTGTTGCAGGCTAAAAAAGACCTTTTATTTAGATAGCTATGAATGTGTTGCTAACATACGTATAGTTGCTTAGTAGGCGGTTAAAATTGTAGCCTGTTCTGCAAAGCAGTCACAGTGACAATAACGTTAATTAAAAAAAAAATGATAAAACAGCTTTCATTACAAACAATCTCCGATTTAGTTAGTAGAATTTCCAAAGGGCCAAACGTTTTTTTAACAGAATAAAAAGATACCCTTTTATATCCCTTCGATAGAAAATGGCGCCCCCTTGACATACCATTCTTTTTTTTTTCTTAATTTGTTCACTTAATTAAATAACCCCTTCAAGTACTTAAAATTAGTATTTAACAGTTACAATGACAACGATAATAAATTAATCTGTCAATCCCCCCACTATCAAGGTGGCCTTCTTCCACACACAAAAAAGGGGGGTTGAAAATTTCCGTGTTTTCATTCTTTTTTTTCAGACAAGTGCTCTTAAATATCTCTCACGTGCTAAAATATTCCATTTACCATTTTGTGTATTTTAACACGTAGTATTACTATATCTATCGACTGAGAAACGTATCGCTTTTGTGGAGAGCCTCGCCATATAGTCTACTTTCAGGGAGTACGACCTCCCCCGGGGGTAGAAATGTTATTTGTTCCCGTAGTTAACCTCTGAGGCCGGTCCAGGAGATAACGCTGATTGATTAGGTAAACACATCAACTGACACGGTAAAAATAAATATGTGCACTGCTGGGGGTTAAAGCATTTCTACTGTAGCAAAACAGAATTTTACAAGCACGAGAGGAAGTTATAAGCATAACAGGATGATTAATGTTATAAGCGTAACAGGATGGAGGTTTCGGATAACCGTATAAATAGCTTCTCGAGGCTTCAATCTGGTTCGACATACCGAATACTTTCGTTGTAGGTTAAGCAGATGAAAATATATCGAAATTACATGGCCATATTTTCCAACCAATTATTAAAAGATATAGGGCTGTTTTGCGTACAACAACGTGAAATTTAAGTCAAAATTCACACTCCTTATCTACATCTTTTCGATATCAGATGTTTGCGTATTTTGACCTTTGGTAGTTTGTTGTTGAATACGTGCACGACAATGCAATAACAGCAACAGGAGCTTGTTAATCCCAGCAAGACAGTAAAGTTCCTCTTATTTGCAATTATAATGAGCAATTCTGCGAGTTTTACTTTATTTGGCGAAAAAAGTTCTACTCGAAGCAATATCAAGCTGGGAGAACTGGTTAATTATCTGTAGTACGAACATGCAAACCCACTTCAACTTTGTAGAGTAGAGTCATAGTATATGAAACACGGAAGTAATCGCACTTAAATAAGAACAACTTACATTTTGATGCCTATTCCAGTTTAAACAGACGCTGCTGCATTTGCGGCACATGGATTGACTATCGGCAGCTCTTTTGATGACAGTCTTCATCATTTGTGATCCAACCGAACTTGCAGATGTTGGTGTCTCAATCTCGTTATTAGCGAGCCCATATGGATCACTGTTTACAACCAGCAAATCCCGCTCAACTGCTGTTAGACGCGAATCTAACCGATGTAATGAATAGCATGTGAAACCAAGAGAAGCCAACGTCAAAATTAAATTGAATGAAAGGCCTAGGAGAAGAACACTGGTGCTCTTTTTGCTTTTACTCTCCATGTTTGTCGATCTCCTTCTAGATTAGACTGAACGACTGATGGATGTTCTAGCTTACTTATAGTCGTCCCGTCAGACAGGAACTGTTATTAATACTCAAGGAATGTTGACCTACTTATTGTTTTGTGTTTATCACCATTAATTTGTTTTCGCCTTCCACGTTGATCGCTATAATATATTTTACAGTTTTAACCGGTATTTCCGTTCCATTATCGAATTGTCTGATATATAGCTCAGAGACCTCATGCAGTGGTGTGATAAGAGAAAGAGGAACTTCTCAGCATAAACGTTTATTCAGCTTACGCGGAAGGTAAATCTTTCACAAAGGAAGTTTTGTTTTTAGGATAAAGCATTGAAGGATGTTACAGGTCTCCGAAAATGACGTTTCACACAAGCGTGAAAAAAATTGTTTGGTTGCAATATTTATTTTGTAGTAAATAATAAAGATGGTAAATTTTAAGCACGGTAATAAATAATAAAGATAAGATGTTCACATGACAGGAGCATGGGACAAAGAAAAATTCTGAGTCCCCGACGGGAATCGAACCCATGGCCTCACAGATACCGGTTGGGCGCTCTAACCAACTGAGCTACGAGAGACTCGTTGTGAGCTGGGCCATTTTACACGCGTCCTGCATACTGCTAGGATCAAAACTTGATGAATTCGACATTGCTGATCCTAGCAGCATGCAGGACGCGTGTCACATATCAACCTAGTAAAATGGCCCAGCTCACAACGAGTCTCTCGTAGCTCAGTTGGTTAGAGCGCCCAACTGGTATCTGGGAGGCCATGGGTTCGATTCCCGTCGGGGACTCAGAGTTTTTCTTTGTCCCATGCTCGTGTCATGTAGAACATCTTATCTTTATTATTTATTACCGAGCTTAAAATTTACCATCTTTATTATTTACTACAAAACTTGATGAATTCGACATTGCTGATTCTAGCAGTATGCAGGACGCGTGTCACATATCAACCTAGTAAAATGACCCAGCTCACAACGAGTCTCTCGTAGCTCAGTTGGTTAGAGCGCCCAACCAGTATCTGGGAGGCCATGGGTTCGATTCCCGTCGGGACTCAGAATTTTTCTTTGTCCCATGCTCGTGTCATGTAGAACATCTTATCTTTAATATTTATTTTTTTAGTCCAATCAGTCGTCCAACGAGATAAGAACGACACGACCAACCGTTAAATTCGCCAAAAATGAATTATTTTAGTAAATAATAAAGATGGTAGATTTTAAGCTCGGTGATAAATAGTGAAGAAATTATTCTACATGACACGAGCATGAATTATTTTGTTTGAAAAACCAAGATTTTCAAAGATTTGTTCTACTTTTATTTTGAATAAATATAATAATGCCACATGTTCATACGGCTATACTCATTTAAATCTTAACAGTTGTTGAATACATATATTTTCTGTTAGATAAGTAAGTGTAATTTTGTCAATTCAACTGTCGTTGGGCGCAAATCAAAGTGATCATGTACATAAAAGCTGGTGAATCTAAAAAATGTTCGGGTTGTAGCCAGGCATGTTAAAAAATTCGAATTAATAAGTTGACACTGGCTAAAAAATATTGTTTTTGGACGTTTAGGCCACTACTGTTGCCTTCTTCAGCAAGATAAAAATGCAAATGTTCAACGGCGTCCTGTTAAAATATGTAATGAATGTGTGATAAAAACTAAATGAACTTTCCGAGTGCAACAAAAGTCTCTAGAGCATTCTTAATGAGTCTATGGATTCTTAATGCTATTGTAAACGTATTGGTAGCGCTATGTGTTCGTTTATAGCGTTCCTATCTCGCACAGAATGCCAAGCTTCAAGAATTAGTCGTTGTTTTCACACCGTTAACCTGTCAACAATTTCGACGCTCTCCAAATCTATTTGATGGTCGTTAAGCATATGGTGTTTTGCCAACAAAGAGTTTTTATCCAATGTTGCGATGGCCTTCGCGTGTTTTTTCATACGTGTTTAATTTCAAGCGCGCGTGATGTCTGACCAACATAAACACAGTCGCAATCGTTACACTTGATCTTATATACAATTCCTCTGGTATCCTCTTTTTCGATCCTGTCTTTTGTTTTTTTCAGTATGTTCGAGATGGTACGTATAGGTTTATGGGCGACCTGGATGTTGAAGCCGCCAAGAACGTTTGCAATTCTTTCAGAAAAACCTTTGGCGTAAGGGAGGATAACAAAACCACGATGGTCGATATCATTTGTTTCTTCTTGTCTACTCGGTTGGCGCAGATTGTGAATAAAATTCGCTTGTAGATAGAGGTCTATCAGAGATGTTTCCGACCCACTTCTCCTTGAGGTTAGTTTTGTGTTTGTTAATCTTTCAATGAACTTCTCCTACAGATTAAAGATCAGCCAGCCCCGCATGACAACAGCAAGAAACAGTTGGAACCGAAGCTCTACTACACTATCAACTTCAACATTGGATAAAAACTCTTTGTTGGCAAAACACCATATGCTTAACGACCATCAAATAGATTTGGAGAGCGTCGAAATTGTTGACAGGTCAACGGTGTGAAAACAACGACTAATTCGTGAAGCTTGGCATTCTGTGCGAGATAGGAACGCTAAAACGAACACATAGCGCTACCAATACGTTTACAATAGCATTAAGAATTCATAGACTCATTAAATCGGAAAGTTCATTTAGTTTTTATCACACATTCGTTACATATTTTAACAGGACGTAGTTGAACATTTGCATTTTTATTTTGCTGAAGAAGAGTGGCCGAAAACGTCCAAAAACAATATTTTTAGCCAGTGTCTACTTATTAATTCGAATTTTTTGGTGAATTTTAATAAACCCCAAACGTAAGAATTACAATAAATGAAAGGACCATAACCCATGCATTTTATATCGATCGCGTGTACAGAAGCATAAAAGACCCCTAGATGATGTTCGGAGGAATAGCGGAAAAGACCAAAAATAATTCCGCCAAAACTTAAAATATGCGGTCGCCTGTGACCAGTAACGACATCAAATTCCTTCTACCATCTTTTGAAGATTATTGTCATTTTTTTACGAACTTTTACTAATGGGATGACTTTTATAACCGAGGCTGCCAAAGAACTCGAGAAATGTCTGTCAAAATGACATGTATTAAAAAAATAACCACTTTAATACTACTTGCTGCGTGTTGTTAATAATTTCTATACACAGAAATGTTATTTCTCGATCGATCACAAATACGTCGGGATATCAGCTTACTATAAAAAAACCGCCTTTGCCAGTTTCAGGTTAGACGCTGGGCGTTTGAGACATCATGACCTCTACCGTTTTTGCTATAGACGTTGACAAGCTCGGGCAAATTTCCAAAGAAAACGGGTCAATTGTACTTTACAAGTTTCCTTTAGAAATAATTAAGGCGCCTCAAAAGTCTAAAACACACTTTTCTTTAGTTAGAATTGTAAAGAAATATCTGTCGCACATGATGAATGAAAAAATAGTGTTTTAAAACTTTTAAATGGATAACCTTCTCTGTACGTGGCAAAAAGAAAAAAGAAAAAAAAAAGAGAAAAAAACGTGTTTATGTCTTTTAACACATCAGCTTTCTTTAACGGCAGAGGTCCAATATAACCCGTTTACTAACAACTTAAAATTATAATGTTTAAGTAGTTTAAGTAGTTAAGGTTGTCCTCCAACCTAACCCTTCAAAGCAGGAACGCTGCGAACAAAAAATTCCTTGCTCCCATTTACGTCTTCTGAGCGCTAACAATTTGCCATTTCGATTCCAGCAAACGAGCGGCTAGCTCACTAAGGGTGCGTTTCTTTGTAGGGATAATCCAAGATTGGATTGCTCCCAAAGAAACGAAGAATCCGAAAATGGATTTTTTTTGCCATGACAAACCAGTAAATACCAGTACACATTTTTTTCTTCGTCGAATATATCCTAACCAAAATCATTTCATTTCACACGTCGAAGCACTTCTTCTTTTAATAGCATGAAGCATGATGTGGCAAGGACGCAGCTGAAAACGAATGACTCTGTGCAGGAAACGACGATCAAAGCAAACTACACTCGTAACGATAACGATTTCAGAAGCATACAGCTTCCGTAAGTACACAGTGACTATGTCCAGTTTAAAATGACACTTCCAGGGCTCCAGCACTTCATATTGACCAAGCTAACGTTACCTTTTATAATAAATCACTTTTGCAACTTTCAAACCAATAAAAAATACAAACTAAAAAAAATAATAAAAGCACAGAAAATCTAATGTAAAAATAAAATTGAAGAATTTATAATGGTAATTGAACTGAGTGGAGTGCAATTTGGTCTGAAATCATACGCGTGATTTCAAAATCGAACGAGGGCGTAACGCGAGTTCGATTTGAAATCACAAGTATGATTTTAGACCAAAATTGAACGACACGAAGTTCAATTACCACTTTATTACATCCATTTTGAAATTGCACAATTTAGATTTTAGTCAGTACCAATATTTTATTTTATAAGTGCTCTGAAATATCTCTCACGTGTTAAAATATACCATTTTGTGTATTTTAAAACGTGGTATTACTATATCTAGCGACTGAGAAACGTATCGCTTTTGTGGAGAGCCTCGCCATATAGTCCACTTTCAGGAAGTACGACCTCCCCCGGGGGTAGAAATGTTATTTTTTCCCGTTGTTAACCTCTGAGACCGGTCCAGGAGATAACGCTGATTGATTAGGTTAACACATCAACTGACACGGTAAAAATAAATAGGTGCACTGCTCGGGGGTTAAAGCATTACTAGCAAAACAGGATTTTACAAGCACAAGAGGAAGTTATAAGCATAACAGGATGATAAATATTATAAGCGTAACAGGATGGAGGTTTCGGATAATCGGATAAATAGCTTTTCGAGGCTTCAATCTGGTTCGACTTTCCGAATACTTTCGTTGTTGGTTAAGCAGATGAAAATATATCGAAATTACTGATTAAAACGACAAGACCAATCTCGTTAAGGAAGTGGATGCATTATGTTGGTAGTAAATTTTGTCAATTCAGTCGTTGTTAGGCGCAAATCAAATCAATCATGCAAAGAGAGAAACGTGAAATTAGGTAAACTTAGCGTAAGAGAAAGCCAGAGGGAAACTCGTTTTCACCAATATAATGGATATCATACCAGCGAGACTTCAAAGTTGTGGTCCTCTTCGAATACGAGGGACGAGCCCGGTATTAGCGTAAAAACTGCAATGAATGTAAAGGCTAACCTAATTTTGCTACAGTATAAGTGTGAAAGAAGTAGCTTATCTTAAGGCTCACATCATTCCTGACAAGTTCGCTTTCAACAAATCCGTCCAGTTAACGGACTAGATGATTTCTGAGAATTATACGCGCTGTTTCCGAGAATTTACATGTAAGCTCTCCGCCGCCACATTGGATTTGCTTTTCTTTTGCAAGTGATTGTTTTTCTAGAGGAGGAAAAAAAGGTCAATAAATACGCATTCTTCTACTTATTTTTCATTTTATCTATACAAATAACAACTTCACAAATTTATTGCGCTAATACGTGAGATAACGAAAAATAAGGTCAAAGGGCATTGGCAAACATAAAATTGAAACTCACTAACCACTAAGTGTGACTAAACTCACTAAGTGACTCCCATATAAAAAAAAATAATAATTAGGGACGGGGATGCTCGTCGTCTCGCTTAGGGGTATAAATTTCGGACTTTAGGTCTCGCTTAGGGTTTTCTGAGCAAAAAGGCAACATTTTTGGCTGTTAGGGTCTTGTTTAGGGTTGCACAGGAAGAAAAAAACAGATATAAATTCTCTATTCAGAATTTTGGTATCTTTTAGGTGTCTAAAATAGCTTGAGCCACGCCCAGATTGGTCTCTTTTAGGGGTTCTTTTCAAAATTTCCGACAAGTATCCCCGTCAGTTTAATATGGGAGCCCCCCCCCCCCGATCACAAACGTGATGTCAGTGTCTAGTTACTTTACTCCAAGACGTTTGCTGTGTGACTTTAATATTTATGTTTCCTTAATATGTTGACTTCTTGGACCTTAACCTAAAAACTCTGTAAACTGTGGTAGCTTTGAACTCCTTCTAGAGTAGGTTAAGGCAGCACTTAAAACCATGCACCCCCCCACGTGCAGGTGGTAGCCGTTAGGAGAGGCAACTGGTCCTTTTTTAAAAGACTTACAAAATGTCGCTTTCATGCTCCCCAGAGGTTTAATTTCTTGGTCTCTTTTTTTGGTAAAATGTTTGGCCGGGTAATAAAAAGGACGTTTTTGTATCTTTGCATCAGGAAAAAAAAAACGTGGCGTAAAGACGTCAACGGTTCTGTAATTGTAATCAAAGCACAGCTATCACTAGTTAAAAAATCTTAAGGGAAAAATTATTTATTAAGTTAATAACAATAAATGAATAACCTCTGTGTAACAAAATGTATAGTTTTACTCGAAAACGTGTCAATGGCTTATTTATTTATTTATTGTTTTATTTTTATTTTTTTTTTGGGGGGGGGGGGGGTGGTGAATAAATAAATCACGTATACCTTCGCTGTTGGCCTTTAGTGCCAACAAAACTTAATGAATAAACCAAACCAGGGACAGGTCATGTTCTGAGAATATTGAGTTATGGAATGTAACTGGGATGTTGGGGATATACCATCTGCGTCCGTTCTAACTTTCATAAATGGCCAAAAAACCAAAAAATAATAATAATAATCACAACAACACAAAGAAAGCAAAAATGCCAAAAGTCATACTAACTGTTTTTAATATTCATAAAATATATGTATGTTAAAGCTGATTTCCAGTCCGTACTGCGCAGACTCGGGGTTTGTTTTCGTTTTTGTTTTGAATTCGTCGAAACGTTACACTTCGGTGACAGCATACATGAAGTTTTTTAGTCCGCCATTACAGTTCGTTTCGTTCAAGAATTTCGGATGAGCTGAAACGTCGGTTTGAAATAGCGTCAAGGTTCTTCTACTCGCTATTATTTGTTCTGCAAGGATATCTGGCGTTAATAATGAAGAAAAAGGTAAGTTTGTCGCGGAATTTTTAGTTTTGCTTGTAAACATTCCTTTCGTGCGGGCTCACATAAACATTGTAGCCGAGATTGCGCAGTACGGACTGGAATTCATCTTTAACAACATAAAAAATAGGTTATCATTAAGTGTTTAGTGCTATATATTTTCTAACAGTTCAGGAAATCCATCATTGCCGGCCCCTAAGCAAAGCTTGAGACAACCGTGAGCAAACTCACGACGTAGACCTGTATAGTATTTCTTAACTGAAAAAAAAAAAAAAAAAAAAATTCTTCGTTATAACTAATAATGCCAGCTGTGACAAAATATTTCAAAACTAGCCATAAAAATAAAGTACAGGTCCATTTTTTCACAGAACTATATTAAAAAAAATAGATAAAATAAAAACGGAGTTACTTGCTGAAAACGCCTGTTTTGTTTTTACTATAACAACAAGAACATATCTTGGTACAACAATAGCACTGTTACTAAGTTAATAAATAAAATATGTGTGAACAGTTTAGCGTTTGTCCAAGTCCCGTGACTCAGCCAAGATAGAATACCTCCACCTCATCAGGTGTGAAGTAGTTAGTCCCAGCCAGGATTGTTGTTCTGCTTTGTACTCCACTTGGAACAGAGTAGGAGTGGCCAAAGTTTGTGTTTGAACCAGTGTTACTGTTTGCATTGTTTACAATGTAGATGTCAAACCCTCCACCAAATATTGGACCATAACTTGAGTGCCTGTAAATTGCATATTGTGGCTTTTTCACCAGGCTTTTGAATGGTCCGAGACCTTCCTTGTTACGAAGCGAAAATATGAACGCATTGGAGGATGAACCATAACCGCTGCTGGTATCTAAATAACAAGAAGATAAAAACAGAAATATTTATTACGGAGAAAACGCAAACGAAAAAAACGTTTAGTTTAACAAATAAGTAAAAAGTTAAAACGAATTTGTATAAATAATAAATGCATACATAACCTAATTAGGTAATTAATTAATTTTAATTTATACAAAAAGATAAGTAAAACAGTTATAAACATGTAAAATAGCATCTGAAATAGCAAAAGCAGATTATTTAAAATTTAAAATTTGTCATTTTCTTACCTAAAAATAAGAATCAATTAAGGGTTTCGCGGGGGTGGGGGTGGGGGGGGGGGGTGGGTAGTAAAGAGTGGTCGTTACTTGACTCAAGGTTAGACAAAAACTGACTGTATGCCAGACTTGAAGCTATTTATTTCATCATGACACCTCGGTTGATTTCAGAGTATTAAGGCCAAATTAGCAGCTTTGAGGCTTGAAATATGAATCAATCGTGTTAGGTAAAAATTGATAAATGAAAAATTTCTCGGGATAGCTTAACACCCGCGGTTGACTTGTTTTGCTGATCATGCTCTGGCTTACGTAGCCATGCGTCAGGCTTTTCTGGCTTTCCCAAGCTCGTGTTATAAAGGAAACAGCACAACGCTTATAAAATATAAACTGAGATACCACGGCGGGATACGTGAGGTCACATTGTCTTTGGGAAGTGCATGAAGATTTAAAAGTTAATAAGAGCAAGTCACGTATTTTATTTGTCGTGAGCGCTTAGTTCGTAATTTTAACGGTTTACATTTTTTCGTTATTTGTCTTATTATTTTGTCTTGTCTGTAACTGTGCTCACATCGTGGGTTTCTCCTCCTAAAATGTTCTGCAATCGGTATAAGATTTAATGGAGCCGAAACCAATCGTGGAATTGCACGCATTTTAGGCATTCTACAGATAAACGGTTACGGCAATTAGATATTTTCAGGAGCGCCATTACAGTCATGGTCTGTCCCCTTAGAATTTATGTCAAACAAG
The DNA here is from genome assembly GCF_052425735.1 of Oculina patagonica. Taxonomy (NCBI): domain Eukaryota; kingdom Metazoa; phylum Cnidaria; class Anthozoa; order Scleractinia; family Oculinidae; genus Oculina; species Oculina patagonica. Next base: position 8,544,960 of record NC_135766.1, read on the forward strand.
CCTGAGATAAGGATCAAGCCTGTAGCAACAAACAAATAATAACGGAACGGTAACATACTACCATATTAACCAAACGTTATTAACCAAACGATATCCACCGTGTTTACAGTAATTATATTGGTCAGGTGTTATTAACTTCTTCCACTTTCTTTAGCCACCAAAAGAACCGACATAAACCGCGAAGAAGTATTTTTTTTTTGCTTTGGAAATGATATGCAGTTCTTTATATTTCCTATTTCTTACAGACGTAGGTTTGGTTCAAAATTTTATTTTTATATTTTAGTATTTTCAACGTTTAGGTATACTGTAAGGTTAATGTTTTTTTTTTTAATTTCTTTATATTTTTACTGTTTTGAGGGCACCTCTACCGAAAGCAGTTTTAATTGCACAGCTGACAGAGTTTATATAACGCTTGCCGACACAGTTAACTGCTGTATGTTGTTTGTGTAGCTAATGGTTTTGGCGTAACAGCAATGAATATTAATGCTGTCAACTTATGTAACTAACATTGCTAATTTCTACTCTCACTGTATACCCCCCCCCCCCCCCCCCACCCACAAACCTTTGAACTGATTTCTATTTCTATTTAGGGTTACTCTTAACTTTGTTTTGTCTGATCTACGGAACACCGAGAAGTCGTGTAATACGGCTGGGTAGTTTTAAAAGGTTCCAGACCCGACATTGCTTACTTTAAGCGCGGTCGGGTCCTGGGGACTAATAACTGTACAATACTCTAAGTATTACAGCAAATGGTTTGAACCCAGGAGTATCAGTAGTTTGTATAGGTGAGAGTAGTTCCGAGAAGAACTTATATTAACTGTTGTTGGTGACTGACGTTTCGACAACCTGAGCAGAAGTCATCGTCAGAGTCAAGTGAAAAGTTGTTGTCAGTCAATGATGTTGCAAGTCTGGTCCGTTGAACTGAGTTGATTGATCAGTTTAGCCGTGATTTTATTGGCTGTAAGACTCGTGTAAAATTTGTCAACAGTAATTGGTTAGTTTCGATCCGTCTATTGTCAGTCAAATTAAATTGTTCTGTTCCGTCTATTGTTAGTCAAATTAAGTAGTACTGTTTGTCGGTCCTGTAAGCGTCGTGAATAAGTCGATTGCACGTGCCGGTAGTTGTTGACATCTGTTAATAGGCGTATGTTCTAAGTTAATTTGTGTACCAGCTTTCCAGAGTCAGTCGTTGAAAATAGCTAGTACTGTAGTTTCCAGTGAGAATGCTGAATTTTGGGCTGAATATCTTGTAAATGCTACCTCTCAGAATTGCAAGAGAACTCCTCGTTTTGCCTGGGTACATGTACATTGATGGGGACAATAAAAATAGGACCTATGACTTTACGTCATTTGCATCCTTAAGTCGACAATGGCATTGCGTGCCTTCCTTAAGTTTCAAAAACACATATCTTTTGAAATGATTTTAAAGCTTTTTTCGACACAGCGAAGTAAGAGCTGCATAGTGAGACATATATATAGATTGATGAAAGTCTTTCAAAATTCTCTAACATACATGCGGTGATTATAAAGTGCTTTTGAGCCCTTCAGAAGTTGGGTGAAAGAGTCGCAATGTCGTCGGAATGTAGTCCGGTAAGTTTTTTTATTTTACTAAACATTCAAGTTAAAACAAATGTTTGATTAAACTAAAGAAACGTGTAACATCGTCATTCAAATATTCCATACTGATCACGTGTCTATATTTGTTCGCGTTTGAATCGTTATTATAAACTTAAAAGGATCAGAAACCAACAAGACATCCCTCGACAAAGCATAGTGGCGCCTTTTTCTGTTATAAAGTACGATCTCTTCAGGGACGGGTTGAGGGTCGAGGATCCCTCGACAAAACATAGTGGCGCCTTTTTCTGTTATAAAGTACGATCTCTTCAGGGACGGGTTGTTAAAAGTATGATTAACCCTATTCAGACCGGGCTTTTTTAGACCTTCTCAGACCGGGGGGCTATGTAACTTCCAGAATATTTAAGCAATCACCATGAAACTTATAGGATGTATTGTACGTCCGAAACTCTTTCTTTTGGTATACGTCACGTGGGATGGTGACGTCACATCACGTGACAATTACATCATGATGTCAAAACAGCCGCCATCTTGGATCCGCCATTTGGATTTCAAAATTTTTCCAAAATGCCAGAAAATCACCCAAAATCATTGCAAAGTACTCAAAATGAATAAAAATGTGCTTTAAACCCGTAAAAATGTAAAAAATAATGCCATTTAAGTTGATTTTTATTAACAGAAACACGCAAAATTACAAATTTGGGAAAACATGCCTGTCAAAATGCCGTTGCCATAGTGATATCAAGTTCCTGACACATCATCCAACCCTACCAGTTTGTTGCCAGATAAATTTTAGGAAAACACAGAAAAGTTTGGCAGCGTTTGGTTAAATCTTAAAAAAGTTATAAAAGTTCAAAGTCAGCGCGGGCCTCTAAAGCCCCCCCCCGGTCTGAATAGGGTTAAGCTAATCCAGGATAAGCGTGGATTTGATTTTACTTTTTCACTTTTCAGTGAGGTTTTCTGTTTAAAACTTTTGTCCTCCAGTTTTGAGGTCGACTAATCTTAAACTAATCTATCGCATTTCAAGCAACCCGGCTCAGGAGGTCAACTTTCATGTTCAGGTCTTTGGAAGTTGGCAGTGATAGTCATCAGGTCGTTGTAATGTACTGAGTAATGTTTGTAATTTCACGGGAGAGATCAGAAGCAAATAAACGTTTCTCGGCTGCCAAAAAGAAAGTGAACACTATTCGGTTAATAACGTTGGCGTTGTTTAAGAAACACAACTTTTAAAAATTAACTGACCTGGTTGAATAAATTATGATATATCAGAATTAGCAGCTAAGAAATGACTAAATGTTACTGACAGCTGCCTGAGAAATGGCCTGAATATTGACTGATAGATAACAATCCATCACTCCGATCCTGACGCTCTTCTTATGATGCCAATCCGCTCACCAAACTTCTATGTTGGATTTTTTATATTTTTATCAGCGAAAGCGAATAAATAAAATAAACCAAACAATCATGATCATTTTTCCTCTCCTAACAGCAGTCCACATATTTCGTCGCCGTGGAAAACTCTACACCTTGCTATTGTTATATCACCGTTCTAGATACACGATCCCGCGCTTTCCATCGATTTAATCCATTGTTCCATGTTAGTAGTTTATATGCCTGAGTATGACTCTGTGTTGGTTATTTACTTTTTTGCACATTTCTCGAGACAAGCAGGTATCTGGTTGTAAACGGATGAAAAGAGAATATTATAGAGCGGGCGAATGTGATGTCGCTACAACCGATGGCCACCAAAAATAATAAATAATATATTAATAATAATAATAATATAAATAATAAATATTCAGAGCTTATAAAATTTCGGAAAGAGGCTCACCTTCGTTTTTCCAAAAGAGGCTTTTCCCAAAAAAAGTCCCTCACCCACCCAAATACCAGACAAAAATAGAATAAGGTCTTATGAATATAAGTTCATGGACATATACATTTAGTTATAGCTCTAAAAAAGGAAAGGTATAACCAGTTTCCGGTTATAAGCCCTTTTGTAGAACTTTTTTATATTCTACACTACCACAGGATGCTTAGAGACCTGTAATGTTTTCTTTACGGTTGTTGGACTTTTTTTCAGTTTCATATTGCTATCTTTTCAGAGTTTTATCATGTGGTTTTCTTGTGTGCATTACAAAAAAATCAAATACAGTATTCCGACCAAAATTAACAGAAAAATATTTAGGTCGCAATTCTCTATCCGAAATAACCCTTCACTCATAGAATTCCTCTCTGAAGTTTGAAAGGCGCATGTTTGAAATTTCACCTCTACCAGTAAATGCCCAGATAGGACTTGACAATTATAAACAGTATCGATTGAAAACAAAGACAAACAAATAATAAAAAAGCTTTATAATCGAAGACATACAGTGGACGTCAGGAAATATTCATATGATCACAAATTCTCTACAGAGGCCGAAAAAATTCTGATGAGAAAAGGCCTGAATGTTGACTGATAACTAACAGTCCATCACCCCGATCCAGACCCTCTTCTTATATTGCCAATCCGGTCACTAAACTTCTATGTTGGATTTTCTATATATATATATTTTTTTACCAGTGAAAGCGAATAAATAAAATACAACCAAATAATCATCAATTTTCTCCTCTCGTAGCAGCAGTCCCACATATTTCGTCCCCGTGGAAAACTCTACACCTTGCTATTGTTATATCACCGTTCTTGTTACACGATCCCGGCCTTTCAACTGATTTAATCCGTCGTTCCGTCTGAGTGTCACTCTGTGTTGGTTATTTTATTTTTAGTACATTTGCCGGGACAGGCAGGTTTGTGGTTTTGAAAGGATAAAAAAAAAAAAAAAAAACATTATCGGGCACGTGAATGTGATGTAGCCCCAACCGCTGCCCACCACAAATCATTAATAATACATACAAAGAGGCCCTCCTTTCTTTCTCCAAAATGGGCCTTTCCCAAAAAAAAATCCCCCAACCACCCAAATCACAAACGAAAAATAGAATAAGGTCTTACGAATATAAGTTCATGGACATATAAATTTAGTTATATGTGTCTTAAAAAGGAAAAAAAGGAATTTTTTTTCGGTTATGTCTCTTTTGGAGAAGTTGTTTTGTATTTTACACTATCACATAATGCTTAGAGACCTGTAATGTTTTTTACGGCTCTAGAACGTGTTTTTTGTTTCATATTGCTGTGTTTTGAGAGTTTTATTATGTGGTATTCTTGTAGGCACTAAAATATTTTCAGATACATCCCTAAAGATTGAAAGGCAAATGTTTGTAATTTCAAAGCAGCTGGTAAATGCCAAGATAGGATTTGACAGTTATAAACTGTATCGATTGTAAACAAAAACAGACAAATCAAAAAATACTCATCACAGTAGAAAAAAGTGTCTACGTAATTTACTTTTAAGGCGAGGTTTTCTACCTTTGTTCCAGAACCTTTATGCTATAAAACCAGGTAGAGCTGATCTGTTTAAGATAGCTTGTAAGATCTTGTAATGGTTTATAAGCATGTCCGTATTTGGCTTTCTATCGTAGCTACACACGTAGCTACGATAGATCTTAGGAAGGCAAAGGGTATTAAGTAGATATTAATTGGATCTTAGGTAATGTTCAAATGCTCATAAATTCTGTTTTATGCCCAAACAGATTCGCGATATGTCGTTTGCACGACACGGTCACCAGGTACAAACATCCACCAGTTGGACCGCAAGATATCAATACAAAGGGATGCCAAGCTTGACTGGTGCGAGTCGCTTTCTCCTGAATGTCCCACTTTCTTCTTTTGCGTTCCAGCATGGTTTTGCGCCTTGACTGGCGTGCCATGATTTTGTACCATGTGTTCGGGTCGTGTGCGATGGTGGGGGTATAAATTGCTCGTACGTCCGAGGGTTAATAAACAGACATTGGCACAATATGGAGGGAAGGGGTTCCTTTAAATTATCTAGGAGACCGATAGTCACACTTTCTCAGTCTTTTAGAACAGCCAGTTGCCACACATATACGCGACCACCCGAAACAAACTTTACGGATTTTGGGTATCAGTCATTTGTTTGTCATATTGGGAGTAATATTGTGTCCGGCAGAAAAAAATGACTATATTTTTGATAACGAAATAATTCTTTCTTACTAAAAGTACTATCCAGGCATCTACCCTTTTTATCTGCATAATTTAAGAAGAATTAGAGTTACGAAAGCAAATTTACTATGTCACTACCTCCTTGCCTTATACGTTTTAGATTTTTTTTTCAAAATAGATTTGTCCACATTCACATTCAATAGTAGTATAGGAGTTGGGGGTACGAGATCATAAAAATTTTTATAATCTCTTACATCCCCAACTCCTATACTACTGCACAGCACTGGATTCCAAAAAATAGAATCAAAAATAGAATCAAAAAATAGAATCAAACATGGAATCAAAAATGAAATCAAAAATAGAATCAAAAATGGATTCAAATATTGGAATCAAATATTGGATCCAAAACTGAAATTCAAACCCTAGAAAACCAAGCCTGTAAAACCAAGCCTGAAAAACCAACCCTAACTCAACCCTAGGTTCAAAATAAAAAAACTTCTTATAGTTAAAATCAAAAAATGGAATCTTAGTGCGTTTAAAAGTGAAATTTTCCCGTTATGGTGTATTATTTTTTCAAATTGGTTTCAAAGTTGGTTTTAGATTTGGTTATCAAAAATAATTCTATAGTCTTTTTAAAAATTTTAAAATCAAGGTGCGTTTTAATTCGATATTTTAACCTAGATAATTAAACCTATATATTAATTCTTTTTCAGTATTTATATGATTAAACGAAGTTTTCCTTACTTCTCTCTTTTTCTTTATTTAAAATTTTGTAATGGCCGTATGCATAGCTTGATATACCATTATCTAGCAAATATCGTTTATCATCAAAACAACTCAATGATACTTTATTAATTTCATAGCTTCCAAGTTGATGATTTTGACTTCTAATGGTTTTCATCTTATGATGCATTATTTTGTTGCTAAACAGCGTTTCTTTATAATTTTCATGTGTGATATCATATTTAATAACGTTCTTTTTGATTCCTTTAGCGGTCTTACCTACTGATTGATTTTTTTTAAATAGCTGTACATCTTTGATCTTAAACCAATGAATTCTAAAATTGGAATAAAAGAAGCTTCGTCTTTGAATTTACCTACAACTTTTTTATTTGTTTTATCATAAAACTGAGAGCTTTCAGGATAGCTACTAGTATCGAATTTTTCTTTGTCATTCCAAAAGTCTTGATATACATCTTCAGCTTCAATTTCATAGGTTAAACTGTCAGTATCCGTAAATAGTAGCTTAGCTCTGTTATCATATTTCTTTTTAATATAGTTATAATGAAAATCATACATCAGTGTTTTACTGATGTCTAAAATGCACATGCCGACATATGAAGGGCGATTGAGTGTGAGTGTTTCTTTGATCTTATGAACTGCTACGAGGTCTTTATTAAATATTTTGTTGCTGACATAGGTTGGTTTAGATGCCATCTTCAATAGTTTATTCTCATTTGTAATAAGTCTGACATCAATCCGTTTTCTGGAGGTTTTCCATTGTCTTACCAAAAACGCTATTATTCAAAAGCTTAAAAAAGTCTTTTTCAAAATTATTGGAAGCATCCTGTCGTTTTTTAGTATTGAAATCGATATATTGTTTTAGCCAAGGAGATTGGTCAAACTCTAATACTCTATGGACTTTAATTAATTTCAAGCCGAGATCTAGGTATAATTGAAGGTTTCTATAATGTGTTATATATTTATGCTTATTATTCAAGGTAGGTATCAGTTTATGAACTAATCCCGTGGATATATTGTATTTGGTTGCAATGTTTTTGCAATAATCTGATAGCATATCTTTGGTTACTTTTATCTTTTCCGGTGTAAGAGGGTATTCATTATGAAGATCATGCAATTCTTTAGGATATTCAAGATCGACTTCTAATATCAAACCTTTTTTAGTCTCTTCTTTATACTGAGCTAAGTCAATTTTATCAATCTGTTTCTGTGTCATCCATTTAAAATTACCTGTCGGCAAAAACTGACTCATTGTCCAAGAATATAAAGCATTAGCATCTAGATACATTATATACTTCGATGGCGCCTCTTTATTATATGTTTTCATATATTTGTTATTAGCTTTCCCATATCGATGAGCTATATAACTAATACCTCCTCTCATTCCTTTTTCAATGAATTGATACATATCAATGTCTGTCATAAGTTCTAGTTTTATACCAGTCATTTTAAGCATAGCATCCCATGAAAGATTTGGACTACTAAAGTACCAACAGGGATCTAATCCATAATATTTAAAACATGTTTTTCTGAAATTTTCAAATACATCAGCCAGCAAAAGCACATCAGATTGGAGATACAGATCATGATATTCACCCATTGTTTTGAGCTTGAAGGTTTTACACACATTACGAACATGTTTATAGTCTTTATCCGATATATGCTCATTATTCAAGATGCTGTAAAAGTCTTTTTTAGTCGGTAGCCCCTCATTAAATTTATTAAAGCTGTCCATGTAGTCATAAGGGTATACTCCTTTTCTCGTCATCAAATTTAATTTCTTTCCCTTGAACATGTTTGAGGTATATTTTAACGATTCTCTAGGTAGATTACTAACTAACTGCTCAAGGCTAGAACTCATAAACTGAAAACTATCAATAAAAGGTTAAGATGATTACCAAGCATAAAAGCCATATACTTTTCCATATTATTTGGTATAGCATTGATATTCATCTCTTTGATCTCTCCTTTTTTATCTTTGTATGTATGGTTCTTAACAATAGCTCCAATCTCTTGCATTATAAAATGACTATCATAACTCCTTAGATTATGGAATATAACAGGTATTTTTATCTTATCCGATTCTATTCTCAGTTTAAGATTGCATTCTTGGTGTGCTGAACCTCTGTATTTACCAATGATATGGCAATGGTCTCTGACTCGTATATCATCATCAGTATATTGCTTATCACAAATATGACATGCTTTTGCATTTTTGAAATTCTCTTCATTGTCTTTAGTCATTTTCAATGGTTTGTTGAAGAATTTTTTCATTGTATTTTTACAGTATTTCACTTCTTCCAGCATAGCTTCCATGAATTTGTAAACAGCCTTTTCACCCCTATATATTTTTGTTTGTTTTGTGTATTTATCATCATAGCAACAGACAACCTTGTAACCATATCCACAGTCTGTATGCTTCTGGTATGCCTCTGTATATGATTTATCATCATTAGGCTTACAACCAGAGATCTTTTCGGTTATAGCTTCAAAATCAGCATATATGACGAATGGCACTTGTTGTTGTTTATGGAAGTTGTTAAATTTTAGTATGTTGTTATCCTTATTAGGCATCTTTACTGCTTGTTCTCCATTTACTTGAATGCAATTATCTTTGTGATCGTTTAATACTCTTTCAGAACTAAAGCACTGGAGACAATGCATGCAGAAATGCTTCTTATCTCGATGTTTTGTTTGATTATACATGAATTTGTTGAAATTCTTAATTAGAACATAATGCTTATTTTCGTCTTTTGTTATCAATAATAAATTCATCTGATTATCAAATTTTTCTTTTGATACATAGATAGGATATGGTTGTTTGTCTTCATATCCAAATACATTAATATTGATTTCATTCTGCTTTTCGATCTTGTTATACTGCTTAGTGGTTGCCGGGAATTCAATCCCTTTATAATTTAGTTTATCTACATATTGCCGGTCAGATTTTTTAATCCTCTGGGGGTATTTATCTTGAGGATTTAAATGCCTGATATGGCACCATCTGAAGCATTCATTATCATCATTTTTCATATTAATCAATCCCTTAGCACTATTCCTTAGTTCTTGGGGTAGCTGAATATATGATGAGCCTTTTAACGGTTCATATTTCACAAGGTTGATATAATGACTGTCAACGGATTGAATAGTCCAACCTGAGCCTTCTGATATCCATTGAGCTACGAAATTTAATATCTGTTGTTTAGATGCTTGTAGTGATTCAACGATTTCCAGATTATTAATTATGGTCTGTGCTTTACTGTTGAAATAAGCGGTTTTATATATTACACTATCCCCAGACATTTTAGTGAATTTCACCTTGAGCGTTTCAATGAACTTAACACCTTTCATTGCTGATAGCTCTTTTATTATGTGATTTTCTACAGCTTTTCTTGTGTTTTGAAGCTGTAATAACGGGTCTTTATTATTTTTTATACCAATTTCAAAAGACTTTGTGTAGCCTTTCATAGCTTTAGCAACTTCCTCTATCTTTGTCCTTGGTAATGGTAGTGGGGCTGTTTTTATAGTCCGTGGCATGGGTGTAGGCTTATAATCATCCCTAAATTCTAAGTGGTGGTTGAATGATATTTTCCTCATAATCATCAATCATCTGTTTAACACTCTTACGAGGAGTTGGGATTGGGGGCCTAGGTTTGTAAACTCTTGGTTGGTTTGCTTTTAGTGATAATATCATTTTTATAAGATCGGTTTTCGATAGCTTAGCTAGATCTGATTCGTTCATATTATTAGATGAGATATTTTTATTTTCCATTTTTTATACTATATGAAATTATTATTTCTTTAAGTGTCTTATAGTAAAATTATTTTTTTTATTTTTATAAGATCGGTTTTCGATAGCTTAGCTAGATCTGATTCGTTCATATTATTAGATAAGATAATTTTATTTTCCATTGTGTATTGTTATTTTCAATTATTTCAAATCTATCATCATCTTCTATTGCTTTGAAAACAGCATTTTTGAAATGTTTTTTTGACTTCAAATGTGTCCATTTAGCTGCTAATGAACTATCGTAATTACATATATCGCATTTCCATCGTTTATTTAACATATACTTAGTCTTTGAATTTTTGATAGCGTTTATTCTATCAGCGTCGTTATCATACTTTAAATTTCTTCCCATTTTCTCTTATTATACTATAAATGATATTTCTTTATATCTTTTACTATAAATATATTGTGCGTTTAAAAATAACCAGTAATAAAATATTATTGGTTGTCATCAACAACAATAACAGTATCATATCAATACTGTGTAACCAGCCTTATAGCCTTCTTCAATATATGTTACATAACTTGTCTTTATATATGTGACTGTTATAGTGCGTTTAGATATAAACAGATAATTATTTTCTTTAATATATATATAGAATGACTGATATAACATTAAATATCAAACACCTTTTAGAATCTGATGAAAGCTCGAATGATATAGCCTTCATTAATAAAATGTAGTGTATTCAGAGCATCCTTAAAACAAATATTTGTATTATTAAAATGCTATCTTCAGACCTTAACAGCAGATCTGAAATATCAAATGAAGACAAAAATCATGTACGTTTAGAGTGTATACCTGAAGACCAGAAACGACGACGGGGAAGACCTCGTAAAGATCAACATTAAATAAATAATTATTCAGTTTACGGTTTTAGCCATAAGTTATAAATGATTAATGACTAAACCATTGACCGAAAAAACCTGCTGACGCGTCAGCAGGTATTTTAATCTGGTGTGATTTCTATTGACCAATCATATTTCAACAAATTTTACTCAAAAAGTTTACACAAAAGTTTACACAAAAGTTTACACAAAAGTTTACTCAAAAGTTTACTCAAAAAGTTTATTCTGAAATTTACTGCCAAACACAGCTGTGCCGTGAAGTTATGTGTGTTATATATATAATGGTTTGTAATTCTGAAATCCACGATGAATTAAAAAATTTAAAAGAACCTATATGCCCTTTCTGCGATCAACTATTGATAAAAGGTATCAAGGATGCTGAGCAATGCTGTAGTAAGCAGGATATGGAAAATATAAATGGTATGAATGTCTGTCTAAATTGCGGTTTGGTTCATAGTTATGATTATGTCAGTGAGTACATTGATTTTTATGAAAATATGGATAGAATACGGCGAAAATCGGTATATCATCGGAAGTATCACGTTGAGAATGTTTTAAACGATTTATGTATTAAAAATAGGGTACAATTGACTAGTGATCAAAGGAATCGAATTTATAAAGTGTTTGATATTATCGAATCCGGCGCTATTCCTGTTGTAAACAAAGGTAGAAAAAGACTTATATCAACCAAATTCATAATTAAACAGCTTTTTTTGATGATGAATCTACCTTGTGAATTTATCAAAATTAGCAAAAGCAAGAAAACGTTAGCCTATTATCGATTGTATTGGAATGAGATTTTGTCATTAAATTTTGGCAAAATAAATCGGATCATCCAATAAATTTCTTATCATATTTTCGTAGGTACTTGTCGATTATCGGACAGGTATCCGTCACATAATCGTCAATGTTTTTCATTGAAATTATGACGCTAGACGGATTGTAATCACCGCATCTCATCGTGTTTTTAATTGAGTTGAGTAAATGCTGGTAGCTCTGATATGCATATGTACTATTTTGAATTTTTAAATCGAGATTTTGATGATGCATCCAACCTTGTATCAATAGCGCTATTGTGCTGATTGCAACCAGACTAATACCACCTGTAGCAATAGTTGATGCTAGGGACCCGGATGCAAATAAAATAGACAATGAATTCCCTAATAATTTCCATTTTTTGAAAGGTTTTAGCAGCCTGCTTATAAGCCCAACATTTTCGATGATATGTTTGATAATAAGCTTTCAATTCTATAATTTGTTCTTCAGTCAGTTCGCTTGACTATATGGTTCCATGTAAATATGCATTTTCGATGTTTCGTCATATATATTAGTTATATATGATTTTTTTGCTTTATTATTTTGTTATTTTACCATTGCGCTTGTTCTTTATTGTGTAATACAGCTTCCTTATGTTTTGAATTAATCTCTCAATAGAATCAATAATATTGCTAACCAATTTCACTGTTTTCATATAATTTAATTAGATAAAATCGTTGGAGTTAGATAATTTATTCGAAGAATACAGCCTTTGTTTTATCTAAAAATTGGATTTTATGATACTCTCTACCATTTATCGGATATGCAGTTTTACTAAAAGCGATTCTTTGTACATAGTAATCTGAACTGATTTTAATGCTAGATGTATTGATATTAAACCCAGAAAATGTTTGATCAATACTCATAACATTATCGCAAACAGCGATTCTAAATTGATCCTGTATCTTTGTATACCAGAGATTCATATATTTACCTATATATCCTCCTCTAATTTGCTCTGTATATGAATCTAGATCATAATCGAGGAATAGCTTATTATGCTCCACTTTAACCCACGGAAAACTAAAGCTATCACCATCGATAAATTCAATTTTAATCCTTTTATTATCACTGGGCTTATAGTCATATTTAAATGCCATATATATAGTCCAGTCATTGGATTCAGTGATATTTTCATTTAAATTAATTTCGAAACCACTCATAAAGCCCATTTTTGGATCAAAATCTTCTAACAATTTTGTGGTATTAAATACGAGATTACCAATTAATCCAGAAACAACAGCTCCGTTGCTATCTGACATGATGAATTCATAGGGATCCGTTAGATCAAAAAAGTACTCAAATATTTCATTATAATAACTGATGTTTCTTTTCTTATCATTTTTAATTCAAGATCAGACTTCAAAGTTGTCCTGAAAATATTGATTTGACTTACCAACTGTTTATAATTAACAGCTTGGTCATCAGTAGTTCCTTCTGTAATACCATAAATAGCCTTTGTTTTCATATCAATCGATGCATTGAAAGCTATTCTATCATTTTCAACATAATATAGCTGATCGTATATCCTAGGATCAACGTTACTCTGATAACCTTTTATTCCATAAATCACGATATATGTTTGTAATTTTGGGACATATGCGTTCCCTGATTTCATCTTTAAAACGATATCAACATAGAGATAATTATTAGGATGTTGCTGATATTTATTAATTTGTGCTATTGTTCGACTATATCCATCATAAACTCGCGTAGTTGATTTGTCGATGTTGTCGATTGATGATACAATATCGATATCTAGACTATCATGATCTATTTCAGCTGGAAAAAATAGCTCGAAAACCATTGTGTATCGATTGATTGGTAAACTATATACATTGATACCTAATCTGCTTGAGTAGTAGCCTTTATTGCTGTCAAGTACCAGCTTACTGTCTACAACTTTCGTATTGATCTTATGGTATGAATTCGGATGATCGATTAAACTGCCTAACTTGATATCATCTTCTTCGCTTAGTTGATTGATACTATCAGCCATTATATGGGCAAACGTGTTTTCTTGGCCAACGGAAGTTATATGACTGCCACCAACATGATCAAGCATATATTTTTTGTTTACAGCGTCTGTATCATTGGTTGGGTTTTTTAGATTTGTTATATTATGCGCGTCCATATCGAGATTTGCCTGCATCATGTTACTACCGTGAATATCAAGCTTGCTTAGAATTTTTTGAGTCAAAACGCGTCCTACGACCTTCTTTAAAAAAGTGTTATCAACGTACGATTTGTCTGCTTTGTTTTGAAGGCTTTGAGCTAAGACACCTCCTGATTTCTTCGTTAAATATGTATTATCAGCGTACGATTTGTCAGCCTTAGTAGCAAGTTTGGTATCAATTTCAGTCCTTACTTTGTTATCCTCAACACTAACATAGCCTACGTTTGGTACAGATCGATCGTTATATAAACTTGGATAATACACTTCGGTATTTTGCAATGAAAGGCCGGCACAATCAAACACTGTTTCATTTCTGTTCTTTTTAAGGAAGAATTGGTTAAGATATCGTTTATTTACGGCCGTACTCGAGATCCCTTGAATAATTTTCAATTGAATCATCAATCGCAACGTCATCAGGCGTTTTTAACCCTATTACTCTCTTTTTGTTCAAATTGAAATTACCTTCAGGCGTAACATCAAAGCCGACTCCTGGGTCACCCTTTTCACCTCGAGGGCCTTTAATTGGTGTAATATTAGTGTTATTTGATTGTAATAAACCGTTTGAGTAACTCATATTATATCAATCAGTTATATTATATTTTTTCGTTGAAATTCTTAGTTACGAATTTTCGTGGCTTATCAATATATAAAAAGCTAAATGGGTCTGCAGTTGCTTTTGAGATAGTCGTTTTTACTGATTCCAAGTTCTCTGCATATTACACTCCTTGTTCATTATTAGATGGGAATTCGAAAATACAGTGATGTGTACAATTTAATCTGATTGTTTTATCGGTATTATAATAGCTTTGAGTTAAATAAATGCAACTGCAATTTTTATTTCTTGCTTTTGTAAAATAGTCGCGTATTTCGCTTTCATTGGTTTTGATCCCGTATTGAGATAATCGTCAAAGATGACGATTTTTTGGAGCCTTCATCTGATATTTTTCCAAGCGGTATTATTTTATCATTACTTGCTTCAATAACAGGATAACCAGCCTCTTGACTAATGGGTTCAAAGGTATTGAAAAGATGTTGATATTTCGATTGCTGAAGATTTTTGCCCATAAAGATATATTTTATCATAAAACAAAAGCCGGTATATCATATCAAGTAAAAGGTTGGTTTTACCCCAACCGCAGGGAGAAGAAATCAACATCCGGAAACATTGATTTGGCATGAAATCGTATAGTTGTCTAAAGTTTGAGGCCATATCGTCTTCAGTGTCATAA
The DNA here is from genome assembly GCF_052425735.1 of Oculina patagonica. Taxonomy (NCBI): domain Eukaryota; kingdom Metazoa; phylum Cnidaria; class Anthozoa; order Scleractinia; family Oculinidae; genus Oculina; species Oculina patagonica. The sequence goes on from NC_135766.1 coordinate 8,560,190, forward strand.
TTCGGTATTCTCATTATATTATATGGGTATATTATTTTCAGTTCAACAAGGTGTTAAACACGGTGTTCAACAAGGTGTTAAACGCTATGTTAAATGTTGATTTTTATATTCAATTTTCATTTTTTATGTAACGTAATAATATAAAATAAAATGAGTTTACTTAGATGGAAAGAGCTTGCAAAGAGTAAATCTGATTTGGGCGATAAAATCAATTATGTTAAAAATGCAATCACACAAAATAATATCGGTCAGCAGACAAGCCAAGAGTCATTTTCGAAGGTATTCAAACCAGTGACAAGTAAATTAGATGATGTAATTAAAAGTAATTTGCAGATAGCAAAAGTACCCAAAAATCGTGTCAAAAAGGGGATGAGAGGTGAAATGGAAGCTCCAGATTACTATCCTGAAGTTGATCCTTTTGAGGATATGGACGTAGATAATTTATTTGATGAGCCTGTAATGCCACAAAATGAAAAACAGATTGTACCGAAACCACCAACATATGAAGAATCTTTAAAAGATCTTTTAGAAGGAAATAAGGAGATTTATGTTGATCCCCAATATTTTCCTGAATATGAAGATGAATTACCTCCTGAATACGATGAGGATGAAATTGATTATGCTTTAGATGCTGATGATGAAGTAAGTGAAATACTAGAAGACGTTGGTATCGACGATTATGATGTAGTGCAAATGAAATTAGATCAGCCTGAAATGACACCAAAGAAAACCAAGAACTATCTTAATAAGATTTTAGAGAAAGCCAAATATAAACGGAGACAATTGAAAGGTTTCAAGGCGAATGTTACTAAAGAATATAATAGGGGAACTATATCTGAAGCGGAAAGACAGATTAAAAATAAGAGAATAAGCAATGCAAGAGTTGCATTAAATGACTACATCAATCATTACGAAAGTAAAGCCAAAACGATAAAAGGTTCTGGTATTCGAAAAAATCAGAAAGGTGGAAATGTTATATTTTTTAACGATGTAAAACAGCTTCTCAAAAAATTGGAATTGATCATCGGTTCAATAAACGCAGGAAACACATCAGTTAAAATGCGAAATATGGGAGTCGCTATATTAGACACACTTTTAAAAAGGTCTACTATAAATAAACAACAATATAAACAGATATATAATCTGTACTTTAAAGTCTAATTTATGTAACTGTATTATATATATGGATCGTGAGTTAGTATTATCATCATATAGTGTTAAAAATCAAGGGAATAACACTCCTCAAAATTTTACAACTAAATTCAACAGGCCTATAACATTGGATAGCAATTACCAATATATGATAGGTCTCAATCGTATTATTAACATGTCATTTACATGGTTTAATGTAAATCCCTCATATGGTAATCAGCTGATTAAATATAGTTCAGATAATGGGAATAAATTTGAAGACATAACTTTCCCTGCAGGTGTTTGGAATTATTCTGAATTTGATGAATATATTAAAGAGATTACTAAGACGGGGGATGATGATAACCCTATATATCCCATCTCTATTGATTTTGATTCAACAACATTCCGAGTCACAATCACTTTATCTCAAAATTATCAACTTGATTTGACGCATAGCAATTTCAACGACCTTATAGGGTTTGATAAAAAGGTATTAAAGGATGCGGTTAATATTGGTCCAAGAGTCCCAAATCTAAGCCAAGATACCGATATATTAAATGTACATTGCGATCTAGTCAATACTTCTTTAGTCGATGGCGAAGAGTCGGATATCATTTATACTTTTTCGACCAGCGTACTACAGCCGAGTTATTCGTTTACAATCGAGCCTCGTAGGGTCACATATAACCCGGTTAATAAGCAACAGATAAGTAGCATTCGAATATACATCACAGATGGGAAGAGACGGTTAATTAACCTGAATGGAGCGGATACGTCTTTTTCATTAATTTTGAAAAGGATAGAATAATATAACATAATAGTATATAATGAAACCATATGAATTCAAGAGGTTTTACCATCCAAAATTTGGTAAATTTGTATATAAGCACAAAGGGTCAGGGATTATCGTTGATAACATTTTCAAACCGATGAAGAGTGTTATGTCGTCTGTTGTTAAAAAAATTGTCAAGCCCTTAGGTAAGAAGGCAATAAAATCAGGTATTTCTCATGCAGGTGATAAACTGGGTAAAAGGGCATCAGAAAAAGCCGGAGACCTTATAATGGAAAGGCTAAGGAATATGAGGAAGGGAAATGCTGGGCAAAAGTCACTATCCCCAATCTTACAGAAAGTAAATGCCTCACCTGTCAGACACCAACAGAAAAATGAAAGTACTGATATGATCATTAATAGATTAATATCAGGATCAGGTGTAAAAAGAAGGCGTTGAGTAAAATGAATAAAATGATTAAAAAAATTGGTACATAATTGCAAAATTATGTAACATAATAATATATGTCTTTTAGAACAAGCGAATACTTACAGAGATATGAGTTGGTTCGATTTCAACTCGATGATGTAATTCGAGTCCCAGCTAACGGTCAGCACCAACTTAAAAACGGCTATAAGTTCACGATTAACGATAGAAGTTCATTCTACGATTGGTATAATGCGTATTTCGAGGTGCAATTTCAGGTGCAAATGTTAGCTGATGGAGCAACCACGGGGGCGAATCGTATCACAGTTATTAATGGAGCACATTCATTGATTGCCCACATGATGATTAAATCAGCAGGAAAAATCGTTTATGATACCGATAATCTCCATAAAGTTACTTTCGTTAAGAATCTCCTCGAATATAGTGACGATTTTAGTCGTTCAGTAGCAAAAAATAGTCTTTGGTATCTAGATACCGACCATAGGATAGCAAATGCTAATCAGAATGCAGGGTTTGAGGCTAGGCGACTTTTGACGACAGGTCTCAATGATGTCAATGTTGTTATACCTCTAAATCGTTACAGTTTCTTTGAAGAGCTGGAAGGTCGAATGTTACTCCCAATGCAACTCCAATTCAATATACAGTTACAGAATGACGCCGAATTACTTAAAAAGGCCGATGATGTAGCTGATGGACGAGTGGTCCTTAATAGATTCCTTCTATGGGTCCCAAAATTGACTCCAAAGGACAGCCTATATGATAAGTTTGTTAGTTCCTTCTTGGTAAAGAACACTTGGACGTATATGCGCGAAATGTATGAGGTTTCCGCACCAACGAATAGCAGTGGATTCTTCCAGATATCATCCAGTATTGATAATGTTAAGGCTATCTTTGTATATCTACAACGAGCTAAATCAAACAATGCAGATGAAAATCCCTATGAATTTGATACCTACAATATCAATCTTGACCGTGGGAATGGTAGTTATTTGACAACATGCCGATTGGAATACGGCAACGGAGTGTTTTATCCTGAGACCGAATATGATAGTGAGTCCAAAGTTAGGATCTTCAATGATTTAATGTCTTATGGTATGAGAAAGAATGATTACAACAGCGGTACACAACTCAACTTGGCAAATTACAACTCTCTCTATCCTATTATCTTTTTTGATTTATCATATCAAGCAGAGCGAGTAACTAGAGACCCAAAGCAGTTGATATTCAGATATAAACTAAACGCTAATAGTGCGGGAGATAGTCCTTTCAACGTCCATGCCATCGTTCTTTATGATGAGACAATCGTCATTGACAAGGTGGGTAATGAGCTGGTTATTGTATAAATCAATCAATTGAATATTATGTATAAACCATTTTATTTTGTATACGTTTTATAAACAAGAAATTATATAACGTAGTATATATACAAGTAATGACAACTTATCACTCTCATAAAGTTAATCTATCAGAAGGACAGCGAAGGAAGCTTTTGACTGCTTATAGAAATAAAAGTGAAATTACAATTCGCTTAAGCAATTCAGATCTGACTGGCAATGACAGTTTAATGCTAACTCAACGACAAATCAATAAATTGAATAAGGCTAAGAAGTTAGGTGTTGGATCTGATTTAAACATCTCAAAGGCACAAATTCGAAAGGTCATTAGGGTCGGTCATGGGGCACCGCGAATTGGTTTTCCAATGATTGGAATTAGTGCTCCGAAAACGCAAACAAGATCAAGAAGGTCAACAACTAACAAATCAACAACTCATGACACAACAACGAAAAAAGACGGGGGTAAAATCAAACTACCAAATAAGAGAAATGCATTATCTTACAGACCGCCACCATTCATTGGTTCTTGGGATCAATATAATAAATTTCTCAAAACTGGGGGATTAGTTCTTCCAAATTATATTTCAAAAAAAAAGATTTCAAAACCCAAAAAAAAGTAATCAAGCCAAAATTTCATAAGAATATACCCATGAGTAATTTTGATCTCATACAATGGTGTAAGTATTTGAATATACCAATAAAAGATGTACTAATGAGAGATGAGACCGTTCCACATAATCACAAATTAGGATTATTCATTTATAATCTTGAACCATCCTATATGAGCGGAAGTCATTGGGTTGCAACTTATGTAAAAGATAACGCTATCAATTATTTTGATAGTTTCGGTATGCCTCCATTTCAAGAAATAGTCGATCACGCAAAAAAGAAGAATTTAACATTGATACATCAAAACAATCAGATACAGAGCATAAAGACTACCACCTGCGGATACTTTTGTCTATACTTTCTCAACGAAATGAATAAGGGGAAATCGTATTATAATTTATTGAAAGTGTTTGACATATATGACACAATGAAGAATGAGAAATTCATTCAACATTATTTCAGAAATATATAACTTATATATATATAATGGTAAAATCGTATTGTGTGAAACAAAAAAAAATAACAAATTGTGTACCTAATTCTGAACAATATGTAAGATCAAAGAACGGAAGACTTATGTTGCGTTGCGTTTGCTTAGAATGCAAAATCATTAAAACCAAATTTGTCAGTGAGAAAAAGGGGCAAGGAGTTGGTGAAACGATTAACAATAAGGTCGGCGAAAAGATACCCGGGTTCAAACAATCACAAGACGTTGCAAGCTTCATAATGGGTATTACCGGTGGTGATAAGGATTTATTTAAAAAATTTTGGCGAGGTGATTTTGCGAAAGGCATGGTAAACCCTCGTAGCGGTATTCAAACAAAGAGTTTTTGGAAGCCAGCAGGTTCGTATGCTCACGAAAATACCGATCCAAAATGCAATTACAGTGAATATAAAAACGGTAAATGGATTAATCATTATTGCGATTAATATCTAATCAATATATATATAATGGTTAAATCATATTGTGTTAAACAAAAGAAACAGACAGAATGCGTACCAGAAAGTGAAAAATATGTTAAAACCAAAAATGGACGTTTAATGCTTAAATGTAGATGTGTTGAATGTGGAATCATTAAAACTAAATTTGTCAAAAGTCAAAGTGGTGGAGCTCTTGCACGTTATAAACCCCCTTCTACTGTTGATAAAATAGCCTATGTAGCATCAAATTTCGTAACTCCATCACCTAGCTTTGCTTCAATGGCAAGACTTTTAGCAGGGCAAGCTCTCAAAGGTGTAAAAGACAATGTTGATTACTACAAAAAGGGAAAAGGTATCGATATCCATAAAGCTATTTTAAAAGTAGCACCAAAAGAGGGTTTTGTTATGCCCGGCCATAATTATACCGGTCCTGGGAATCCTCTTGAGAAACAGGTAAAATGGGATCCAAAAACTGGTAAAATACTTGAGATATATGAAAAACCAACTGGAAAAACAGATGCTGTCATCATGCAACATGATGTAGATTACAGCGTATGTGCAAATAAACCCTCAAAAGATCAAGTAAAGTGCAAAAATGAAGCAGACAGGAAAATGGTTAAATCCTTAGACGCAATACCATGGAAAGACAGGCAATGGGGACATGCTTTGGCTCGAAATATAATAGCTGGTAAATCGAAAGTAGGTATGGGTATAAAAAAAAGAAGTCAAAAAACGTAAAAAGCCGTCGGGTGAAGAAAACTGGCAAGAAAAATTAGCTGATGAATTACACACGCAAATAAAGAGGAACTTTACTCGACGGCGTGTTATTGTGAATCATATTGACGAAATATGGTGTTCGGATTTGGTTGAAATGCAACAGTTTAGTAAATGGAACAAAGGCTACAGATATCTTCTCATGGTACTGGATGTTTTCAGTAAATATGGTTGGATAGTGCCTTTGAAAGACAAAAAAGGTGAAACAGTAACTCAAGCATTCAAAACAATATTCAAAGAGGGGCGTAAACCACAATATCTTTGGACTGATAAAGGGAAAGAGTATTACAATAAAAATATGAAGGAGCTTTTGGAAAAGAATGGTATAACACTATACTCAACCGAAAATGAAGAGAAAAGTAGCGTATGCGAACGATGGAATAGAACAATTAAAACCCGAATGTGGAAACAATTCACTGCTCAAGGTAATACGACGTACATCGATATGCTACCCAAGCTGATAAAACAGTATAATAATACCAAACACTCAAGCATTAAAATGACACCCGTAGAAGCATCGAGGAAAAAGAATGAAGGCTTAGTATATTTCAATTTATACGGTGATATGAAAACATCAAAACAGAAACCGAAATTCAAAATAGGTGATAAGGTTCGAATATCGAAGTATAAAAGAAATATTTTCGATAAAGGGTACACGCCAAACTGGACAGAAGAAATTTTTACCATCGATAAGATACAATACACTAATCCTATTACTTACAAATTGAAAGATCTCAATAATGAAGACATACAAGGAAGTTTTTATGAACCTGAACTGTTAAAAGCAAAACAGGACGTATTCAGAATTGATAAAGTCATTCGGAGGGATTATAAGAAGAAACAAGCTTTAGTGAAGTGGAAAGGATATAATGATGATTTTAATAGTTGGATACCAATGAAGGATCTACAACATATATAAAATTCGTGCTTATTGACTTAGGCATCTTGAATCAATTCTGAGAATAAAAGTTTATTTTATGACAAACGTTTATATAAAAGTTTGTATAAAAGTTTATTGTAATATGATTGGTTAGTTAATATAAACAATAGAACATTCGAATCTATTGTATTGAACCAAATATTATGAAACCATGACAATAATGCAGATGTTTAACCTTGAACTATAAAATATTAATCACCATAATTTTAAAAAAGTCATAAATATATATAAAAAATAACGAATCACAAGAAATATATAACATTAAAAATTTACCATAACTGTCGGTTAAAAATATATAAAAATTTCTAAAGTATATATATAAATGGTTGAAGTTCGAAGATATTTTACTGAAAAAGACAAGATGGATGCAAAAAGAAGGTCCAAGACTTTATATGCATCTAAAAAGGAATGGTTTTGTGTCATTTGCAATAATTATAACTATAAATTATCCGGTAAATGGAGACATCTTTTGACACAAAAGCATATTAATAACAGCATCATTTACAACAAAAAATCAGATTAAACGCACTGTATAAATGATATAAAAAATAATGTATAATAAATATTATAATGACATCAAATTACATCAAAGAAAAATTCGTTGAGATGATGAATATCATAGAAAAACATTGCATTAAAGACAATACACTTTTCTTACAATTAAGTGAAAAGGAACAATCAAATAGATTAGTTAACATTTGTACTGATCTCGGTATTATATCAAATATGATCCTACATAAAAACATGTTCAAAAATCTGATAAAAATACAAAAATATTATATTGAAAATGTAATATAAGACGTTCATTGTTAAACGCACTAAGATGCAAGATTTTTAAAAAAGAGTATAAGAGATTTTGAAATAAATTTCAAAAACATCATAAAACTCGGCTTCGCTTGGTTTTCCAGATTGATATTAAAGTTATGATAACAAGGCTTGTTTAAACGCACTAAGATGCAAGATTTTTAAAAAAGAGTATAAGAGCATTTTTTAAATAAGGTGATTTTTGAAATAAATTTCAAAAACATCATAAAACAAGGCCCGAAAAGCTTCTTACGAAGCTTTTTCACCCACCAAGGCCTTGTGATTTTTTAACATTCGTCCCATCCCCCTCCTCGATCTTACGATCTGCGGTGCCGGACTCATTAAAATCTGCTTCGCTTGGTTTTCCAGATTCATATTTCAGTTATGATTTCAAGGCTTGTTTAAACGCACTGTATCCAAAATTTTGAAAAAGGTATAAGAGATTTTTTTATTTTGATCCTAAGGTTGACCTAGGGTTGGTTTTTCAGGCTTGGTTTTCAGTTTTGATTCCATTTTGGTTTTCAGTTTGGCTTCGAGGTTTGGTTTCATTTTTGATTCTATTTTTGATTTCATTTTTGATTCCAGTGCTGTGCAGTAGTATAGGAGTTGGGGATGTAAGAGATTATAAAAATTTTTATGATCTCGTACCCCCAACTCCTATACTACTTTCAATGGATTATTTTTTGTTCGTGTCAGCGGTAAGTCATACAATATAAAGTTTTCCAAGATACCGCATTCAGCATAACTTACGTCCGTATGCTATATCCATGATGAAATTTAAAAAAAGGAGCTATCGAATGGGCAAAACAATACCTGGGTTGCAGACTAAAGACTTTTCTGTATGTAAGTAAGATGTTTTCAGCTAAATTAGTGGGGTTGGTGGATCGAAAGAGTAAGTTCTATTTACATACTATGTTCTATGAACGTACGTGCACCATATAATTACAGCTCTTAAATTACATGGAAATCAGGAAAATACTCGATTTTAACTCTTCGAAAATTAAAATAAGCCAAGTCTAAATACTCTTTAACTCTGTCACTTCATTGCGAAAATTAAAATAAGCTAAGTTTAATTAATTTAATTGTGTTTATTGTGCATTCATACCCCAAGGAATGTCCGTGAATCCTCCAAACACGTATTGGTCCTTTTTGATGACAGTTACTGTATTGGGTTTCCCGTCGCATTTTGTGTGGAAGGTCCTGGAATTCCAGC